>NC_079422.1:8117773-8140273 GCF_026213295.1 Gadus chalcogrammus
GCTCACAGATACACATACACACACACACACACACACACACGTACACACAAAAAGACAATCACATGTTGGCCTATGGTCTCAACATGTACATGAACACACGCACACAAACACACAAACACAAACACGCACATCAGCTGGTATGCTTATTGGCTTAATCTTCTTATGTACCCCAAACACCAAACCAAATAATAACAGAAGCGGTACCGGAGGGTGGGGGAAGGTAGGGGGACATTAGAGGGGGAGAGGATGTTGTAGTTTAAGCGGAAACACAGCTTTAGGTGTGTGAGCGGGATTGTGTGTTTATAATGCTATGTTATTTAAGCCATCTTGCAATTAGAATACAAAACTTAACTTTGTGGGCCAAACAGCAGCAAAAGAGCAGTGAAACAGTTTGAGGACATAAACACACACAAATACCCTTACACACACACACACACACACACACACACACACACACACACACACTTTTAGGAGAGACTAATGCATGCTCTGTGAGGCCTCTCCAAGGCCTCAGCACCGCTCACCGTTTCAGGCTCTCTGCCCGTTAGTGTTTTTCACTTGCTCACTCCCTTCCACAGTCTCTCTCTTTCTATCACTTTATATTCATGTTGCTTCCTCGATGTATGTCCCTCGATGTATGTTTCACCTCTCCCTGCGTTTTGTTCTGACCGACAATGAAAACAAAAATAAAAAAAATCTTAACATAAGGACTTGCTGACCACAGAGCATGAGCCTCCTATCCAGGTAGCTTCATCAACATTGTACTGCCCGCTGTGTCAGTCAAAGTGGGTACTTAGAGCCCACTTATATCTGACTCTCCTTGACCCTACCAACTATACAAGTTGAGTCATAAAGAAAACAAAACCACTTTTCTGTTCCATCAACACACTGCAATACAAGTAAATACTTCAGCCGCCAATGCATACATTTCAAATATAGATAGCCGGTTGTTAGCTCATAAACAAACATTACAACCCATAAACAACCCCTTTTCTTCATCTTTCTTTTGAACCCCCCATTCCCTCATTTTGTTTTGTCATTTGTTGTCTCTTTCTGTCTATTTGTCTCTTTGTCTCTTTCTGTTCATTAGTCTGTTTCTATTTATCGCTGTCTTTTATCTCCACCTCCCTCTCCCAACCGTCTTCCTCTCTATCCCTTTTCTCCCTCTCCCCTCCCTCTTATTCTTCCATCGTTCTAACTCCCCCTTCTCCCTCTATCCCGCTCCCTCTCTTCCTCTGCCCACTTTCTCCCCCCCTCTCTCTCTCTTGGAGAACACACACACTCTCTCTCTCTCTCTCTCTCTCTCTCTCTCTCTCTCTCTCTCTCTCTCTCTCTCTCTCTCTCTCTTTCTCTCTCTCTGTGGGAGTAGATAGGATGTGAGTTTGTGTGTCTGTGTTTGTTTCTGTGTGTGTGTGTGTGTGAGTGTGTGTGTGTCTGTGTGCGTGTGACTGTCTCTGTCTGTGTCTTAGTCTGTGTCTGTGTCTGTGTCTATGCAAGTGTGTGTGTGTGTGTGTCTGTGTGTGTGCGTGTGTGAGATGGTGGAAGGCAGAGCAGACATGCTGTGAGGGCTCAAATCAACAGCAAAGCCGCGCAGGCCTCCAGTGCTGCGGGCGCCTTGTCTTTTCTGCTCGGAAAAAGAGGGGAAAGAGACAGAGAGGGGGGGAGGGGGAGAGGGGGAGAGGGGGTGAGGGGGAGAGCGACAGAGTCAGTGGATTCTATAATAAGATCCCTCCCTGCGTCGGGCCTCCGGCGCTCCCTTCGTCCCCGCGACTCTTGTCTCCTCTGCGGGCGCATCTGCTGTCCTCGGCGTCCGGCTCCAGTAACACTAGCTGTCACCCGCTGCTGTTGCTAGTGCTTTATTTTCTGACATTTCGTTTTTTTTCACTGGGATGCTGTGTTTCCAGGGCAACTGACGACCACAACAAAAAGGACATTATTCCGTGTGCGTGGGGCATTCTTTTTTGTGTTTGACATTTTTTTTATCTTTGACATTTGTTTGTGTGTTTGTGTGTTGATTTGTGTGCGTGTGTTTATTTGTGTGCGTTTATTTGTGTGTGTGTGTGTGTGTGTGTGTGTGTGTGTGTGTGTGTGTGTGTGTGTGTGTGTGTGTGTGTGTGTGTGTGTGTGTGTGTGTGTGTGTGTGTGTGTGTGCGTTTTTGTGTGATGACATTGGTGGAGCTTACGCTGATGTGGCGTTTTTGAATAGTATTTGGAAAGAAGAGGAGGCAAGAGACAAACATAATATGACAGATGGAGAGAGGTATGAAAAGTCAAACGAGAACATAGAGAGAGAGAGAAAGAGAGACCGAGAGAGATAGAGACAAACATAGAGAGAGAGAAAGAGAGAGAGAAAATGAGAGAAGGAGCGAGTGAGAGAGAGAGAGATAGAGGTCCAGAAAGAAGGAGAGAGAACGTGTCAGCGTGTTATCTAGGTCGCAGGAAGTGATGTCGCAGGTTCAACAGTAGTGTCAGGTTCCTCCTGAGGGACGCAGCTCTGAGGACTTTAACCTGCACCTCAACCAATGGGACTGCAGCCTCTGAAATGACATCATCACAGTGTGACAGAACCTCTTAAAGGCTTCACATGTGTCCAGGAGCCCTCTAGACCTTTGTGGATCTGACTGAACTGGATCCAAACAGTGTGGAGGAGTGGAACAGACACATGGTGCAGAACAGAGGAAAATCCCAACAGCCCCTTTTCACGGAGCAACATCACAAGACTGACGCTGGTGTGGCTCACAACACTTATTATGGTTCTACTTATTTTATTTACCAGAGCACGGGTAGTGGACGAAACTAGCATATATAAGTGTATCACTGCCCTGATACATAATAGGAGCTGACCCATGAAGTGTTATGATTGACCCCTTTGCTTTTTTACAAGCGGATACCTCTGTGAAAGAGGACTGGCAACAACTCACCTATCTTCAGGTGAGCCATGCCCCCTCCCATCTCCCCCCTTCACATAGAGCTCCGCCCCAAACAATCCTGACCAATCATCATTGTCATGCAATATCCATTAGCCATTACAGTTTTTTCCTATCGTCTTCGGTCATGTACCCATACTATGGTCACTTTTCCCTATCACTTAACACAGTGGGCTTTAGAGACACACACCTCTGCATATCTGTTAACCTTTGGTGCAAAATGCACTACAACAACCACACCACAAACAATGCTGCCATAACTTAACACATGTTTCCTCTCAGAACACTATGACCTAAAAAACACTAACATCTTGAAGCATTGCCAATTGCATATATAAAATGTTGCTGTGTCCTCCAGTTTGGCATAGATTTCCTGTAGTGTTGCATTGAAAAAAAGAGAAAAAACACAGACAAACACTTCTTTGGACTACAGTAATAAAGTTTGTAATATTACAGTATGACAATCCAAGCCAAGTATCTGCTGACAGTGTTCATATGTTGGTTTACCTCCCACAAAAGATGTCACAATTGAGTGTGGTAAATGTACTGTAATTGTAAATACAGTAAATACTGTAAGTGTTTTATGAGAAACTGAGAATAACAATTTTCAGTTTTTGTAATGCAAATTACATACAGTAAGTACGTAATATATGATCCAGAAACAAATCACAAACACAACAGTTTTTTTCACTGTGCTTTACTTTTTGGAGATTTAGCTGAAATGACCACCAGGTGTTTTGCATTGCAAAACTTATCCTCTGTGTTTTGTACAGATCATTGTATGTAGTGTTGCTTTTACGTAAAAAAAGTAATTCCATGCCAATTCACCAAGAACTATGGTGCACAGGGGGGAAAAAATCTAAATTACTGTAAAATAAAATAAATAAACTATAAACTAAATATTTTTTCTTATTCAAACATGTAACTTCATTTGTCTGTCCAAATGCAGCATCTTTCCATCTACAGTGATCTAAATTACTGTTAGGTTTTGAACAGAAAGTTCACTGTTTTGAACAGAGTATCTAAACATTGGTAAAATATGCTGTAGTTCCACAGCGTTTTGCCGGTAGTGAACATTGACTGGGGCAGGTATCCATGAAAATTGGAAGAAGGCGTCATTGCCAGCATTTGTATCTTAGCATAGGGGCAAGTAACCACAGTTTGGTTCACATGGTCTACTGGTATGCTCACTGTGTTAAGTGTTTAGGGAATGTGAACATGGTTTAGGTAAATTGCCTAAAACGATAGGAAAAAACTGTAACTACATTATGAATTGTCTGTCAGGTTTGAGTTGTGCTTTCTCAGAGACCTGCTGCTGTTTGTCAAATGAGGTTAAATTAGACTGAATCCTTCAAAACAATGGCAAGCTCCACATACAATAACATCAGGTTTGGATTCAGAGGCATAAACGCACCAACCTTTACTGTTCTAATTGAATCGCTAATTTATTCGGACTGGTTATGACATTTCTGCTAATTTATTCTGCATAATTGTTTGTTTCTGGTCTCATTTGAATATATCTGATTGCCTGAAGGAATGATCTGGAACTGATCCTCATCTCCCACGCTCTATCTCCCGGATGGATCATCAAATGGCCTTGAATTGCGATGATTAGCCTATATCTTCTGCGTAAGGCATACCTTTAAATATTTACAAAGTTGTCATACAATCAAGCTAGAAAAGCCAAAATAAGTACTTGACTGACAAGTACACTGAGCTGGCTGGTCACATGTCACACAACAAAGTTCTGAGGTCAAAGGACAAGATCTTTGTTCATAACAAAGAAGAAATAATAAAGACCTCCGGTGGTCATTTGGTTCACATGTACTTTTTGTCCGCTCCTGTGAGTGGCTCCTCTCTGCCACACTGAGTTGGAACGCCGGGAACCAGGAGCGGAGAGAGAACCAGAGCTAGGCTCCAGTGATTGCAATCAGGAGGTTCTGAGCTGAGAGAGAGAGAGAGAGAAGGAGAGAGAGAGAGAGAGAGAGAGAGAGAGAGAGAGAGAGAGAGAGAGAGAGAGAGAGAGAGAGAGAGAGAGAGAGAGAGAGAGAGAGAGAGAGAGAGAGAGAGAGAGAGAGAGAGAGAGAGAGGGAGGGAGAGAGAGGGAGAGGGAGAGGGAGAGGGAGAGAGAGAGAGAGAAAGATGTAATATTAATCAGGGATTGTTATTGTGTGTGTGTGTGTGTGTGTGTGTGTGTGTGTGTGTGTGTGTGTGTGTGTGTGTGTGTGTGTGTGTGTGTGTGTGTGTGTGTGTGTGTGTGTGTGTGTGTGTGTGTGAGCCGATAGAGGTGTTGACCTGTCACACATACAGGTCAGCCAAGAGCCCCCTGCTGGCAGACTAGAGCTAGTGCAGCCACATTTAACTTGCTCAATGGAACTAATTGAAATGATGTTTAAAAATTTTCAATCATGTTCATGATTGAACATTATCAACTACTATAGTCAACCAATGTTTTCTTTCTGGAGACATATTTAACAATAGTATAACAGGGGCAGGAGAGTGTAGTGGCAGAGTACAGTCTAAGTGTCTTTCCCTAAAGGGACTGACAGACAATTCACCTCTCAATAAGGTACAGGTAGGGGTCGGCAGCGCATCTTGCTCTTGGAGGCCTACAGGTAAACACTGGTCCATTGGAATCAAACCCAGAACCTTTCAATTGGGAGTTGAACTCCATGTAGCCACACCACTATCTCTGTGCTCCAGTCTCCTGTGATATTTCACTTTGTTACGTATATATCGCTCATGCTTTTCGATCATATTTGGTTACCTCTGAGACCCTGGCATCGATGCCATTATGAGGCCGGATGATAAAATGTTCTTCAGAGGAGCAATACTCTGCACCGGGGGCGGGGGGGGGGGCTCTGTGATGAACGCGGAGCTATGGGGAACCTTATGGGTGGGAAGCCGCCCTGCAGACGCTCTCATCCAGAGCCCCTCCTGAGCGAGTCTGGGGACAAGCTGCATCCACCCCAAACTGGAGGATTGGACATGACATGACATTGACCACCTTTTATAAAGCTACGGATATCAGCGCAGGACAACTGTTACGATCAGAAACAGGGCGTGAGCGTTTTGATTTGATTGGTTTAATAAATGTATTATAATATATATGCATATAATAATCTTGTAATGTATTGTTTGTGAGTAAATGCTCTGAAGAAATTAAACATTTGGAACCAAAAAGAGTCCTGGAAAAGCTGAGAAATGTATCAATACCTTATCGATATGGTTAGTTGAGACTAATGATAATGTCCTACTTTTAGGTCAGAATACTGTGATTAATGTTTTATTTTAAAAGGAATAGTAATTATAAGTGAATACTATACCATTCCATAGACTGAAAATTGTGTCCACAGATTCAATGTGCTCTAAATGTGAAGCATTCTGGGAAACGTACAAAATAACTGATAACCGATGACCAAATGGCCGTGGCCATTCACCATCACGTCTCCTCATGGATGTCCACAGCGACAATCAGAGGCCAAAACCAATATCTAGCATGCCATTAAAGAGGTGTGGTGTCATGGGGATATGGATATTTGATTCAGCCCATACATCACCCTGCCTGAAGCTTAAAGTGCTTCGAACCCAATGTGTGGTCCGCCGTCCACTTTAGTCCACATTATAGTGGACTATAGTGACCAATCCTAGTGCTCAACCCCGTCTCCCCCTTTCTCTTCCTGCTTTCACACACACACACACACACACACACACACACACACACACACACACACACACACACACACACACACACACACACACACACACACACACACACACACACACACACACACGCACGCACACACAAATTGGTTCCAGGTCCCTATGGCAGCTGAGGACATGGCAGACAGCTAAACGAGCAGCGATAAGGTAGAGGTGAGGGAGACGGTCCTCAATAAAGAGATAGAAAGGAAGGAGAGAGGGGGAGGAAGGGGGGGGCAGCAGAAGGCGAGAGAGAGAGAGAGAGAGAGAGAGAGAGAGAGAGAGAGAGAGAGAGAGAGAGAGAGAGAGAGGACTGAGATAAAAGAGTGCATAAGAGGGAGAGGTAGAAAGGGAACGGGAAAAAATAACAAGGGCATAATAAGGGCAAATCCAGGACAGGAAATTCAAGGTAAATGGATAAGAAATTACAGATGGCAGGAGAGTGAGAGACAGAGAGAGAGAGGATGAGGCGGACAGAGTGAGAGAGAGCGAGAGAGAGAGAAGTGCTTGTCAGCGCTCTTGACCTTACCGGTGAGACTCAAGGCTCCCTGATTACCCCCACTCCCTCCATCACCGCCACCACACACACACACACACACACACACACACACACACACACGCCTACAAATACCTGCTCTGCAGAGGAAAGTGCATGGGGGTCTGTCTGTGTGTGTCTGTAGGTGTGCACGTGTGCGTGCGTGTAAGGGAAAGAGAGGGACAGAGGGGTGTGGCCAAATGTGATGAAAGACTGGTCTGAGTGGTTCCGACGCGACATTCGACACCGTCATTTGGCGAGCCATTCCCCTGTCACACACACGCCGCCTGGAAGGGTAAATTGCTGTAATCTGTGCCTCGTTCTCATAAAGAAGGCAGGCACGCGGTGGCCCCTCTTCCTCTTTCTTGCTCCCTCCCTCTCTCTCTTGCGCTTTCATGTGTCTACTTTTTGGGGCTACACAGGGGAACGATCATTTTTCACCCTGACATTGTTTTAATGCCTAAACTCTTCTCCATTAACTGTCGGGAAATTGGCTGATCCCCCCCACACACACACACACACACACACGCACACACTCTGTTTGTAAGTGCCTGGGTGTGTGATCGTGAAGATGACATCCTTGCAGGTTCCCGTTCTGTTCACCTTGAGGGACTCGAGTCTTTGAAGTCGTGCGTGCAGAGGAG
The DNA here is from genome assembly GCF_026213295.1 of Gadus chalcogrammus. NCBI lineage: Eukaryota > Metazoa > Chordata > Actinopteri > Gadiformes > Gadidae > Gadus > Gadus chalcogrammus. The sequence goes on from NC_079422.1 coordinate 8,125,582, forward strand.
GAACGCCTTCCATCAGTCGGATGATAATGCCTTTGTTTCCCAAAAGTGAACGGCATTCCCGTTTGTAGAAAATGTGTAATTAAATGTATATATCACAACATATACTGTATGTCTTTATTTATTTTTCTATTTCTTTCTTTCTTGACAAACCCATATACTGTAACATCACCGATACATTTTCCCTTACTTACATATATTAAAAATGACATCAATGATTGATCGATCAAAATAATTGACCAGATATGAAAGCATCTGGTGAAGGTTTGTGTCAGAGAACCTGTAGTACCAGATGTCCTGGCCTATCTAGGGTAGAATAAAAAATGTAGGGGTTCACCTTAGAGTAGCTACTGTCAAACACAAACACAGAAAACATGTATCATCAAGCACACCAATTCACTCCAAAATAATAGCTTCCATATTGAAATCCTCTTAAAGGAAAAACATCTACTCAAACAATATGTCTCAGAGACAAACAACTTGAAATTACTTTTTTCCCCATTCAGGTTTGACTTTATCTGAGAGCGAGCGTGGTGGTGTGTGTGTGAGAGAGGGCTTCTGCTCAGATGTTTACCCCTGCAGAGTGCAGGCTCCTTGGGCTATGCTCTGACCCGTCAGAATAGATCATTCCAGCTTCATCTTTGTGTTTTGTTATTGTTTAAATGCCACTTCCGCCACAACAAATGGACTACGATGGATGGCTATAACTAGTCAATTACAGACTCGCTATAATTTAATTACTGATCTAGTATTTTCAACTAACTCCCCTATTCTGTTTTTCTCTTCCCGTTGGTTCTTTATCCTTGCCCTTGTGGTGTATAATGTGGGTGTTAGATTTCCTTTGAGACCCGTGATTAAGGACCGCCAATATTTTATCTTAAAGGTGCGATTCTGTTCTTAGGCGTCGTTTCTTACTTTATACACTTTTGTGAAGATATCCCACACACATCTCTAGTTGCACTCACAGAGTTGGCGTGACCTTAGACAAAGGGCCGAATAAATTGTGAAACTACGCATCTGTGTCTAACAGTATATCGCCGCGTCATGGCCACAGGCTGATAACAACCAAACGTTGGGCCACCCCCCCCCCCCCCCCAGTAGTGATAGGAGTCCTGAATATTGCTGAGACATACAAATAATTATCTAACACATAACACATTTGCATTATCTGCTGTACACAGGGTTGCCTATGTCAAACCATGGCACATTCCGTCTTAACCAAAGGTCAAACAGTAACAGGGCCGGATTCCATGATACCATAGGCACGGCCAGCTAAAATACACAGAAAATCATCGAGGTATCATCATCATGATATCACCAGATATGGCAGACAACTCTCCCCTCGTAGGAGCTGTTGAAAAACAGCTCCTACCAGAGGAGCAGCCACCGGTGTTAACACGCACACACACCCTAGATTGGTGGACAATTGGAACGGCTTCTTAGACGAGTGGTTCGAATCTCCCTGTGCACATACTTAGACCTACTGTAGACGCTTGCCAGACTTTCTATTGTGCTTTCTATCTCGAATAAACCGTAAACCCAGCTGAAAACCCCTCCTTGAAAAGATCACGGCGCTTGCTGGTCACCTGTTCAAAGTATGTCATTGCTTAAAAGCACGTGCTGAGTGCAGGCATCGCAGCAGCAGCAGCAGTGGCTGTAACGGGGGCACGGTGTGATTGTGCTGAGCAGAAATCCGTGGGTGTGAGTACTGCTGGGTGGTGGCGACACCGCCTCGCCGCGTGGACTGAAGAGCGAGCAGGTCCATCATCTTTGCTCTCTCTAATGCACCGCTGTCCGCCCACAGTGTTATTAACACTGCTCATCACCTGTTCATCCTGAGGAACAGTGCGCCTCGGCGGGCCCAAACGCACACAGACACACACACACACACACGCACACACACGCACACACACACGCACACATACACATGCATGCACGCACATACGCAGACGCTCACACACACATGCACAAACACTCACACACTCACGCACACACATATAAACAAACTCACTCACACTGATGCACACACAGCTGGTCACAAACACACACACACTTGCATAAGTGTGAACACAGACACACCAAACACACACACATACTGTACATAAGCAGACAAATACATACTCGTAGACAAAATGCATGCATGCATGCATACAACCACATGCACGCACGCTCACACATGCAAGCATGCACAGACAAACATAGGCACAAACTTGCACAAACACAATAATCCATACAACATGGAGTCACGCAGTCCATTATAAATTGCCACCTTCGGTCAAATAAGTGTGTATACTTTGTAAATGTTTGTTTGAATATGTGGTGAGTTCCCTACCTCTCCCTGTACACAGCTGTGGAGCCCCGCTGTCCATGAAACATGAAGACGCACTGGGCCCATTTATTGACTGTCATTTAGTTTGGTTTCTCCGCGCCTGCAAATGGTGGAAGGAAATAAGGAATAACAGAATAAACAGCATAACACACCCACAGGCTGCAAACACACATACACACACACACACACACACACACACACACACACACACACACACACACACACACACACACACACACACACACACACACACACACACACACACACACACACACACACACACACACACACACACACACACACACACACACACACACACAGCAAGCAGCCGAATGCTTCACCTGATTATGTTGAATGAGGAAACGGAGAACAGTCTCTTCTCCTGCGAAGCCTTGGAGCTTTGATGAAAAAATGAGGATATATTGATCCCAGCAAATTGCACATTTATTGAAAAGATCCCCTTGACAAACGCTTGTGCTGCAGACGGCTGTCTCCCCCTGGATAAGAGTCTCTCTCTCTCTCTCTCTCTCTCTCTCTCTCTCTCTCTCTCTCTCTCTCTCTCTCTCTCTCTCTCTCTCTCTCTCCCTCTTTCTCTCTCTATCTCCAAAACAACCAAGCCCCAGTCTATACAGTGGTGTACAGAATGCCACTAGAACTGTAATAGGACTAGACAGTACACTTTCTCTCTGGGAGTCTAGTGGTAAGGGGTTGTAGAATTTGTGTTATCAGAAACAGAATTTCCATGGTGGAATAAGACTACTATATTTTAAAATGAGGGGGTGGGACAATTGTTCTTTTCATTTTCAAACTTTGAATGGATTCTTGGCTATATGATAATTACAACGCTGTGTAATCAAATAGGAACAGGGCCATCCGTTTGCATAAGGATAGTTTAATTGTATCTAATTAAAAATATGTGTTTACAAAGGGAAATAAAATCATTTGTAGAGAAAACAAACAGCAACCGATCACACAACCTTGGCTGACCATGTAAACAGCTCAGAACGAGGAGGTTTTTAGAAATCCAGAATTACCAAAGCAATGCCAAAAGCAGGGCGAAAGGTACAAAGCAGTAATAGCAGTGCGACGGCCTTGGTGCACAAAAGTGACAGACTTGCAAAGAGGTAGTCTCCTCTGAAATATATAACTGCCACATCAACAGGAAAAGATGCTTTCAGCTGTTTTTTAGATTTGCGGTTGAAATGTTTGAGATCGAAAGATTGGCGATATTGAAATAAACATAGAAATGTTCAGAATCGAGAGAAAGAGCGGGAGGCCTTGAAACTTGTTTTCTAAGCGGCAGAAGTTTGAATTTAGAATCTCAGTCCCATCAGTGGAACAACATAGTTGAGGTTTTAGACCCAAGCAATTAGATAACACACTGTGTTGAAGTCAATAGTTGAAGATAATATCTCCTGCGAAGACCTGAGTTAAAACAATGATTGAGCATTCTTGACATCATGTTACATAAAGGACATCCTATAGGGACTTCGGTTGCATACACATGAGAAAGTAGGGGTCAAAGGTGAAAAGAGCCTTAAGGGTGTCAGGGTATTGGTACTGAAGAAAATGGAGCAACATTTAAATCATGCATCAAAACATTGTTTCGTCATTTGCGTGAATAAACTGTCTATTTAGAGGTTACATTGGACCCAGTTCAAACAGATGCCTAAACCTAAAGTAGCAGGTTAAAATCACGTGTTTTTTTGACAAAATACTCTTAAGACTCTCAAAGCATCTAACAAAGGCAGATATTTCCATCAAACAGAACTTAAGTGCAATTATATTTTTTCATTCAATCATTGCACAATGGACAACCAAATACAGCGATCAATATAAAGCGGTCCAACCATAATTCTACTATAAGCCTGGGCCATTTGATACTTGACATAGTTATAGTATGTGCCAAATGTTGTCATATTTCCACTTGAGTTACGTTCATTTCTCCAAAGATGATTTAGCTAGCGATAATAAAACCTGCTGCACACAGCCGCTGCAATTCTTTGACTTTCTTGAGATAATCTTTGAAATAATGTATAAAAAAATTGACTTTCTACACATATTTGATTCTTATTTAAAGTTCTTTCCTTGCCCATGGACCGTGGCTGACATGTTAGACCTACAGTAAGCCCCTACACATTAAGACATTCATTTGAGTACAGCTTTTGTACTGCATTTGTTCTTGACCTGTATGTGTGTATGTGGATAATGACTGGTTTAACCAGCTGTCTGCAAACTGTTACAAAAAACAGTGTTTCAACATCACGTCAACATCCTGTATCTTTGTAGGAGCCCAGGTGGCGTGTTTTCTATGTCAGTCTTTTTTCCATACTTTTCAAACTCAAATGCTGAATACTGCGAATAGAAAACAACAACATAAAAGCACGTATGGGTGGAAAAACCCAGATATGGGTCCAGAAAATAAAATCCTGACGATTATGCCACACTTTCTCATCAACATGGCATTGGATGTTTTCCCTTGCAATGCACCGATGGATAAACCTCCTCGCATTGCGTATCCATCCCTGGCTATCCTCTGCACCCATTGCCAGGCAACCAGCATTCATCGCCTCCAGGATGGACATCTGGTCATGTGGCCAACGATTATAAACCTTACACCTCCAAGCAGAAAATAATTCCTCAATTAGCCGCTGAAAAGAAGAGTGAGCAGGGAAGAATTGCATCATCATACAGGGCTGTGCTGCATACCGTGCATTCAAAAGGTGAGAGTAGTGGAAGGCAACATTGTCTCAAATGATGAAACAGTCATGCCGGGCTTCACCAGCCCTCCCGGGACCAGTCTTTTATTCTCTGTATCAAGAGATGTAATGAGGTTTTTGGTATTGTATGGCCTGGATAGTTGCTATGTGGCAAAAGACACCATTATTGAAGACGGAAGCACACATGGTGATATCGGTACCGCTCTGACGGGCGTGGCATTGGCACAGTGGCCCTCTGCTCAATGCTTTTCCTTTCGTCCTCACTTCAGAAGGGTGAAAGCCTTCTTCATCCACATACATAAATATGTGATGGGCACTTTCAGCTTCAAGCTCTATTATTCTCTAAGAAAATAGCTAAACTTAGGCTTCCAGTTGCATGAAACTTTATGGTATGACAAGGCATTACAATAACAAAACCTAACCAGCACACACTGGAGTCCTGCCTCTTTCAGAGTTGCCTCAAAATGGAACTCTGAACAGCTTCGTTCCCACATGGTTTGTTGTAAGCAAGGAATATGTGGGAGTTTGTGTGGATGATGGCGCGTTTAAGCAGCCTAAACCTGGCAGAGTCTGACTAATTAGACTCTGGGGCTGGGTGAGGCTGCACACCTGTTGCACATCGAGTAATCAATGTGCGAGGGTTAAACCAGCCATCTCCACACGCACTCAGGCAGGAGATATCCTGCTGCATGGCATCATCACCAGGCGATGTATAAGCCTCTGCAAAATGTAAAATAACCGGCTTCAGCATCATCACCCTGCGTACTTTGTCTGGAGGAGCTCAATAAAAGTCACCTAGGGGGAGTGTTGCAGCCAGCTAGGTGGCGTGTAGCATCGTCTGTGTTACATACTTGATAAATGGTAGCGAAACACACTCTGTGGATATTTATACAAACACAAATACTGCTGCCTGGATTTCTATTTGTCTGATAGTTTTTTTTGCCACAACTTTATCTACAATGGCAGCCTCCTGTTCAGCAATAAAGGTGTTTATTCTACCACCAGTGTTTGGTTTTCTGTAGTAAACGCAAAAGTATGTCAAAATTGGCATTATGACTCACGCAACTGGGACTGGTGAAACAATTGTATTCCTGGAGACACCGTTTGGACACAGTTTGTTGTGCAAACAGGGTAACGTTGAAATAGACAGTGGTATACCATTGGGACTTACCTATTGTCATTCCGTCTGACAGAGTCTGATCATAGATGCCACAGTGCTCCCACTCAGACTGAGCTGAGCCCTCCATCCTCTCTAAGGACATGGCTGATGACATGGTCAATCTTTGTTGCCACAATTTCTTTTGAAACCTGAGCTCTTTTTCTCCTCTTGCTGCGCTCCTGGACCACACATGCAAACTCCTCCACCTCAGGCCCCTCTGCCATGGCCTCTTTACTCTCCGCATGGGGCCTTTGGCCCCTGGGATCCATGCTCGTAAAGAGCAGCACAGCAATTCATCTTTTATAGATGGATAAGGACTAATAGCTGATTGAAGAGTTACACAAAGGAGAAGTGCATTAGATATTCATCATTATTATTTAAGTAATTTCTATCAGCTGCCAATATATGCTTTTCTTTGTTTGGCAGAGTTAATCCGACAGCGTTTGGTTTCTATGAGATCTGTGTTAACTGTATGGAATAACGGAGGGGAGAACAATTTGTGAAGCAAAGGAAAGAGTATTATTAATAGATATGTGGAAAATCTGCTGTGCAAAGAAGGTGATAATGAAAATCAAGTGGATCCCTGTTTCATTAGGCCTGTCATAGCAACGAGAAAAACGGTTTAATTCCATACTGCACACCAGAACACATCTTATTCTTGTGGGTCGTCTTGGAAACTTAAAAGTTATTCCAGATTCCTAAGACTGAGTACTTGTCTGCGTTCTCCACCCCAAATGCCTTCAAATGTGTGTATGCTAATAAATACTGATACACAGGGTTGTGTTCTGCCCAAATATCAACTTTGTGGAGGTCTTCAGCCCCTCAGAGCAGAATACTGACGGCCACTGAGCCTGAGCCAAGGAACAAGGCAACGGCTCCACGGAGCCAAACAGCTCCCTCTTTGACCACTGTGTTTTAAACTGTAGAGGGGAATACAAATAGCGCTCTCTCTCTCTCTCTCTCACACAAACTCACTCTCTCTCACACATACACACACAAACACCCCACTCTCAAGCACACACACAAACACATACACACACGCACACACACACACACACACACACACACACACACACACACACACACACACACACACACACACACACACACACACACACACACACACACACACACACACACACACGCACTGTATCCCCTTTATTGGTACGTCACGTTTTCTTTCTTCTCTCACTCCATCACTCTTGACTATTCAGTCGTCTATACATTCCATCTGACTCGCTTTCAATTTTCAACGGTCGCGGGGCGAGCTCAATCCCCCAGTGGGCGGGGCCCACGGACTTGTCAGTCTTTTCCGTTAGAAAGCACACGATTGGCTCCGTTACCGGGAGAGGCGGTGTCAACCGTAGCACATGGAGTCTGTGGCTTGTTACCTCTGTCGGAGGAGTAGAATCCACCCTCTGTGTGCGCGCAAGAAGTGATGCTGCACCAGCCGATGCCAACTTACCACTTTGGTGCAGTTCATACGAATAAACCAGTGGAGCTGTTATATTGAATTATTTGGAGAAAGAGGAAAGAGAGCACTTCTCTGCTTCACACTTTGTGCTAAGTGCGCGGTTGAACTTGTTTCTTGCCTCTGAGGGACGGGGTTGGATTTGATGGAAACATGACGAAAGGAGCAACCGGACGGCATGCCCTGGGCACCTTGCAGCTGCTGGTCGCAGTGGCGGTGTCACTTTCAGCGGCTCGCGGGACGCCATCCTTGCACTATGGACACATTGCGGAGAACTCCCCGTCCGGGTCGCCAGTGGACGGAGTCAAGCTGCCCCTGGTTGGAGGCGACTGTCGCGCGGCGCATCTTCTTCTGGACACGGGTTTGACTGGGAATTATGCATCAGATTTCAAGTTGTTTTTCCAACGGGGGCAACGAAATGTTGGGTTGAAATCAACCAAAACTTTGGACCGCGAGTTCATCGCGATATACGAGTTGCGGGTGACGCTGCCGGGCTGTCTGAAGGGTCCCGCATCGGTCCAGGTGGAGGTGGCGGATCAGAACGACAACGCACCGGAATTCATAGGGGAAAATAAAACGGTAAAAGTAAACGAGCTGACGTTGCTCGGTACTGAGGTGGCCCGTTTCAGCGCAAAGGACAGCGACGCCGAAAAGAACGGACAAGTGACTTATTTCGCGCGGCCAAAGTCTCACTTCGTCCACGTGGTTCCGTCCAGCGGACAGGTGACACTGGTCAGGTCCCTCATTGGGGTCACCGCCTTCACACTTCACGTGTACGCCAAAGACAACGGAGACCAAGTGCTGATAAGCGAGCCCCTGAGGCTTCAGTTCGAGGTGGCCCGAGACGGCTTCGACAGGTTCCCTCGCCAGCCCCGGGCCGGCTCCCCCCGCCGGCCCCGGGCCGTCTCCGGGGAGGAACTCGCCCTCACCGTGACCGTCTCCGACGACGTCAAAGTCGGAGATTTGATTTTCACAGTCCCAGATCAAAAGTTTGCCAAGCGCTGGTTCGAGGTGGTGTCAGAGCCGGACTCCCCGGTGCAGATAGAGCGCGACTCGGGGCGGTTGTACCTGGCGCACGCGTTCCGGTCCCCGACGGACGTGGTGGTGAAGATCCAGAATGTCAGAGGTGAGTCCGTTTATTAACTAGGCTGGCTCGGCCTATGTCCCCTGATGTAGAACCCCGCATATAATACACCTCCCTTTAATTCTGTAAAGAATCCTCATCAAAATATGTAATAATAAACATATTAAAGGAATACATTATCCTTTAAATGTGACAAAATTGAAACATAAAAAGAATATGACTAATATTTTTTTTCTTAATTGCAATTCATGATGTGCGCGCGTTTTTCCCGAGCCGCACGCATTCTCCAGCCAATCACGTCTCTGTTAATGGTGTTGTCAAAAACTTCCCTGGTCTTTAATCAGGATTGATCTGCGCCAGAGAGGCATCAGTTCTCTCGTGAGGTTGAACGGAGAACACACACACATACACACACTGCTGAACAGACCTATTGATTACGCATGCACGCATGGCTCGCCTCGGTGTCGGCATGATTCAGGAGCGTGGCAGACTTGGCAATGAGAGTGAGAGGGTGTATGTGTGTGTGTGTGTGTGTGTGTGTGTGTGTGTGTGTGTGTGTGTGTGTGTGTGTGTGTGTGTGTGTGTGTGTGTGTGTGTGTGTGTGTGTGTGGGCGCGCTCCCCACTCGCGCACCCCCGTGCGTTTGTGTGCTGTATTTGTGCCCGCTCTTCGCGCGTGCTTGTACTTATGTGTGTGCGTGTGGGTGAGAGAGGCAGAGAAAGAGACTGTGTGTGCGTGCGTGTGCGTGTTTATTCCCTGCATTTTCAGTCCGCCTTACCCAGACCGTGACTGCTTCCCTTCACATAACGGCCTTGTAATAAAGCGCCTCTATATTTGCTCCGTTAATTGACGCGTCGCCTCGCGGTCCCCTGACATCCCGCCTCCTCTCCCAGACACACGAGACGGGAGCCCGGGGCCAAGGTGTTATCTGCCGCGAGCTGGTCGTTAATTGGGTAAACAGATTCGTCGTTTCCACACCGGGGAGCATTAAGTGTGTGTGATGTGACACGTGCATAACATGTGTATGACCGAACAGAAGAAGGGGCCGAAAATGGGGCCGTTGACGACCAACTCTGAATAATGGATTTATAAACAAAACTCAAAAATTGTTCTATTCATTTGAAAATGCCATTTATTCCTGACCACAGCATCCTATACAGGCCTATCATCTCTCAGGTTGAGTTTGCTTTCCCCCAGAGCTCAACTACCATGAAAGTCCCCTGTTAGGTAAATGTTTGGCTAAGGACCCCAAAATCACACTGAGGCCTCATCACAGTAGAACGGTTCTTGCCCTGTGTTCTGCTCTCACTGGGGGGTTGGAGAATCAACCTGTCCAAAGACTCCCCCTCCCCGCACACACACACGCACACACACACACGCACACACACACACACACACACACACACACACACACACGAACACACACACACACACACACACACACACACACACACACACACACACACACACACACACACACACACACACACACACACACACACACACACACACACACACACACACACTTTTTCCCTTTTTGTTTATTTGACGTAATTATATGCTGTTTATTCACCTGGTCTAAAGACCCACCCTGCCGGCGGAGACATGTGCTGGACAGCCCCCCCAAATAAGCGCACCCCCACAGAGACTTTAGGGTTTGTTTGGTTAAGGGAAGTTTACTGTTGTGGCATACAGGGCTCTGTGTGGCGTGGAGCTGGCCGGTGTGAGTGCAGGACGGGGAGGGAGGGGGCCTCTCCGTGCTAATTGGATCGACACGCTGGTGACAGTGGTGTAAACCGTGTGCTGATTGGCCCGTGCGTGTGGCCGCCTGCCTGGCCTCGGCGGGCTGTGGGGCGTCTGGTCACCGTCTGTCCCGCTGGTCTGGGGAACGCTGCGGTCATGAGCGATGACTATCAAACATACACACGGCTCTCTCTCTTGCTCTTTCTCTTTCTCAATCTATCCCTCTCTCTCTCTCTCTCTCTCTCTCTCTCTCTCTCTCTCTCTCTCTCTCTCTCTCTCGCTCTCTCTCTCTCTCTCCCTCTCACTCTCTCTCTCTCTCGCTCTCACTCTCTCTCTCTCTCTCTCTCTCTCTCTCGCTCTCTCTCTCTCTCTCTCTCGCTCTCGCTCTCACTCTCTCTCTCTCTCTCTCTCTCTCTCTCTCTCTCTCTCTCTGTCTCTCTCTCTCTCTCTCTCTCTCTCTCTGTCTCTCTCTCTTGGCCCTATTGGGTCTCTCGCTCTTTCTATTATTGTCCTCTGTCTTTCTTCCGCACACTTTTAATCCCTCTGTCTCTCGCTATCTCTATCTGTCTTGCTGTATCTCTCCCTATCAATTTTGTCCTCAAATTCTCTCTCATCTTCCTGAAGTTGCTAAACTACTCGATCTCTCAGTCTCTGTCTCTCTTTCACTCTTTTTCCCTCTCTGTCTCTATCTTCCCTCTCTGTCTCTCTTTCCCTCTCCGTCCCTCTCTGTCTCTCTTCCACGCTCTGTCTCTCTTTCTCTATGTCTATCTCCATCTCTCTCTGTGTCACGCACTAAAGGTTCCTCCCTCCCTCTTTATGCCTCTCTCTTTCTCCTGCCTGTCTGTCTAGTTTGTCCCTTACACAGTCCCCTCCATCCCGATCCTTGTGTATTTGTGCATGTTTGTGTGTGGTTGTGCTAGGTTAATGGATGATTTGAGGACAATGATGTCAGTGACTCAACTGTGGTGTGTCAGACAAACTAATTAGCATCACCTCATCTCTCTCTCTCTCTCTCTCTCTCTCTCTCTCTCTCTCTCTCTCTCTCTCTCTATATATACCAGTCGTTCTCTCTCTAAGTTAAAGTCAATTCAAGGGCTTTATTGGGAAAGGCATTCCTTAATATTTTCAAATTAAAACAGTAACAAGGACATAAATAATATAAATAGTTCAAAGACAAAGACAATAAGGCTGTGAAAGTAACACAATAATACAACAATACACGATGAAAACAGCAATAGTACATGAGAGAATAGTACACAGCGTTTCCCTTGTTGCCCCTGTTGTTATGACAGGAGAGGACATATCTTGCTGCCAACAACAGTAGTTGAGTTTTCCCCCCAATGATATGCTACATTCTTTCACTGTCTGATTCAGATTTGAATTTGTCTGTATTATTGGTTAAATTTAGGAAATAAATATGTTCTTCTGCTTTGTTTCATCTTTGTCCAGTGCAGCAGGAATTGTGTTACGGTTTGCACTGGTTTGTGTGGACAAAGTGTGCTCAGCCTGTCCTCCTGGGTAGCAGGTCTGTCTGTGATGACCGGTCTCCAGGGCCCGGCTGGGTGCGCTCAGCCTGTAACTGCTCAGCGTCTTCCTAATGTGGAGTGGATATTTCTTTGTGTTTGCTGATGTTGAGTTGGGTCTGTAGGGCCAGTTATTGAACTGAGCCTCAGGACCAGCTGCTGAAGGGGACTTACATTTCTGGTGTTTTAGGGCGTTTAGGTGACGGGTTTGGGGGATGCTTGGTTTTTAGGGGGTTGTGTAATTCAATAGCACTTTTTACTATTTTGTTTTGTAGTGAATATTGGCCTAGTTCTTCCCAGCAGCCATTGTTTGGGGCTTTCCTTTGAAGGTGCATATATATATATATATATATATATATATATATATATATATATATAAAAAAAGTGATATACAGGCATTCAATTGGTTGTTTGTTCCAGGTTTCACATTGTAGCTGTTTGCTGAGTGGGCCTAGACTTCACTGCCATACAAAGCAATGGGTTCTATGATCTTCTGCCAGATTTAGATTGGGATTTCAGTTTGATTGTTTCTTTCTATTGCGTGGAAGGCTCTTCTGACTTTGTGTCTGAGGTTGTTAATAGCTATTTTACATGTACCAGTCTAACTGATATATAGGCCTAAATATGTGTGTTGTAATTCAATAGTGTCCAAATACAATTCATAATTTTGATGTTGGAGCGAAGAGCTTTTTTTGAAGATCCTGATGTTGGTCTTCTTCAGGTTGCAGTGAGTGCCCAGGTCTTTAAAAAAAACTGTGGAGTTTGTCCAGGTGTTGCTTTATTGGGTTGGGGACCGTAGGAACAAATAATCTGAAAAGCATCTAACCTGTGTGTCATGTTGATCGGTACCCTGAGCTGTAGATGTTTCCAGTATTATAGCCACTTAGTCGATATACAGTACATGTTAAAAAGTGTGGGGGGAGAGACTGCAACCCTGTTTAACAAGTCAAATGATTTTGACTGTGCATGGGTTGTTTGTGTAGGGTGATTTAATGATATTGCTTTCTCTATAGTTCTCTCTCTATCTCTCTCTATCATCTCTCTTCTCATTCTCTCACTTGACCATCACCCATCCCATCGCCCCACACGCATACACGTGATTGTGTGTGTGTGTGTTTCAGCCGAAGCATGTTGAAATCCTTGCTTGCCCGTAATTAGAGAACATAATATTGACTTAAAAGTTTAAAGTTTAAATGATTCCATCTCTCTCATTTATATTTTTCTGGTCAAAGAGCTCAAGGCTGTCTCTTGATGTGCATGTGTGAAGTGTTAGTGGGGATATTTATGTGTGTGTGTTTTTGATGCGTCGGTTTGTGTATATTGTGTGTGTGGTTTAAGTCACGCCTCTGGGCCCCTTCCTCCCCACAAGCCTTCCTCTCGTGTCTGTCAGAGCGGTGTGTGCGTTCCTCCGGCGTGTTTGTATGTATTTATGTTTGTGAGTGTGTGTTAGTTGGGTTGCATGCATGCTAAACTGGTTAAACGAGGCTAATGGATTGTTCCTACGTGGGTTTGAATCCGTGGGTGCGCTTCTTTTTAATCCCCCCGCGTCCTGGAGGGCTTCTGGAACTGTTTGTGAAGAAAACTTCTGGCTGCAGCAAATCTGAATGAAAAACATAATCAGGTTTTTCCTCCCCGTTGAATAGTACGGATTGACTCCACGCCGGTATTTAAGGAGAACGAGGGGGAGGGCGGCGATTGAGAGGAACTTTATTTGAGCTCTTGTGGGAATGTAGAGCACTTTGTTGATATCTTCCATATCTTCTGAATTCAGAACGCCCTGTTTTTAAAGGAATCTCGAATTTAACTGAAAAATAATGGAAGCTGCTGCCATTTTGATGGTGTGCACTGCTTGGTCTCAGCCTCACATGCACGGCGCTGTGGATTGAAGCATCTGCTAATGGACGAAGAGCGCGGGATGGAGAAAGAGATAGAGAGACAGTAACACCATTACCATAAAAACACAAAACAAGACTATAAATCAAGTATTGTTAGTTGTTATTGTTATTATTGTTATTTACAAAAAAACTGTTAAAAATCCTTTGAGAACAATCACACGGAAGCATAAGCTAAGAGAGAGAGAGAGAGAGAGAGAGAGACTTACACTTATACACTTCACCTCCCAGATTCCAAACCGGCAGTACAAAGAAACCAATCATCCAAGGGGTCAGGGGTCACAGGCTCAGTATCCTAACAGGAAGTGGAATAAACATTCCGTTGGGACCAGGCCAGTGTCGGAGGAGGGATGTATACAATACGGGTTAAGTCATTATAGAGCGTTTCTGGACTGTGGGCAAAACATTTGGAGTCTGGTTTCTCTTGCAGCTGATCAGGGGTCAACAGTTGTCATAGCAAAAACAAACACTGATCAAAAGTGCTCAGCGAGTATACTTTGAATCCATTAACTGTACTACTTAAGTATAAAGTGGTTCAAAGACGAAAATAAAAACAGTTAATTCGGTTAGGAAGTAAGATATTTTTTTTGTGTAATTTCGTATTTGTATTATTCGCATCGCATGCCTTAAAAAAAAACAGCGCTACCATCCATAGTTGATTAGCACTATCATTTGTAAAAGTTTTACATTTTTACAAAGGTACATATGTTTATGAATCTCTTTGCACACAAGACAGATAGTGGCCATTGGATCTTCTAAATTTTACCTGGAAAAA
>NC_079422.1:8160273-8165273 GCF_026213295.1 Gadus chalcogrammus
TCACCCTCTTCTATCCCCTCTTGACTCTGATATTCATAACTTTACCTTTTTTCCTGGTTGGCTCTGACTCTCTCTACTCCTCGTCTCTCTTGTGACCTCTCCTACCTAGGTAGCTGTGCTCCCTTGTGCACTGTGACCTATTTACTTTATTTGTAATGCTTACTTTTTACATCTCTTTGAAATATTTAGCATACTGCTGACAGAGAATCGTTTCCTTAGAGGAGGCAAATCTCTCCTCATATTTCTGTGAGCAATCTCACGCAATTATCTAGCGTATATTCATACACGTTGTGTAATTGACGTTGAATATCTTCGGAGATCCCATTTTGTAGCGTCAACACATATTTGAAATGTTTTCATTTTTGCAAAATCCAGTTCAGTTGAGTTAATTTGGTTTGATGCAATTCACTGGTGCTTTAAGGAAAGCACGACAAGGGAAAAAGGGAAACGTGGAATACCAATGCAAACAGAGGCCAGCAATGTTTCCTAAAAACAGAGTGATCCCATGCAATCACTTATGAGCTGGAGTGGTAAATTGCTCTGCTAGACTGGAAAGTGTTAAAGCATTGTGAGAAGCGTCTTTAGAGGCTAGTAAAATAGGTGCTAGTGATTGGATGGGTGTCTGCTGTTAGCGTTAGTAACAACTGTTCATCAGTCCTCATTGAAGCACCAGATGCACAAACTTACACCAGGCAGACGGGCAGACACTGCGCGTGTGTTTGTGTTGGTTTGTGTGTGTGTGAGTGTTTTGTGGTGTCCATGCCCTGAGTTGAACTCCTCCATAATTGCCGTCAATCAAAGTAGTCAAAACACACAAACAAACACAAAGGCGATGTCCCTAAACATGTATTTTTGTAAGACAAAAGCCTTTTGGAAGGTGTGTGTGTGTGTGTGTGTGTGTGTGTGTGCGTGTGTGTGTGTGTGTGTGTGTGTGTGTGCGTGTGTGTGTGTGTGTGTGTGTGTGTGTGTGTGTGTGTGTGTGTGTGTGTGTGTGTGTGTTTGTGTGTGTGTGTGTGTGTGTGTGTCTGAATTCCGCTAAAAACCGGAGCGCTCCAGGAGAGTGAATAGGTTATTGTCCTCCTCTAACGGCCCGTTGTCGGGTTAATTGGCCCCTTAGCAGCCAGCCTGAGATCCCTTTCTGCACCGTGGGGGCCCTGCGTGTCTGCGAGGGCCCCATGTCTTATTATGGACCTTCGCCGTGGGTCTCAGGGGCCCGACCTTCGCGGTGGCGGTGCCCGATAAGTGGGCACATTGAGGGGTTTAATAGAAAGAGCGACAGGTCCCCGGTCAACACAGCACCTGGTCTGGGGAGAATTGTGTGTGTGTGTGTGTGTGTGTGTGTGTGTGTGTGTGTGTGTGTGTGTGTGTGTGTGTGTGTGTGTGTGTGTGTGTGTGTGTGTGTGTGTGTGTGTGTGTGTGTGTGTGTGTGTGTGTGTCGTTCTCATGTATAGCCACAGTGTTTGCTGGAGTGTGAATTGTGCTTGGATCAATGTTTCTTGGCAGGCAGTGAACCTCTGTTCTACTCATGTTCAGATACTCTTTCAAGTAAGTAACGCCATTGATCAGAAACTTTTTTTTTTTTTTTTTTTCTGCTCCGAAAAGCAGGAGTATTAGCGAAATGAGATGAGAGATTAATGTGCAGAATTCAGTGAGGAGGACCAAACCTACACACACCTTTGGATATTTAGCTATATTGTATATACTAGAAAATAAATAATAATTATAAAGTTGTTGATTGTTTTGGGTGTATATGTGAAATCTGAGCTTAATGGCTGATGGCTAATCTTTGCCAAGGGATTTTAAACCATTTCTTTTCATCCCCAAACCGTTAACCTAATAGTTGTATTACTGAACGAGCCTCTCAACTGTCTGTGCGTGCCTCAATCTAGCCAAATGACCCCGGCCTGCTAATCCGGTAGGGGCCCCAATACAGAGCCCTGCTTCATCCCAGGGGGAAGATTGTAGTGTTGGGTGTAACTCAATAGAGCGCTAGATAGCTCTGAATCCAGCTCCACAACGGTCCACGACAGATGGGCTGATGGACACCAGAACGTCTGCTGGTGATTTTACAGCGCTTCTAATTCATTTTTAGCAAAGCGTGAACCCAAACCCGCCTACATCTGTTAAATACATTCGATAATAAGGCTAATGGAAAGGCCCTGTAAACAGCGCGGTGTTATGTTTTAGTATGTTTTGCATTCAGATTAGATTAGAATTTAATTGATGTAATCTCAATCTCATTTGATAAACGTTAGCTAATGAAATTACGACACATTTAGCACAAAGCAGGCTTATTTACATGAGAGTTCATTAGAAGGACTGTGAATAATGACAACGCTTACCACGCACCAAGAAATTTAGAATTATATATATATATTATTATATATTTTTATGATTAACCACTCTAGTGATTTCAACCACGCTCTAACAACTGATCTGACAAACGTCTGAATATATATTGTTCAGACGAAATCATAGCATTTCTGACTTTTCTACCTATATCCTGAGAGTGGTAATACATTTAGTGATTGAACATAAAGATTTAGACTCAGAGACACACACTCTTACACACACACATACACGCACACAGACACATGGACACACACACACGCACACACACACACACACACACACACACACACACAAATGGACACACACACACACACACACACACACATGGACACACATACATGCAATCAAATGCACATACACACAAGCACACACACACACATGCTGCTTCCCAGGGCCAGCATTGAGATGCAGCTCAGGTTGTGCGACAGTACTTCTTGTTACGAAGCGGTGGCCTACTGGCCCTCACACTCTCTCTCCCTCCCTCCCTCTCTCTACCTCTATCCCCTGCTCCCATTTTCTCCCTCACTTCTCCTGTCCTTTAACCTCGCCCTGCCAATCAAAGCGGGGGGAGGTGGGAGGGGAGGGGCAGGGGTGAGGGTGGGAGCGGGGGTGATGGGATTGCGGTGGGAGGAGAGATAAAGATAGAGGTCTTTCGGGTGACGGCTTGTAGCAGGCAGCGCTTAGCAGCTCTTTTGTGTAGTGTGTCTGGGTGTGCGTGTGTTTTTCATGTGTGGGTGCGTGTGTGTGTGTGTGTGTGTGCATGTGCGTGTGTGTGTCAAGGGTGAACTCAGGAGGGAAGGGCGCGACAAACATAATGTTTTGTGGACTCATTCGTGTCAATAAAGACGTGCTGTGCACAAACACACACACACACACACACACATACTCACACACTCAAACCCAATCACACACACAAACACACACACACACACACGCACACACTAATCCACACATCTCTGCACTGTGAAATGCAACTTTCCAATCATTTGTGCGGTGGCAAACTCTTTAATCCGCTAAGGGAATTGAAGAGCCCTTCCAGCTGATCCATAAATATATCATAAATATGTTAGGACAGGCCCTGCTTGGGCCATGCTTCTTTTGCCTAAGGACTGACAACGGGTTGTGGCCCCTCTGCTGTGGTCTGACCCGGGGTCCGCATCGCAGAGAGGGTTTGAGTGACAGCTGTCCTCGCAGTGGAGTGAGGAGCATTAAGGAGATTACACTGGTGGTGCACTCTATACAATAGACAAAGGATCTCCTCCTCTGTCGCTCTGTCTGTCTGTCCGTCAGTCGGTTATCGTGGACCTCTGTCTTCCCGCTCTCATTGGAAATTCTTCTCTCGTTCGTGGCCACTCGCTGACCCTCCTTCTCTCCCCCCTCTTATTTTCATCTACTTAAAGTCGTGCCTGCCTGTCTGTCTGTCTGTCTGTCTGTCTGTCTCTCCTCTGTCTCCTACCATCTCATTACAACACGCTACATGCTACTTGGAGACAAGCGCCTGCCATGGAACTGCTGAGCTGCACTCAACAACGTGTGTCTTTTTCATGACGGAAACACACAAACACACACGCCAGCCACGTATGCACGCACGCACAAACACACGCACACTCACGCACATAGTTTTAATTAAATCCATTAAAGGCTAAGTAGCTGTGGATCAGTCCACACCTGAAAGCCGACTGGCAGCTGATTAATTGCTCTATTAAAGAGGTGGGGGGGGGGGGGGGGTAACGGACACATCAAAGGCTCAATGGTGTAATTAGCCGAGGAGAGCGGTAGAGAGACAGAGACAGACAGACAGACACAGAGAGAGAGAGCTTTAATTGGAAAACAGCAAGGAGATATTGTGTGCTATCTCAAATGGGAGACTGGATATGTGTGTGTCAGCTCGTATACCAGTGTGCTTGCTTGCATGTGTTTCTGTGAGTGTGTGTGTGCGTGTGTGTGTGTCTGCATGTGTGTATTATTGTGTGTTTGTGTGTGTGTGTGTGTGTGTGTGTGTGTGTGTGTGTGTGTGTGCGTGCGTTTGTGCTTTTGTGCACTCCTGTGTGTGTGTATATCGTTCAGAATCCCAGTCATTGAATTCATGTAAATCACTTATCCACCTAACCACACCAGTCTTCCACTGGGACCACTGAACTGGGATTAGTACTGGTGGTTTTGCTTAACGGCACCCCAGTTTGAGTTTAAGGAGGAGATGGAAATCCTTCCTCCCCAGTATCTCTTCCCAGTCGGTCCAGTTTGGTGGTGATGTTCGGGGCTTTGGCTCACACCACTGACAGGGATTACTTTATGGATTAGCCCTGTCAATAATCTTCCCCTCCAATCTTGGCTGATGAAACTCAAGGCCCTGTATTGATCACATGGCACTGGAGGCCCTTGCGCTCCCTATCGTTTATCTTTCGTTCGCAAATCCTTCTTTTGCTCCTTCATCACAGTTCTCTTTGCTACCTCTCTCTCCCTCTGCTCTCTCTCTCTCTCTCTCTCTCTCTCTCTCTCTCTCTCTCTCTCTCTCTCTCTCTCCCTCTGCTCTCTCTCTCTCTCTCTCTCTCTCTCTCTCTCTCTCTCTCTCTCTCTCTCTCTCTCGCGCTCACTATCTCTCCTCCCTCTCGCTCTCTCCCTCCCTCTTGCTCTCTCCCTCATTTTAC
>NC_079422.1:8170273-8192773 GCF_026213295.1 Gadus chalcogrammus
TGACGGCGCCGACCAAAGCTCAAACTACCAATGAGCGGTTTGATCCACAGTCTGTAGACAGACAGTTGTAAACCGGTCTGCTCCAGTCTGCATTATATCTGACATCTGTATTGCGGCATGGGGCCAAGGGTACACCCAAACAATGGCAGAACTCCTATTGTGTACCAGCTTGGACCAGTTGGCCGGAAGCCACCCTGCTTTAATCCTGGTGGTAATTTGAACGATTCTGGTCGTGCAGATCTGTCTGGTCTGCACTACTACTCCAGGTTGATAACACAATTAGACATGGTTCAAAGAAACATGCATCTGAGTGATCCTCTGATCCTCCAGGTTGTAACTCTTTGGTCCTCTGGAAGTGCTCGGGCCAGAGATGTGACGCGTCGTCATGGAGACAGGCTTCTGGAGGCAGAGATGAAAAGTGTCAGAGAGCGTGTGTGTGTGTGTGTGTGTGAGATGAGAGTTAAAGTAGGACAGAAAAATCCCGACCACCAAGCACAGGTTATGTCCTTCTCTCTAGGGAGGTGTGTGTGTGTGTGTGTGTGTGTGTCTGTGTGTGTGTGTGTGTGTGTGTGTGTGTGTGTGTGTGTGTGTGTGTGTGCGTGCCTGCGTGCGTGCGTGCGTGCGTGCGTGCGTGCGTGCGTGCGTGCGTGCGTGCGTGCGTGCGGGCGGGCGGGCGGGCGGGCGGGCGTGCGTGCGTGCGGGTGGTTGAGAGCGTATGTGTGGGCGTGCCTCAGGACACGGCGAACCTCCTCCACTTATCAAAGACGGCGGTGTCTCCACAGATGTTCTCATTAGTCAAACAGACCCTCCTGCTCCGCACACATAATCAGCCCGACGCCCGCTCCCCTCAACCAGTCCGGGAACCCGCCGCCACCGCCCACCTCAAAGCCCAGCCCCACCTAAACCGGAGACCCTCACCGCGGTCACGCTCTGTTGGAGCTCTGCTGTTCTTACTGCACGCCACAGTGAAGGGCTGTATTGCTAATCTGAGCTCCAGTCGCCTACTATTTCTTGTTATTACCCCTTTCGTCTGCATGTGGGTTTTTGAAATCAAACTTTAATGTTTTTTGTTCTTATTCCAATTTTAATTGTGTGCCTTGGTTGCTCTCAGCCACTTAAAGTGTCTGGATAAGAGTGAAATGGCTACATTTAAATGTTTTGTGCATGTCTATAAATGAGGGACTCCAGTATACAGATGCACCCTTGGACTTTAAGATGGCGCAGGCAGCCACTGTTGAGGCAGCCGCGGGAATCCTCCGAACAACTGGGTTGTAAAGATGTGTTGTGATGACTAGATTACTTTATTGCACACAAGGCACTTCCTTTTTATATTGGTCAGAAATGCCCAGGACAATCCTATCAATATGGGCAATGGATAACAGAAAAGGTGTCATACTGATGCCAGGCATTTTCCTTAATTTCGATTATGAAGAAATTTTATGTGGTGCAGTTATTTTCAGATTGCTTCTTCGTTATCTTCTTTGGCCCTGAAGCTGCGTGTAATAACGACTATTGTTGGTAATTTAGTTAATTCACATCACGGCTCGTCTACGAGCCAAGGTCCCGTGCTAGCCAGCAATCCAATCAACTGTTAGCGTTCATGAGTTTTGTTGAATAGCATGAAACACCACTCTCCTTGTGCAAATGTATTACAAATAAGGCAGAGCAGCTGACCACGGAACAAAAACTCAGTGAGGATATTGAGTCTAATCTGAGAGGATTTCAGTTAAAGAAGATCGATGGTACTTGAGCTGTGAATTCACTCACTCTCACAAGCAACACAAAATGAAGATATGATATTTTCACTACCATATTAAAAGGCTTTTTGGCACGGTGGTTTTTTCCACAGCGCTTGGCGTTAGGTTGCCACTACGTTGAATCAATGTCGGCCATCTCATTAACAATAGACTGCGACCAGGCTTTTTAAATCCTTTTTCATTGAAAAATCGAAAGGAACTTCAGCGTCTGTAAAGCTTTGGTAACAAACGTACTCCGTCCGTTACAATGGAGTTGTGAAAAACTCATTGGAAATCCCACCATGGTGGAGGGGTGGAGGGCGGCATTCCCAAGTATTTCTGCGTGTGTCGGATTATAGGCCCCTCCACATTGTGAGTCGTACCCCAAGTGGAGGTCTCGGAAAGATTGGACCAAATGGGCCGACTGTGTGTGCTGCTGGGGTGGGTCGTGTTGGGTAAGCGGTGGGTCTGTGAGGCTGCGTGGCCGGCTTATAGCCCCCCTCTCCTAAACAGCTTGTGGAGCCTATTTATCCACACAATGGAGCAAATCTGCCGCTTTGATCACAATGAATGGCCACCAGTCTGCTGGGAAGTGTTTGTGTGTGTCTGGGTTTTTGCGTGTGTGTGTGTGTGTGTTTGTGTGTGTGTGTGTGTGTGTGTGTGTGTGTGTGTGTGTGTGTGTGTGTGTGTGTGTGTGTGTGTGTGTGTGTGTGTGTGTGTGTGTGTGCGTGATTGTGTGCATGCATATGTGTTCATGCAAAAAGCGTTGACATTTAAGTTGATAGCAAAGTAATTTTCTTTAGTAAACCATACCAATGGGTGTGTGTGTGCGTCCATGTGCGTACACATCTGCGTGTGTGCGTGTGTTTATGTTCATTTGTGTGTGAGCGTGTCTGTGCGTGTGTCTGTTAATGTTAACTTGTGTGTGTGTTTGTGTGCACTCGTGTGTGTGTGTGTGTGTGTGTGTGTGTGTGTGTGTGTGTGTGTGTGTGTGTGTGTGTGTGTGTGTGTGTGTGTGTGTGTGTGTGTGTGTGTGTGTGTGTGTGTCTGCCACTGCTCCCCATATGAATGGATGTGAAGTGTTCACGGATATGAGTGTGTTGGGCTCCTTTCATCTGCAGTTAGATGATTTGTTCTCAGAGATGTCCATGTTTGAAAACATGGAGCAGGGCTATTGAGCAGCCCATGCATGAGCCTGTGAGAAGGCCCAGATCCAGAGGGCCTGGCCCAACAGGGGGGTGTTGTACCTATATGAATGGCTCAGCCCCTCCCACAGTGAAGCACTCGACTGGAAAATCATCCCATAATAATACCTTCATGGTTGTTGGAGACCTGGTCACGATGTGTTCTGTTCGACTAGGGGTGTGATTTGACCCGTCACACTTGAATGTATACACACTTACACACACACTCAAACAAAAAACAAAAATGAATGAACATAGTCTGATTCATTCCCTTTCACCTTTGTGGGTAGTAACAACAAAGGAAACAAAGGTGAGTGACCATCGTGGAGAGTGGAGGATTGGCCACCAGCCATGGAGGGAGTGACCATGTTCATTTACAAATACACTATGGGTGAAGTGGGCACGTCTGCCAGACCGATATTTTGGTGAAACCACATAAGTCTTGTGCGTTTCGGCGGACCGACCAGGCGGATCCGGCAGATCCGGTGCCTGAAACCGCACTTTTCTGAAACCATGTGCCAGGGTGGTTTCAAATATATCCGGACCTATACGGTTTCGTGTTAGCCTGGCACCGCCCACCTACCTCCTTCCGCTCAATTTTCATTTCACTTCAGTACTAGGTCTGGGTCTGCTTCATATGCATGGGTTCCTTGGAAGCCAGATTTTTGGCGGTCCAGTCAGCGAACAGAGGGAGTGGCTGAGAACGATGACGTCGAGGTCCTGCGCCAGTTTCAGTTGTAGTCAGAGGAAGACCAGGAAGACAATGGAGAAGGATACGAGAGAAGCTATTCGGTCTGTTGTGGGATCGCTGCCGAATATCGATCAATTAAAGCCGGAGCAAGAACAAGCTTTGCTGAGTTTTGTTGGTGGCCATGATGTTGTGGCGCTTCTCCCCAGCGGGTTCGGGAAAAGTTTGATTTTCCAGCTGGCTCCGTTAGTGGTGAAGGAGCCGGTCCCGTCGCAAGACATACGTCATGACCAAACGCTATGCGATTGGTTATGGCAGATCCAGAGTGGCACTGGGCAGATCCAATCCAATCATTTTGCGATGAATCCGTCTTTAGGGAGATATACCGTCCTGAACCACATAAAACTAAAACGGATCGTTTTCCTTTTATAAGCCTGATCTATAAAGAAGTACCCAGAAAAAGGTGTTACCTCAGTATCCTGATTTGTATATATATAGCTCACAGACTCGTCATTTGCATCCGAAAGCTTCACCTAGACCTGGGGGGTGGGGGAGCTTCTCAGGCTGCTAAAACTACAGAGAATTTAAAATCAACGTCAATTCCCGTTGGTTTTCAGTCCTGCCCACGAAAAGTCTTGGAACTAAAGATCCACCACAATTACCGTTACCTGATGAAAATGCTAGTTTCTATGCAGTGAAAGAGGCATCAGTCTGGTAGAAACGTTTGGTAGGTGGAAACACTCATACTCCAGATGCACATATTCGGCAAAGCGGGGCATTGAAAATATCAAGTTTTTATTCAAATGCATCTTAAAATAAATATTTTTGAAGCAGATAATATATGGGTTATAGCAAGTAATCTACACAATGATATCGGAGAGGGGTGGACGTTGTTTCAACAGAGGTTTTTTCGGTAACGCGAAAGTATTCTTCACAGTCACTTCTCTCAGTAGGTTACGCTGTAATGTAGAAAGTTACTTTTAAATGACAATAATCTTGTAATGAAACAAGTTACTTTTAAATTAAACTTTACCCAACTCCGTCAATCACATACCCAAAAAAACATCACATTCTCACCGACACAAACACACAGACACAAATGTACAAATAAAAATACATGCATTTAAACTACTAAGGTAGAGAAACCGTTCTTACACCAAACACACAGCACACACACACACACATACTGACACAAAAAAACACATGATAAACTGGGCTCGGCTTTCTGTGCTGTTTATCCCCTCTCGCTCTACATGAGGGAGCGGGAGAAGGGAATATGATTTACAACTACTCGCTCTAGCTGAGCTGTATGGATGCCTGGATGGGGTGACATCAATGTGTGTGTGTGCATGTGTATGTGTGTGCAAACACATACACACACACACAAACACACACACACACACACATACACCGTGGTACCCAGATGCAAAGCCAGCGGGTACCCAGCTGCGCACCCCAGAGGTGACACTGTGTGTGTGTGTGTGTGTGTGTGTGTGTGTGTGTGTGTGTGTGTGTGTGTGTGTGTGTGTGTGTGTGTGTGTGTGTGTGTGTGTGTGTGTGTGTGTGTGTGTGTGTGTGTGTGTGTGTTTTCACCAATGTTACAGGGTTTGTGACATGACCATCTGCTAATGAGGGGATGAATGACCTTTCTGACCAGTTAACAGAATAACCAACAACACTTTCGCAGAAAAACACATACACACACACACACACACACACACACTCAAAGAAAGACATACACACACACTCACACACAGATTACACCTCCACCATTGTCAGTTTTGGTGGAGGAACTCCCTGGATGCGACGCTCCATCAATAACCCACGGCCCATTAAACATTCACCACTTTACTTTTTAATGCCTGACAAAAGTCTTCAGATATTCATAATTCAGATGACAGTTCTCCATGTCTCGGATCAGGCCGGATTTATCCTGAGTCTGCGGGAAGCTGCTAAGAGACAGTTTGACACAAGCGGAAAACCCCAAGACATCCCCCATAGTCCCCCTTGCCAATCCCCCCCCCCCCCCCACCAGCCCGTCACTGGCTCCTCCCCCCTAGCCCTCAACAGGCTTCAAACAGACTGCCTTCAGCAGGGCAGATAGGACTTGCTTTGTCCTTGTGAGGAGATGATGAAAACACTAGGAGGATAGGAAGAAGGAGGGCCGGAGCGGAGGTGAAGGAGATAAACAATGATGCAGAGGTACAGGGAGGTGGAAGGGAAGAGGATAAGGGGGTAGGGAGGGATTGAAGGAGTGAAGGCAGGAAGAAAGAAGGAAAGCAGAAAGGAAGGATTATCAACATACATGTTGAATGCACACAGGCATCCATCCTCATGTACAAATACAAACACGTGCCACACACACACACAGACACACACACACACACGCACACACACGCACACACACACACACACACACACACACACACACACACACACACACACACACACACACACACATACACACACACACACACACACACACACACACACACACACACACACACACACACACACACACACACACACACACACACACACACACACACACACAGAGACACACACACACACATGCATCCCCTTGAGGTCAGGAACAAGCTTGCAGACTTGGCACCAGTCCCTCCCTGACCGGGACTCTGTTCTTGTAGTCGTCCGCTACAAGAAACAACCATTTGCCCCACTTCCCCCCGCACATCCCCCATGCCCATCTGCCTCCCCGGCCAATCAGCAGACATATCACATTGGCATCAGCTGTCTGATGTCCTTCCCCTCTCAAAGACACACAGGGGGTTTAACCTCTGCGTCTCTCATGTTATCGCTTCTCTGTCTTACTCTAGCTCCTCATGTCTCTACCCCCCCCCCCCCCCCCCCCCCCTCTATCTATCTATCTGTCTGTCTGTCTGTCTGTCTGTCTGTCTGTCTGTCTGTCTGTCTGTCTGTCTGTCTGTCTGTCTGTCTGTCTGTCTGTCTGTCTGTCTGTCTGTCTGTCTGTCTGTCTGTCTATCAATCTATGTCCTTGGCTGTCTGTCCGTCTATCTATCTTCTATGTTGCCATGGATCTCCATCCATCCCAGCTCTCTTTAATTTCCTCTATTCCTTCTCTTCCTCTCATTGATCGTCTCCCTGCTGGTGGAAGCCAAGCCCGGTGGATCTGGTGGATCTATGGGGTGGATCTATGTGGTTTCAGCCCAGAGAGAGGCCTGGGGGCCCAGCCTCCTGGAGCCTGCTGGGCAGAGGTGCTCCCAGTGGGCCCCCCCACAACCTCCGTGGGAAAGCGGCTCTCTCTTAACGCGGGCCCCCACGAGAGGCTTAGCCCAGGGAAGCTGGGCTGGGATGGAGTCAAACTGTAGAACTGTGTGCGGTGAACCTACGCAGGTGTCGCTGTTGTCCTTAAGTCCGTATCCTGGAAGATGCAAGGCTTATTGTGGTGCTAAACTCCTAAGGAGTTGGAGGAATTATGGAGCACATTAAAAATTAAAGGGCTTTAATTTTTTTCATGTTATGCTTACTTTCTAGTAAACAATTGCCTACTTTTCTAGTCAGTCACGGCTATCTTTGGCTAGGTTTTCAAGGCAGGAAATGTACCAGTCATTGTTTTTTTGGCTAAAGATCTCCCCATTGACATCATCAAAACCTGATATGAGTTGAGGTTTAACCCAGTTAAAAGGCTGCCTGGTGCCTGTAGCACCAGGCTAGCAGACCGATAGTGCTGTTGCCTGCGTGTGGCGTGAGCTGGTTGGATGGCTGTGGTGTGGAGTTGCCAGACACACAGTGCCGCTACATAGCGCCTCATTGGTGCCATCTGGGGGGGTCCCAGCTGCCCCTCAGCCCAGAGTGGGTCATGCTCGCTAGCGCCGCGCCGACCGCGTGCCAACCGTTTACCCACCATGGCCCCCATCGCTGGAGACAAGCACACAAAGAAACACCAAATGCACACTCCATAGATTAGATGGCAATGGATATCATCGCTCTGATGTCCTCATAAGTGCCTCTTTATCATCTGCACCAGTCTTCATCATATCTTCTTCTCAGTTTCCCTTTACTTGTATTCTGTTCTTGTTTATTCCTCTTTTCCCTCTCCCTTTTTTTTCTATTTTGAAACATTGGACAATGGCAGACATTCACTACGTTATAATGTTCTGCTCTCCTGGGCTCTGTTCCGTTCTGTGAGGTTCTATTCACTCAACATGCTAGCTGTGGATCTGTGTAAGCCACAGATCCAATCCACTCAATCAGTTACATGCAATGTTTGTCAGATGCACTTTATGATGCGCCGTTATGAAATGCTTTTTGACTTGAGGTGGGAAGAACGGGTCAATAGTGCAGCTGCCTAAATCATGCATGGATGCATGCGATACACATGTCTACCCTCAGCCTGCCTTTTATCCCTATGTCCAAGCTTCTACACCCAGTATACATGCAAAAATGGTACGATTCTAGGCTTGCACACAAACACACACACACACACACACACACACACACACACACACACACACACACACACACACATACACACACACACACACACACCACACACCACACACACACACACACACACCACACACCACACACCACACACACCACACACACATACATGCCCAAACACTTTCTCTCACATACACACAGATACACAAACACACACACACACACACACACACACACACACACACACACACACACACACACACACACACACACACACACACACACACACACACACACACACACACACACACACACACACACACACACACACACACACACACACACCGCACACAGAGCCATGCCTCTAATTGAGTTTCCATGTTAAGGAGGGTGGTCTGCTTCACCCACACACTCGTGGGCATCTGGGGGTCCTTCACATGCGCTGAAAAATGATATTTGTGGTCAGGCAGAGCGCGCCAACCCCCGGGGCCTTGGGTCCGGTGGGGGGCGAGACCTAGTTTGTGAGTTGGTATCATATTTTAGATCAGCAGAACTTTCCTTGGCTGTTAAACATGTGTTCAGGGCTAGTACCGTCACTGGGCTCCAGAAAGGTATTTTTACCTTTAGTTCCTCATTTAGAAGAGGCTTACTGTGGATCCATTTCGATGCATGTCATTAATAAGCAGCGAGGAGTTAGGCGTCTGGCTCAAGGAAGCCTACAGCTAGACTGCAGACATGGAGGTCAATTTATTCTACAAGTTTGGCGTTTGACATTGTTAGCATCCACATAACGCCGTGAAGCGCTTCCAACGGAACCAGAGCGATAGTGAAACAAACAAACATTACAATGACTTTCACCATGTTTGTCTTCAGAGGCGTTGAGTCATTGAGTTGGATGTCTCCAGCTGTTTGTTTAGCTAAAGAGCATCCGCTAACT
Organism: Gadus chalcogrammus; assembly: GCF_026213295.1. Lineage (NCBI taxonomy): Eukaryota > Metazoa > Chordata > Actinopteri > Gadiformes > Gadidae > Gadus > Gadus chalcogrammus. The sequence continues at coordinate 8,179,244 of NC_079422.1, forward strand.
GACATACAGCGCATTACATCTGTATACATCATCTATCTGTAAAGCGTCTCAGGCAGGTCGCCTTGCCCAAGGCCGACAGTGACACAAATACTTGAATTATTCATTAGGCACGAATTTGCACTCAATTAAACACATTTATTTACACATAGCACCTCCCCCCCCACACACACACACACACACATACGCACGCACACAAACACACACATGCTCCACAGATGATTGTGTGTCTAGTGTCCCAAGGTGTTGTTGTGTAGTGGGTTGTGTAGTGGGTTGTGTAGGGTGTTGTGTAGTGGGCTGTGTTGCTGCTCAGCGGTAGACAGCAGGAGGAGTTGTTCATGTGTTCACCGGCTGCTGGGTTTACATGCATTTACATCATCAGCTCAGCACCGCAGAGTAGACAGACCCCACCCCCCCGTCCCACCTGGACACACACACATGCAAACGGAGACTCATTACACACACACACTCACACAGACACACACGCACACACACACACACACACACACACACGCACACACACGCACGCACACAGACACACACACTCACACACAAATAAGGGGTTCTATTAAATCAGTGGAAGTGTGCTTGCATGTGTTTGTATGTCCCAGCTTGTGTGTGTCCCTTAATGTGTGTGCGTGCGGTTGTGTGTCATCTTCTCTCATCTTCTCTCTTACATACGCACTCGCACTCTCATTTTTTCTCTTTCTCTCTCTCTGATGAAGAAGAGCGGTTCATCTTCAGTGACCAAATAATTAACTGTGTTAATTAAATGTGTTCCAGGATATGTTGCTGTGTGGTTGTGCGTGTGTGTGTGTGTGTGTTTGTGTGTGTGTGTGTGTGTGTGTGTGTGTGTGTGTGTGTGTGTGTGTGTGTGTGTGTGTGTGTGTGTTTGTGTGTGTGTGTGTGTGTGTGTGTGTGTGTGTGTGTGTGTGTGTGTGTGTGTGTGTGTGTGTGTGTGTGTGTGTGTGTGTGTGTGTGTGTGTGTGTGTGTGTGTGCATGTACGCGTGTGAGTGGGTGTGCTTCTGCACGCCTGTGAGTTTGTGTGCATGTGCTCGCATGTCTGTGTGTGTGTGCGTGCCTGTGTGCGTGTGTGTGTGTATGTTGAGGGGGTAAAGTAGGCTAGCCCATAAGCCTGTTTAATTAGGGTGGAGCAGAGATCTGTCCTCTGGCTCTCTGGCTGGTCCAGATGGACCTCAACCTGCAGGACCCACTCGATTCTGCATTAGTCTCCCAGTATGGGCTGGGTCAAACCCTCGCACAGATGGGTCCCCTTCATAGTTCCACTGATTGCACTTGGACAGGGCTCCAAGACTGGAATTGGGGTCCGATAACGTCCAAAATTGTCACACACTCTAGTGAAGTCCTTGTCAGCGGTCAGTCTTTTCACACCACCATGCGCACACACATGCACACACACATGGACACAAAAAACACTGACACATACACAAGCACACCCTCACATCACGTATACATTTCATAAATAGATTGAATAAATAGATACTTCATAAAAACATACATCCTCCCTAGCAGTGAGCTCATCGCTGTCTTTCCCCAGTGGTTAAAAACAAAACCGTGTGGGTACACGGAATAATTGAATTTCCTCGCCTCTCCTGTTTCCTTGTTGCCCTAATTGAGGCTTTTTGTGAGGCGTGTAGGTTATTTATGAGGCACAACAACCTCTCCTCTGCCTGCCTGGCTCGCTGCTCCTCCTCTCTCCTCTCTCTCTCTGTCTTTCTCTCTCTCTACCTCCGTCTCTCTCTCTCTCTCTCTCCCTCTCTCTCTCTCTCTCTCTCTCTCTCTCTCTCTCTCTCTCCCTCTCTACCTCCGTCTCTCTCCACAGTCTCTCTCCGCGCAGCAGCGCCAAACTCAAACTCATTGGCAAGGACAGAAAATAGCTCTGCTCATTGTGTCCCCATCTCCTCCTCGCTGTCGCGCGCCGCCATGGCCTCGATACGCTCCGAATCAAAGACAGGAAACTCACAAACGGATAAATAAAAAATATAATTAGGGAAAGCTAAAAAGGAAATGACAAAACAGCAGGCTTAGTATGAAACAAAAGCTATCTATTCAGCACGAGCGCTCTGTTGTGTTTTTACGTAACACATTTAAATGAGGGGATAAAGGTGTTTTATAATGGATTTGGTCAGACTTCAGTTGGAACATGTTTACAACCTTACAAAGAGCCTGCTATCTTATAACTTATTTCTCTGCAAGTTTTTAAGCCCTCACATATGAAGTTATTAATTCAACACCTTTACTTAACAAACTGCATGCATTTTGCATCGCAAAAAGTATAAATTGAAACTAAATATAATCATATTTAATGTATGGTTAATGTGTTCTTTGTGCCCCAACTCAAGATATAAATGCCACAATAAATATTAAGTAAATAAGTATTAAATAATAAATAAAAGTATTTTTAATCTCAAAACGTCTTAATATAATGAAGTAGGGCAAAGTACAATGTGGGAATATATGATATATTTTTTTACAGCCACTGATTAATTTAATTCTCCATAATCGTGTTTGGCCTATATAGTACTATTGTGTTATACATACGCATTGAATATGTGTGTGTGTGTGTGTGTGTGTGTGTGTGTGTGTGTGTGTGTGTGTGTGTGTGTGTGTGTGTGTGTGTGTGTGTGTGTGTGTGTGTGTGTGTGTGTGTGTGTGTGTGTGTGTGCATATGTGTGTGTGTGTGTGTGTGTGTCTGATTCCTACTTCCATGGTACAGTTAAAGTGTGTGGGCAGAGGAGACCTTTGTTATCCCAGGCCTTTTCTCCTCCGTTGACAAGCTCTGTTTCCCTGTGAGTGGGTTTTGTCTCCTAAACAAGCACACAGTCTTTGGCCTTCATTAAAATATATCTATTTTCTTGCCTCAGCTCACCGAGCACGGCGTTATGACTGTGTATCCGCATTTATTATAATAAGGCAGAGAATTCATTTCCTACACGCGGTGGCTCAATGCCCCGGAGTTGTTTTTCTCACATGTTAAAGTGTAATATGCTAGAATGTGTGTTGTTTTAATAAATAGCCCGGGGCCCTGCTTTATGGTTATCGTAGCCAAACAAAAATAAAAATATTGAAACTCTGAGCTTGACCCGGCCGATCTAATCTGTTCATTAGTTGCTCTGCCGACCTCGGAGCCTCGCCGCCTCCGACAACTTTACTGTGCAGGAGAAGACAGAAAAGACTAGAAGAGAGGGAGCTCTTTAGAGTAGACAAGGAGCAGGTTGGCTCAACGAAAGGGAGTAGAGGAGGTAAAGGTGTGGAGGAGAAGAGCAGTCAGAGTAGGAAGGAGAAACAATGGACTGTAGAGAGTTGCCTCCCTGCATCCCTCCACATCTCCTTCTCCTCCTCTGTTGTGTTTTAGTATTCCTCTGATCTAGCTCCATCTTCCCTCTTTCTCCCCCTCTCTCGCTATCTCTCTCTCTCTCTCCCCCCCCCCTTCCACTCCCTTCCTCCCTTCCCTGTTGTCTTCCTGTTGACATGCAATCAGACTTGAGCGGTATGGAAACAACAGGAACGATCCCACCCACCCACCCACCCACACACACACACACACACACACACACACACACAGGCAACCTCTCACCCAGCCCTGTACTCTTTTGTCATCCACCTGGTGTCCCTCTGAAGTGAGCTTGCGTCGTGTTTTGCTGTTGTCTCGTATGCGCTGCGGCGTGGAAACAGCAGCCGCCGTCAACGCTCTTTCAAGCCCGACAAAATTCCCCTCCCTAAGAACCAAGGGAGAGGCAGCCGAGAACAGGAAAGAACAGAGTGGCATGAGAAGAGAGAAATGAAGAATTCACTGTTGTGTGTGTGTGTGTGTGTGTCGCGTGTTGGTGTGTCGGTGTGTGTACGGAGGAGGCAGGCCTGTGTTTATGTTCTGACTCTGTGCCGCCGTGTCTGTTTGTTTCTGATCTTTACAAAGTGTCTTTTTTTATTTTTATAGACGAGGAGCCCATCCTATACCCCATACCCCCCCCCCCCCCCCCTTCCCTCCCCCACACCTCCCGCATCCTCTGCTGTTGCCGTAGCGATGATCAGTGGGAGGACATGATGGATGTTGTACAGAAATGTCATCTCCTCTGATGGCTGCACACCTCTGGGCCAGCCGGCGTGGTTCTGCGTGGTGCAGCCATGCTAGCACCGCTGCATCGCTCATTCCCAGCGCAGAAGAATTTCGGTTATTTAGGGGGAGGCCATCAGTAATTTCTGTGAGAGGTCATTTGTCACGAGCCGCGGATAAGATCCTGGGAGATCTGCTCCCGCTGATGTCCGCGTGCGCCCGTGTGTCGGCAGAGAATTGACCTGACAAATGGTGAGGCGTTGAGGAATGGCTGCCCCCTGGCAAATAGCATTTGAAAGATGGGATGGATGGATGGATAGATGGATGGATGGTGTCTGGGACACATGTGGATGGTCTGACAAAGCCTTTACCTATACATCTAGAAGACTCCATCTTTTTTCAATTGCTCTGATTTCAGTTATTTGGGTCTTGAGTCTATACTTATGCTCCAGATGCTAAATGAATAAATTAAATCAATTAAACGTGATGGATACCTAACTCTTCCTTTGTCTCTTTTGCCCTCTCGTCTTCTTGTCCCCCTGCAGGAGATGACTGGTACCTCTGTCGCCTGGCGCTCAGCATGCCCAGTCAGGCCGACCTGCAGTGGGCCATGTACCCCTCCCCATACCTGGCAGCTGTGGGGCCAGACGCCACCCCGGGCCTGGTGGTCTACCGTCTCTCCGCCCGGCAACGGGACGGGACCCAGCGCAACGCCCAGTTCATCCTGTTAGAGGGTAAGCAGGGAAGCGGAGAAAGCCTTTACATGTCTTTGGAAGTCTGGTCATTATACGTGGAAGTATGGTTGCTAATACGGTTTAATCTGACTGTAGTCTGAGTATACAAACACAGCTGCATCTATTCTCTTCTGGCAACCATGATATGGTCGGAAATGACAGCAGTAATGATCCTCAGTTAAAAATCGTTTTTCTAGAACAAATCAAAAGAAACTCCACCGTAAAGCAGAGAGTTAGCAAACAGAAACGGTTGTTTCATGTTGTGACCGTTCAGTCAGTAGAGGTGTTATGCGGATAGAACTATGACGTGGTTCACTAGACCTCAAGAGAGGTTTTTTAAGAATAGAAAATGTAAAATATTGATACAATTTTTGAAAAAGAAGAATGAATATGAATATGCCAAATGAATATCATCGGTGGTGAACACGAACAGCACTAGCACTATTCACCGTGTCCATAGAGAGATAAAGAGGACCAGAGTATGCATGCCTAGACACTTGGCCACGTTCAGCGAGTTTACCTTCCATTTACTCACATTAAACATTAATGAAACATTCAAGAAATGTGAAAACAGTGCCAAATTTATTTTAAATGTATTATTCCTGATTTGCGCTCTCTTGATTAGTGTGAGAGAGCATCGCTGTCAGTTATTTAACCTCCAGGTGTTGGATGTCTTGGTTTCCAAAGATTTTTCATGGTTAAGTAAAGATCATGATAGGCACACAGCCATACACTTGTACCCACATACATACACATACACAAACACAAATCACACACATACACACACATGTTGAGGTGGGTGTTGCATTTGTATTAGCCAGCAATGATAAGGAGCACAACGACACACCGGTAATCATTCCCTTGGGCTACAAATCCCCCAGAAGTGAACAAAAGAGAGAGAGAGAGAGAGAGAGAGAGAGAGAGAGAGAGAGAGAGAGAGAGAGAGAGAGAGAGAGAGAGAGAGAGAGAGAGAGAGAGAGAGAGAGCAAGGTAGAGCAAGGGAGGGAGGGAGGGAGGGGGAGAGAGAGAGAGAGAGCAAGGTAGAGCAAGGGAGGGAGGGAGGGAGGGGGAGAGAGAGAGAGAGAGAGAGAGAGAGAGAGAGAGAGAGAGAGAGAGAGAGAGAGAGAGAGAGAGAGAGAGAGAGAGAGAGAGAGAGAGAGAGAGCAGAAGATAGACTAAGAATGGATACAGGTGTGTAAAAGTCGGGAGAGAGAGATGAAGGGAGGGGGAAGGAAGAGAGAGTGGGTGGAGACGAGCAGGAGAGATATTTTAGTTTCTGTGAAACAAGTAGAGGGCTGAGGGGCCACCGTGGGGGGACGGGTGACATGTGTGCCAAAAAATAATCCAATAACGTGTATTAACACGCTGTCTTTAACACTGGGGCCAATATAGCACGTGGGTACAGTCAGAACTAGTCATCACTACGCCAGTTTCGCTGCTCGTCTAATACTCTGTTGGGAAGCTAGCTTTCACTTCTGAACCTAACTGATGTTGCATGTAAGGCAGTCGCTGACCTTTGGTAATGAGGCTGTTCCCCATGAGAATTTATTGAAGGGATTTAGCCTGAAGATTTAGATTTAGATTTAGCCTGAAGGTCATCTTGATAATCAATTAATGCAGGACTTTTAACCAGTAAATCAACCACTTAAACTGATCAATCAATCAATCAATCGAACCATCAATCAGTCTGTTAAAGCAGTGTTTTCTTCGCCGCCTCAAGGGCTATATATAACGCCAGCACCAGGCTGGCCCCTCAGAGAGGCCAGCCACAGTAGACTCACTGCAGGTGACACTCTGTGTGTCCATCTGGCCTTTCATCTCAGCAGACATCAGGAGTTAACACTCTTTTATTCTCTGCTCCCCTATAGCAAAGAATATACAATCTCCCATGGAGGTTTCAGTGAGAGAAAATAAAGAGCAGAGCAGCATGGATTAATGATGATAGTAAATTCAACGCAAAGTATTGATCAACCAACTTGACTATTGTATCTAGATCAATATAGATGCATTTTAATTGAACCAGTGTGTATACTTGCAATAAACTTACACTAAATGGGAAGTTACCTCATCTCTTAGAAAACCATTTTCATTGGATTGTGGATTGAAAAAGATAAGAAGAAACCTAAGTCATATAGCCATAAGTACCATCGGGTCACATGACTGAAGTCTACAAATAATCTGTGTCATCCTCTGGGTATTACAGTGGTGAGAGAGCCAACTTTCTTCTCTCTCTCTCTCTCTCTCTCTCTCTCTCTCTCTCTCTCTCTCTCTCTCTCTCTCTCTCTCTCTCTCTCTCTCTCTCTCTCTCTCTCTCTCTCTCTCTCTCTCTCTCTCTCTCTCTCTCTCTCTCTCTCTCTCTCTCTCTCTCTCTCTCTCTCGCTGGTTAGCCAGCAGCGATGTGCTGCTGAGATGCTTCTGGCTCAGATGCTTAAATAAACCCTCTCTTCTTTCCTTGGGTTCTCAGCTGCCCTTTGCAGACACACACACACACAGCCACACACAGCCACACACAACCACACACTTACCGCCGCTCTGTGGTCCCTCAGGTGGGGAGGAGTGCTTCCAGGTGGACCGCAGCTCTGGAGAGGTCAGGACCACGGGCCGACCTCTGACTCCCAGTAGGGAGTACCTGCTGAGGGTCCAGGTGCTGGATGGGCTGGGTCGGAAGGGCCCCGTTGCCTCGGTGGCCATCCTGGCCGGGTTCCGGGCCCCGCAGTTCACCAACTTCACGTACAACCTGAAGGTGGCGGAGAACACCCCAGTGGGACAGGCGTGAGTAACTGCACTGTGTGTGTGTGCGTGTGTGTGTGTGTGTGTGTGTGTGTGTGTGTGTGTGTGTGTGTGTGTGTGTGTGTGTGTGTGTGTGTGTGTGTGTGTGTGTGTGAGAGTGTGAGTGTGTGTGTGTGTGTGTGTGTGTGTGTGTGTGTGTGTGTGTGTGTGTGTGTGTGTGTGTGTGTGTGTGTGTGTGTGTGTGTGTGTGTGTGAGTGTGTGTGTGTGTGAGAGAGGATGGGTGTGTGTGTGTGTGTGAGTGTGTGTGTGTTCGGTCACTGCACTTTTCCGCGTCTCTGATGGTCTAATTATGTGTTGATGTATGTGTTGCTAGTACGTGTTGTTATATATATATATATATATTTATATATATACAGTATATATATATATTATATATATATACGTGTGTGTGTGTGTGTGTGTGTGTGTGTGTGTGTGTGTGTGTGTGTGTGTGTATGCACGTGGCCTCCCTGGCATTCCATGCCATGTGATGCATAAAAAGATGGGCCCCCCGGAGATGACAGAAGAAGAATAGGAAAAAGGGGGGAGGGGGGTGAGGGATGAGCAGGGAGAGTGGGGAAGGGGGGACGGGGGGGGGAGGGAAGTGGGTGGCAGAAGGGGGGCTGGGGGGCACAGATGCATGAATCAGGCCTGCGGCTGAGAATTTGAAAGTGTGGCAAATTCAAATATTTATTAAAAGCGGGGTCTGGATAAACATGAAGGGGAAAAGTGTGTGTGTGTGTGTGTGTTTGAGTGTGTGAGTGTGTGTGTGTGTGACCTAACTCCCTCAGGGGTGCTGGCGCAAAGCACATTGTATTAATATCCAAGTACCCCGCCACCTTGAGCTCTGCGTGTGTGTGTGTGTATTTGGGAGTGTGCATGCGTGTGTGTGTGTGTGTGTGTGTGTGTGTGTGTGTGTGTGTGTGTGTGTGTGTGTGTGTGTGTGTGTGTGTGTGTGTGTGTGTGTGTGTGTGTGTGTGTGTGTGTGTGTGTGTGTGTGTGCGTGCGTGGGTGTGGGGATTTGTGGGTGGCTAATTAGGTAAGCAGGTATGTTGTGTGATGTTTTCTTCATTTAGAGAGTGGGACTATGGGGGTTTAAAAGCTGAACTCACATCTGCTATATTCTATACTTATTCTATACTTGCCATCCTCTTGATACCAAGTTTAATCACCCGTTCACTGACCTCTGCAATGGACCGGTTTCCACTACTTCCGTCCATCTGCCCAATACCGGAGGGTTGAGGAGGATGTCAGCTCTTTATTCCAGTCAATCAGGATGAGCAGCTGATCCCACAAGACACAGCTCGAAGGAAGAAGAGCTAATAATACCTAGGAGCTAGCTTGTGATTGGTTAAAAATGACGAAAAGGCAAAACCTGCTGGTCCTGCTTGGAACAGAGTTTACATCCGATCTCCACTGATATCAACAGTTAAGTTGTTGCATTTCAGGTGATTGTCATAAACATACTGCTTTTGGTTGAGGTCCATCTTGGTGTAGTGCCTTATTTTGTGGGTCCTTTTCGCTTGTTTGGTTTCATATTGCTGCATCCCCAAAGCATATTTTCCTGTCGACCTAATGCAACACTAACCACAGCTTATATAGATGTCGTGTTCTGTTCTCATAATATTCTTATGAATTTGTGACTTCATGCATGTGACTTAATGTGTTGAAGCCTGCTGTATAAGGCTTTTCCCTTCAGTAATTATTTTCCCCATTATTGCAAATGAACATTACAATTAAATTTTTGTATCTCTTACAGGTTCAATTTAATTAACAAAAATATAGAAATACATTATTACCTAATTTGAAAGCAGGTCTCTATCAATGCAACATATTGTCAAAGGTTCAATGAAAATATGAAAACATAATAATGGAATTATTCATTTCCTCCCACATCCCTCTACACCAACCTGTATACATGTGTGTGTATGTGTGTGCGTGCGTTCTCGTGTGTGTGTACGTGTGTGCGTGCCTGCCTGCCTTTGTATGTGTGTGTGTGTACGTGCGTTCTTGTGTGTGCGTATGTGTGTGCGTGCGTTCTCGTGTGTGTGTACGTGTGTGCGTGCCTGCCTGTGTGTGTGTGTGCGTGCGTGCGTTCTCGTGTGTGTGTACGTGTGTGCGTGCCTGCCTGTGTGTGTGTGTGTGCGTGCGTGCGTTCTTGTGTGTGTGTACGTGTGTGCGTGCCTGCCTGTGTGTGTGTGTGTGTGTGTGTGCGTGCGTTCTTGTGTGTGTGTACGTGTGTGCGTGCCTGCCTGTGTGTGTGTGTGTGTGTGTCTGCGTGCGTGCGTTCTCGTGTGTGTGTACGTGTGTGCGTGCCTGCCTGTGTGTGTGTGTGTGCGTGCGCGTGCAGGGTCGCCATGGTTCAGGCCATCTCCTTCCAGAGGAAGAGCCTGGCCTACATGCTGCTGGTGAACCCGGGGAACCTGTTCAGCATCCACCAGGAGAGCGGGGCCCTCAGCCTGACCCGGCCCGTGGACTACGAGGGCGGCCACACCCTGCACAGCCTGCAGGTCCGCGCCTCCGAGCCCGACACAGGCCTCAGCGGGGTGGCCGAGGTGAGGCGTCGCTGTGTGTGTGCACTGCACACACACACGCACACACCCATGCATTTGGTCACACACATGCACACACACATGCCAACAGTCACCAACTCACCCACACACAAGCCCACATGCGTGAATGTACACACACACAAACACACAAAAGTGCAAGCACGCACACAGACAGACACATGGACAGATACACGCACACACACACACACACATCTGACTCACGTACATATGACTGTCATACATATTACTCATCTGAAACACACACACACCAAAACACTCTTTAGAAACTTGGTATAGAGACATTTGCAATGTTGTCTTTATAGGATCAATACAAATGAAGATAGGTAAGAATCGTATCGTTGATTATGCACACAAATTTATATACTTCAAAAAACATATTCCATTTTATGTAACATGAATTCTGCTAACAAAATTCTACTTCTACCACTACAATATAATACTACTCATTAGTTGGGAATTTAATTTGAAGATGACCTGTATTTTTGCTGTTAACCCTTTCAAAAATAGCCTGGAAACACTGAAAAGATCCCCCTGCCATTTAGTAGTCCATCTGTGCATGCTGTTTGTAAGTCCTCGGGATAGGTCACGCTCCCCTCAAGGGTAACCATAGTAACCCAAATGTGATTTAATGATGGACAGCAGCACAATTTATACATTGAATATAACATAAAGCATTCACACAAACACTCACACACACACACACACACCCACACACACACACACACACACACACACACACACATGATTCTGAGAAATTGTGACAATTCACAGATATATTTAATGCAGGTGCGCTGCTCTGTAGGCAAACCGCGATGGAAATAAAGGTAGCTGCATCAGATCTTTTTTTTTTTCGAATGAGTTTGAAATTTGTGCTTTTGGCACGGAAAAATTGAAATTACGTGTCCCATATCACAAATAAATAGATTAAATGACGTGACGTGACAGTGTCACATATTTCCGTGAGACTGGGTTGTGTGTGTGCATGTGTCGCTCTAAAATATAACGCTGCTGTATCGCTGCTAGTATGTTATAGGTAATCTTCAATGCAAACACTTTATAAATACCCAGCATTATACAGCGTTGCACAGGCATGCTTCCATAGAGAGTTTCCCTTAAGAGAGGGCCGGTCTCACCGTCTGGATGACGGTGTGTGTTGTGGAAAGGCTGTCCAGTTGTTTGGGTGCTTATTCCGGGGCTTAAGGGGCATGGAGAATGGCTTTAAAGATCAGCTCCAGTGGGTCAGGTGAAGGAGGGATGTGTGTGTGCGTGGGGGTGGAGGTGGTGGTGCTGGTTGTGGGTCTGGCAGGATTTGGAGGGAGAATAGGAAAGGATTTGTCCCTGGCCTCTGGGAGGCGGGAGGGCCGTGAGGGAGGCGGAATTTAGATTGGTTTACTATTGTTGAGCAGGTAGCGGTCTGTATAAGAGTGTGCATCTATAATTGTGTTGTTGTGTGTGTGTGTGTGTGTGTGTGTGTGTGTGTGTGTGTGTGTGTGTGTGTGTGTGTGTGTGTGTGTGTGTGTGTGTGTGTGTGTGTGTGTGTGTGTGTGTGTGTGTGTGTGTGTGAGTGTGTCTGAGTGAGTCACTGCGAGTCTCTGAGGATAGCATGCCATCTGTTCTGCTATCACTCACTAAGTGGCGCAACAACATGCTAACAGTTCCCAGGTAGAAACACACTTAGTGCCTGGCTCCTAGTGCGGAGGAATATAACCCTGGCCACGAACGAGGCCCTGTAACCATGGTTACAGAAGTAGCAGTTGATGGAAGCTAGAAGAAGATGATGATTGAAAAGTTTTCTGACATTTAGTATATACTAGCTAAATGAAAATACAAAATAAGGAGGTGAGCAAAAATAATAACTATAACACTACTCAAACAAATGAGCTGCATACTTTATTTGAGAATTTATTTCAATAAAGAGAGATCCTAGGGTACAAATGTTAAAGTTAAGGTGTATGGTCTAAAGGGTTAGAATAAGGTTTGAAGTGAAAGATGGTGCTCATCACCCACTGGAGGGGAACTGTAACAGACAGTAGAAAGATGTACTTGTTCAACTGGGATAGCAAATCGAGGGCAGCCATCTTGACTTGGCAGCTAGTTAAGGTCACTCAGTCACCCACTCACTCACACCACTACTGAATCATTCACTCACACAAACACACACAGGTGCCCACTCGCACACATAACACTGGAGGCGGTTCTGCAGCGACTCTTGAAGCATGTGATTGATAGATGAATTGATAAATGGCATGACTTCATCAAATCAATTTACTTTGCTCCTATTGGATCCATCCAAACCCATTCCCCGCCCCAACGCAGGCTGTGGAGCCCCTCACAAATCAGGACGGATAGACTCTCTCTCTCTCTCTCTCTCTCTCTCTCTCTCGCTCTCTCTCTCCCTATTACCCTTTCAACAACCTCCAGCCTCTCTCTCTCTCTCTCCCTCACTATAACCGGGTGTGTCGCTCCCTCCCCAGGTGGTGGTTCACATAACGGATGAGAACGACTGCACGCCAGAGTTCCTCTACTCCATCTACAGCAGAGACAACATCCCTGAGAGCACATCTCCAGGAACCTCCTTACTGCAAGGTAACACACACACACACACACACACACACACACACACACACACACACACACACACACACACACACACACACACACACAGGTCAACGTATCCACATACTGTACATCGCTTCGTATGATATCTTACGGAAGGTTATGCAGATTACAATTAATTGTAGGTCTTAGAAGAACTTCAGCTCAAAATCAAGCAAGCCGCTGAATGAGGCGGCACAAGGTGAAGCATTTTCTCACCTTTGAGTCACTTCTTGTAGGAGTTGAGCCCCCAAATTGATAATTGTGTGTGTCCTTTGAGACCCTCTTGGATATGAAAGAGACCCCATGTCTATAACTCACTTGTTAGTGTCCTTGACGCCTAGGTCACCTCTCATTGCATCACTTCCTGTAGGGCTTGACCTCGTAATTGATCATTCTAGTATATCTTAAAGCCCTCTTTCATATAAATGACCTCACCACCACTGGGGTGTGGCAAGAATTCTCCATATCCATATGGGGAGGTGGGTAGGGAAAGGGGGGTTGCTTGTGAGCAGTAGGGGTACACCATGAATTAATAAGAAGCTTGCAATAAGCAGTTCACTCAACAACAGAAACAGTCAATACACACTCAGGATGAGGAATGACCTCTCACACATGATAAATTAACGGATTGTGTAAAATAAACCTGCCTCGTTAAATCAATGAGCTTGGTGTTCTGCTTTCACGAATAGGTTATCGGCTGTGTCACTACCAAATCAGTCCGTGCCAACACATCTCTCAGAGTGTGATTTGAAAGAAAAACAAATCACGTTGATTACAAAAGT
>NC_079422.1:8197773-8207773 GCF_026213295.1 Gadus chalcogrammus
TATTAGTCCCTCTCTCTCCCCCTATCTCTCTCTCTCTCCCTCCCTCGCTCGCTCGACCATATGGCCTTTGGCTCGCTCTTCCGTTCTGCTTTGTCACTTCAAAGCCCTGGGAAGCATTTTCATGTAGATGTGTTTCCCTCCCCCCTGCCCTCCTCCTCTGTTTATCAAGCCACACAAGCAATTTGTTGTTGGCTTTTTTTTTTTTCTCCCTCACCCTGCGTTTGTTCTGGCGCAGGGGAAGCGGAGCGTGCAGGACATTTGCACAGTGGAAGCGCTGCGTGTTGCTCTTTTTTCCTCCCCTCAAATAAGTGCTATGAGTTTGGACGTTAGCATTTCAGCGGTAGCGCCGGCCATCTCCCTCCGAGTGACTCACCTGCAGCAGCAGCAACGAGGGTGGCCCCCGAGCTCCCTGCTTCTCCTCCAGCACCACCGAGTGGCTCTCTGGGCACCAGCTGATTGGCCATGCATATTTAATTACCACTGCGTGAATTGCGGTCGGAGCGCCACAGACCTGCACCGTTGAACCGCAAAATGCAACAGCGCGGCGGTGGAACAGAGACTTATAGTGTTCTTCTGATTCTAATTGGCTCATATTTGGAACCACTGCCGTCGCTATCCTAACCTTCCTCAGGTTTGATTTCAGCGTGTGCTGGCTGTCTTTTAATAAAACACCAGGGATGTGAATAATCAAAGGTGTAGAGCACAGACCACAATAGCAGAGGCTGCAGTTATGACCACACAGCGGTGGGCCGGCTGAGCAGCAGCCAGGTGATATGGAGGACTTGATACAGCGATTCCTCCCTGCTAGAGAATCATCGTCAGTAGAAATCTCCTGCTGAATCTATTATTAAGGTAACCAGTGACAGGAGCCTCCAGCAGTCCACTAACCCCTCTCTCTTGTTCTCTCTCTCCCTCCCCCCCTCTCCATCTCCCCCCCTCTCCCCCCTCACCACATCACTCTATCGCTCCTATCTCTTTCTATATCTGTCTTGTCCCCCTCTATATATTTCTCCCTCTCTCTCTCTCTCTCTCTCTCTCTCTCTCTCTCTCTCTCTCTCGTTGTCTTGTCCTCGCTCTCCATTTCACTCCCGTTCTCTGTCCCCCCTCTCTTACTCCCCTCCTCTGTCTCACTCTCTCTATCACAATACCTTGTCCCCCCCCCCACTCTGACAACCCACCCTCGATCTCTCGTTCTTGTCTCTCCCTGACCCCAATCCTGTCCCTACACCCTTCCCCCCTCCCCTATCCCTCTTTCTGTCTCTCCCTCTCTCCTACCTTTCCCTTCCTATCTCCCTGTCTCCCTATCCCTCTTCTCTCTCTCTCTCCCCTCCCCCCCTTGTGTAACTCCAGGTATCATCAAGCTGCGTATGAGCCCCCCTCCCAGGCTGAGGGGCCCCCAGTACGTCCTGAACATCACCGCCACAGACGACAACGCTTCAGGGGGTCCGTACCCCCTCAGCAGCTCCGCACAGGTGGTGGTCGGCATCAACGACATCAACAACAACAAGCCCCTCTTCCAGGAGGTAGGCCTTTCTGTGTGTGTGTGGGTGTGTTTGTACGTGTGTGTCAGTATGGGGGTCTGAGATTGTGTGAAGAGGTGTGGTAGTGTCTTTGTGTGTGTTTGTGTGTGTTTGTGTGTGTGTGTGTGTGTGTGTGTGTGTGTGTGTGTGTGTGTGTGTGTGTGTGTGTGTGTGTGTGTGTGTGTGTGTGTGTGTGTGTGTGTGTGTGTCTGTGTGCTTATGCGAGAGAGAGAGAGAGAGAGAGAGAGAGAGAGAGAGAGAGAGAGAGAGAGAGAGAGAGAGAGAGAGAGCAAAAGAGAGTGTGTGAGTGCAGTGCACACGTGTGAGTGTGTGTTGCTGTTGTAAGAATGCATCACCATCAGTTAAATCATAATGTAATCCAGCATTGTTACAACGACATCAAGCTGTGGTTACCCACGCTCTCAATCCCATAATAAGCCGCCTGTGTCCCCTTTGCCCAGTGTCAGAACTACAGCCAGCACGCTGTTGTCCTGGAGAACCAGCCCCCAGGGACCTTTGTCCTGCGGGTCCACGCGGTGGATGCTGACATGGGGGTGAACGGGGAAGTGAAGTACGGCCTCATGAACCACGAGGGCGGAGCCTCCGGGTTCGACATAGACCCTGACACAGGTGAGATAATGAGACAGGCGATAATGATACAGGTGATATAATGAGACAGGTGATAATGATACTTGTGAAATAATAAGACAGGTGAGATAATGAGACATGTGAGATAATGATACAGGTGATAATGAGACAGGTGAGATAATGAGACATGTGAGATAATGATACAGGTGATAATGAGACAGGTGAGATAATGAGACATGTGAGATAATGATACAGGTGATAATGATACAGGTGATAATGAGACAGGTGATAATGATACTGGTGAGATAATGATGCTGGTGAGATAAGGATACAGGTGATAATGATACAGGTGATAATGAGACAGGTGAGATAATGAGACATGTGAGATAATGATACAGGTGATAATGAGACAGGTGATAATGATACTGGTGAGATAATGATGCTGGTGAGATAAGGATACAGGTGATAATGATACAGGTGAGATAATAAGACAGTTGAGATAATGAGACAGTTAGATAATGATACAGTTAAATAATGATACAGGGGATAATGATACAGGTGAGATAAAGATACAGGTAATAATAATACAGGTGAGATAATGAGACAATTAGATAACGATACAGTTAGATAATAATAATAATAATAATAATAGATTTAATTTATATAGCGCTTTTCTAGACACTCAAAGACGCTTTACAGTGAAGGGGGGACCTTACTAACCACAAACAGTGTGTAGCACCCACTTGGGTGATGCACGGCAGCCAATCTGCGCCAGAACGCTCACCACACACCAGCTTGAGGTGGAGAGTGAGGGTATTAATGAGTCAGCCAATTAGACAGGAGGATGATTAGGGGGCCATATTTATTGAGCATGGTTGGGCCAGGACACCGGGGAAACCCCTACTCTTTGCGATAAGTGCCCTGGGATCTTTTTTGACCTCAGTGAGTCAATGATACAGATGGTCCGGTAATAGTACCAGTGAAATAAAGATACTGGTGAGATAAGGACCCAGGTGAGATAATGATACTGGTGAGATAATAGTACCAGTGAGATAATGATACAGGTGTGATAATGAGACTGCTAGATAATGATACAGGTCAGATAACGAACCAAATTAGATACAGTTGAGATAATGATATAAGTTAGAACTTTCTTTGTTGCTGGGCTCCTTATTTAATTGGCAAGATGGAAACCGTCAGAGCTGTCGAATGCGTGTGGTGATGGCTGCTTCATACTGTGGGGCTGATTGGCCAATGCACCACAGGTGTGCAGCCTCACCTAGCAACGTCTAATCAGCCAGACCTGGGCCAGGTGAGGCTGCTTCAACCAGCCGTCAGCCACACATTTGCACAGGGTGAGATATAATGAGACCTAATTACACAGGTGACCCTTGACTTTTTTGGTTTTATATGAGCTAATTATTCATTTCATTTATCCAGAATGTTCATCTCCCCTCTGGGTTGTGTTATAATTGTCATAATCTATTCACGTGTAAACAGCATGTTTGTGGCCCAGTTATGGACTGTTTTGTTATTGTTAATTGGTTGCACCAACAAAATCTAATTTTCAAATGCCGTTGTGAAAAGCCAAAAAACAAACAAATCTGCCCCATTTTCTATGTTGAACTAGTTTGAAATGTTCAAAACATTACACATGATGTTTTATTTCTTGGATGACATGAAAATACAGAAAAAATGTAAACATTTATTTGAGGCAAATGATGTCTGATTTTTACAACCAGATATGGTAGCAGTTTCAAACGATTTTATGAGTGAACTTTAGTGTCTGGCCACTATCCTGCGTCACAAGGACGTCAAAATGTGAAGGAGGCAATAAAAGATTATCATAGATCAAAATGTGACCTTAAGGAAAAAGTGGACCTATTTTCATTACTCTTTCTCGCCTTGTTAAACGAAATTCAAATGCTTTGACTGTTAACAATGTCGTTTTTGTAATACTCAGTCTAGCGACTGCGTATTACATTAAACATAGTCACAGACATAATATTCTAATGGTTACGTGTTCATCATTTGATCAAGATGTGATGCGTGGCAAACGTCATGGTGACTAAACGTGTGTGTGTGTGTGTGTGTGTGTGTGTGTGTGTGTGTGTGTGTGTGTGTGTGTGTGTGTGTGTGTGTGTGTGTGTGTGTGTGTGTGTGTGTGTGTGTGTGTGTGTGGTGTGCATGTATGTGTGCTTGCGGTGTATCTTTGTGTGTGTGGTCTGTATATGTATGTATGTATATGTGTGTGTGTACCAGGCGTGGTAAGCAGTACGACCAGCTTCGACCGTGAGCGCCAGCGTGAGTTCACCCTCTCTGTGACGGCCACAGACCAGGCAGACGAGCCCCTCATCGGGATATGCCAGGTCACCGTGGTGATCGCCGACCAGAACGACAATGACCCCAAGTTCCAGAACAGCCGCTACCAGTGTGAGTGACGGCCCATCGCCACGACAACAACGGCATGACTTATCCTCCCCGATCTCCTCCCCAGGCTTCTGCATAGTGATTATTCTCCTGTCATAATAATCATAGGGAACTCAACATGAAATGTACTGTATATGGTTATATCTATATATATCTCATGTTTATCTGCCTATAAGAGCAGGTGCCACTTATCGTCTTAATTCGTTGTTGAAGGCAGTGAAGCTCTGGACGCGGGTGTTGATAGTGTGGCAGCTCAGTGAAGAGTCGTGCTGCTTTGCCTTGGAGCAGGGCTTGAATGAATCCCCAACGACCACATAATGCTAATAGTCTCTGGATTCCATGAGCAATAATCCCCTTCAAATCTCCCAAGAATGATGAAATATCAGCTTGTGGCCCTCTGGGCCGCTGTTTGTTTACTGCGTGTGCAAATATGTGTTTTGATATGCGTTGTGTCACAAGTTTTTACCATTAGATTAGGGAGAAACAGAGAACGGCTCATTAAGTATTTAACAGGCAGGTTTGGATTTCTGGGGCGCACATTAATTTGCTGTGTGTGTGTGTGTGTGTGTGTGTGTGTGTGTGTGTGTGTGTGTGTGTGTGTGTGTGTGTGTGTGTGTGTGTGTGTGTGTGTGTGTGTGTGTGTGTGTGTGTGTGTGTGTGTGTGTGTGTGTGTGTGTGTGTGTGTGTGAGCAAGTGATGGGGAAGAGAGAGAGAGAAACAGACAATAATATGTGAATACCCTGGGGGGTGATAAGATTGCTCAGGCAAAATTTCTCTGACAATTGATTTTGAAGGTACCGTTTTTTGCCAAATTCACTTTTTCTGTTGCAATCCTTTTTGGCACTGTCAGAAAGACTTCGGATAAACAGAAAAACTTCCATTGACTGACTATGAAGTGAGACTGTGAAATCAAATTATAATATTGTAAATTATTTACAATATGTTTGAAACAAAACAAAACATAGCGAAACGGATACAAACGCACACAACCGTCTGACATACATAGCCGGAATGCAAATGCCTGTCCATGACCTGTTTCTTTGTTAAGGTCATGGTTTCATTTACATGAATGAGTGACAGCTTGCACTATGCTTTGGGGAGGATTATAACACGTGGAAATGTAAACAGACATGCTACAGTGTACAGGGCCGGGAACTCCCAGAATCCTCCTGTGAAACGGATGCTTGGGCCGTGGGGTTGATGTTAGTGCTTGTTAGGTGTTTGTTTGGTGAAATCTTACATGGAAGTGGTGTTGAGAAGATGTGACATACATGGCTTATCTTAATCCCAAACGTACCCTTTCCAACCCATTTCTAACAAATGTTTAAACAAGAATAATCACCATAATAATTAGGTGGCAATGTGCTAAATATACGACATTAGGAAGGGGGATCCCATTAAGTTTCTGGTTGACGAATATGATGATGAATATGAACTACTATTAAGGATTTACCTATATGTTATACGTCATTGTGGTATTATCTATTGTTATAGAATATTAACTGTGTGTTGTTATTAAATGTTATTATAGTATAATAACTTACTCTAATCGTGTTATTTCATCCTGTGCTGCAGACTTTCTTCGCGAAGACACGTCGGTTGGAACTAGTTTTCTGCGGGCGGCGGCACACGATGCCGACCAGGGGAGTAATGCGGCTATTACGTACTCCTTGTCCAATCAGAAGCCGGCTTACTTGGAGATCAACCCCACCACGGGATGGGTTTACGTCAACCACCCCATTTCTCAGGTCAGAGTCGTTTCGTTATACCAAAATAGCGTAATGGCATTCTAGTTGCGCTAGTAAATGTAAAGGGTTAATACTTCCACCTTTGAGTTTCATTTGGCAAAACTTAAAATAGTGTATGTGTTTGTGTGTGTGTGCCTGTGTGTGTATTTGCGTGTGTGTGTGTGTGTGTGTGTGTGTGTGTGTGTGTGTGTGTGTGTGTGTGTGTGTGTGTGTGTGTGTGTGTGTGTGTGTGTGTGTGTGTGTGTGTGTGTGTGTGTGTGTGTGTGTGTGTGTGTTGTAAGTGGGCAACCTTTTTACCTAGAACAAAGAGAAAATCCTGAGACTCTAGCGCAAACTGTGCCACATGCTCTTTATAATTAAAGCTTGTCTCTTCTTCTCTGAATGTCATCTTCTTTGTTCTTCTTCGTTGGTCGTCTTACGGAGATCATTCCTCCTACGCCTGCCCCGCCATCCGTCAATAATTAAACATACTGTAATTCCTGGCTCATCTCTTTCTATCTGTCGCTCGGTTCACTCTCTGTTAATCCCTCGCTTTGTGTTTTTCTCTCTTTCTTTTCACTCTGGGCATGTTCTTCTTTTGTCTTTCACTCGTCTTTCTCTCTTTCTATATTCCCTTATTTAATAAATGTGAGTTTCCGTCAAATTGACTGATTAATATTCTCTGCAGACCTCCTGAAATACATTGACACATCGCGTTGTCATTGACCACTTTTATTTGATTCTGTATTACGTTATGACTGAGCTGCTAAAAGTAGACCATGAAATAACGGTTAAAACCTGGTCCTTTAATGGAAGAGTCTGGACGAACCGCAATAAACTAACTGAGACACTCTTTGAAGTAGGCCATAGGGCTGCTTGCTCCCAGCAACTACTAACTCTTGTCCTTTGACCCATGACCCCCTGTGTGTGTGTGTGTGTGTGTGTGTGTGTGTGTGTGTGTGTGTGTGTGTGTGTGTGTGTGTGTGTGTGTGTGTGTGTGTGTGTGTGTGTGTGTGTGTGTGTGTGTGCAGACGTCGCGGATCAGCCAGCAGATCCTGGCCACGGACGGGGGCCGGCGGAGCAGCTCGGTGGAGCTCAGCGTCATCATCACCAACGTGCACAACCAGCCGCCGCTGTGGGAGCAGAGCGAGTACTGGGTGACCGTGCCCGAGAACACCGTGCGCGACGCCAAGATCCTGGTGAGTGTGTGTGTGTGCGTGTGTGTGTTGTCGTCATGACCCAAAAACTGAAGTCTGGCGAGGAATTGAAGTTAATTCAATTTGGATTGAAATGTTTTCTTTACATTGCTGAATATGTGATAAATAGGAGGGTCTTTTTTAATCACTGTGACTGTCAAGGATATGTGTGACATATACACAAATGGCTCCCCCCCCCCATCTATGTCATTTCAAAGTGCCTCCAAAGTTCCCTCTTTGATTCTGTCACATCGTGGGTTCTGTCTGGGTTCTGTGTGGTCGTTCAGCCGTGTCTACAACCCCTTATTCTCCCCGTCGCTCTCTGAAGTTTTTCACAACTATCAGCCCCTCTGACAGGACGCACAGGAGAGAGAGAGAGAGAGAGAGAGAGAGAGAGAGAGAGAGAGAGAGAGAGAGAGAGAGAGAGAGAGAGAGAGAGAGAGAGAGGGGTGATTGGTGTGTATTTAATTACACTTGTTAGAACTCTGTGATGGTTGCAAGTCATCTCGGAGGCAGAGTTAGACGCTTAATAACTGTAATCAACATCTGACAGAGAGAGAGAGAGAGAGGGAGAGCTAGAGAGAGAGAGAGGAAAAGAGAGAGAGATCAAGAAGGATGAAGAGACAATGGAAGACAAACACGTTGACAGCCGAGGATGAGCGGGGGATGACGAGATGGAAGACAGGATGTCACAGAGAAGGCGCGGAGCAGAGGACTGCAGAGAGAGATAATCACACTGGACGAAGGGAGAGGGGGTTTGATGGACAGCGACGCAGGGGGAGAGAGAGATCAGATGGAGGGAGAGAGAGAGAGAGAGTGTAATGTCTCCAGATGACTACGAAATATGTCTCACTGCTACGTGTACCAGTGTACCCTATTATCTATCTTCTCTGCTCTCGTCACCTCCTCATCCTCCTCTCCCCTCCCCTACTCTTCTCCTCTCCTCTCTTCTCCTATATTCCTGTAATAATTACATTGAGGAGGAAGTGGTAGTGTTGTTGTAGATTTAATAGAATTAAAATGCCACATTAATGAAAAGTTAATTACATTGTTATAAGGCCGGAGGGAGTGTGTGTGTGTGTGTGTGTGTGTGTGTGTGTGTGTGTGTGTGTGTGTGTGTGTGTGTGTGTGTGTGTGTGTGTGTGTGTGTGTGTGTGTGTGTGTGTGTGTGTGTGTGTGTGTGTGTGTGTGTGTGTGTGTGTGTGTGTGTGTTTGTGTGTGTGATTAAATAGCTTTTGGACATTCCATAGAACGCATATTTGTGTCGGGAATATATGTGTTAAACTTAAATAAGACTAAGGCCAAACTTTTGTGTGCGTGTGTTTGCATGTGTGCATGCACGTTTGCAGTGTGTATGTAGGTGGGTGCGTGTGCCAGTGCATGCCTACTTGTGCGCTTGTCTATTGTGGGGTTGTGAGCAGGCACGTGTATGCATGTGCGTGTGTGTGCAAGAATGCTTGTGTGTTTTCGTTGGTGTGCATATTTGTGTATGTAATGCTGAAGAAGCATTTCTGGTGGAAGCAAAGATATAAGTGTCTAATCTGTATGTATTGCTGTTCGTACTTCCTCTTCCTGTATGTGTATGTATAAGTGTGTGTGTGTGTGTGTGTGTGGGGGGGGGGGGTTAGCCAGGGTTGCATCCAGGGCTCAAGGCTAAATCTAACATATTAGATTAGTAACAAATGTTTTTGCGAACGTGTTTTATCGGCGTACACTTTTTCACCTTGTGGACAATTATTAATAAGCCTAGTTAGATCAGCAATGCTATGAATGGAGATAGAGAGTGTTTTGCGCATAATGAAGCATTCATAAACAAGGAAATTCAGCTTCAGGGTTGCCAGATGAGACAGGGTGGACAGCAGACTCATCAAAATAGCCAAACAAATATTGACTATTGACTATTGACTACAACCGTAATATTGGAAATATAATATGGTTCATGCTTCTCAGCTGCTAAGCTTGATCTTAGCTAACCTAACAGCTACCAAAACTTCTGTGTGTTATGACTATGATTCTAAGTAGGATAAAAAGAAAAAACTATGTGCGGTGTGTTATCTTGGTAGTTAACATTCTAATGAATCTGATAAATCATTTTAATTTCGGAGAAAAATACATTAATAATTCTGTGTGGAAGGCTTACTCTGTTATGAAATGTTGGCTTTAAGCAGAGTTGTACCTGGGGGCAGTGTGAGATTTCTGGCTGCTCTCTGCTCTGGAAACCTGTGATATGTACTTTAGGGAATCGTCACTGTAATTCATCCTGCATGCTCTAAATACAAAATATGCTTTTTAAACAGTCTAATGCATTCATTAATACACCCCCCCCCCCCCTCCCCAAAAAAAAGCTCTCTCTGTTTCTCTCTTTTCCTTTCAACCTCTCTCTAATTCTCTCTCAACCTCTTTTTCACACCCCTACTAGCTCTCTCTCACCTCTATTTCCAACTCTACCTCTCTTTCCCTCCCTCTCTCTCTCCCCCCAAAAAGCTCCCCCTCTCCCCTATTTCCCTCATTCTACCTCTCTCTATCTCTCTCTACCACT
>NC_079422.1:8212773-8237773 GCF_026213295.1 Gadus chalcogrammus
TAGAGAGACAGACTGGTACAGAGGCTCACTGTCGGAGAGACCCACGGAGAGTAGACAATAGAGAGAGGTACAGAATGATGGAGAAACAGGCAGGTCAAAAGAGGGATAGGCAGGTATGAGTCAGAAAGGTTGAGCGATAGAGAGACCGACGGGTGGAGCGACAGGGACACAGACAGATATGTAGCAAGACGGACAAACAGACTGCATATACAGACACCACATGGACGACCACGGGGACCAACGCATGGAAAGACAGACCGACAGAAAGACCACGAGACAGGCATGAAGACTGAGATTCGGTTCAGCATCGACCGCCACACAGTGTGTTCTCCGTCCTGGCGGTGAGCCCCCCGGGTGTGACGGGTCTCCCTCACACCCCGCCTGCCCCCACTCCAGATCAGCTACGTGATCCTGAAGGACGAGAGCGGTGACTCCCAGTACTTCAGCATCAACTCGTACACGGGGGTGATCCACACGCGCGCCTCCTTCGACCGTGAGCAGAAGGGCTCGTACCTGATCGAGGTCCAGTCCCAGGACGGCTCCGAGTCCGCCCGCTCGGGGCAGCAGGGCCAGCCCAACACTGGTGGGTACACACACACACACACACACATGCACGCATGCATGGCGGCACGCACGCAACCAAACACACACGCACACACATACACACATGCATACACACATATGGACGCACGCGCGCGAGTACACACACGCGCAAACACATTGACACATGCACACACACACGCACGCACGCACACATGCACGCACACACACACACACAGACACACAGGCATTAAGTTCACCATAACTTCCTCTTTAACACAGTAAGCACATGAAGAATGAGATTGGATACATTGGAAACACATGCACATACACAAGGACATGTAAACACACCTACACACACACACACACACACACACACACACACACACACACACACACCATACAGACGCATAGAAACCACACACCACGCAAAAGACCCACACACACGCCTCACTCCCACACACTTTACCCACACACACTTAACCCTCCCATACTCACACACTCTGACACACCATTAAGGACGTGGATCCCCAGACAGTTAGAGGCGGTCTTTCATGTCTCGGGTTATCTGCCCCGGCCACGCCCTCCACCATCTCCATTCATTAACTCACTGTTAGCACCGTTAGCTAATGGCGCACGCTGCTAATGGTCCATGCTAATTGCTTATCAAGGTTCTGGGTCAATAACGGCCCACCATATCCATAGAGCTTTAGCCCCATATCACCATACCTCATGTTGCAGGCCCACTGGGGATGAGGTGCGATGTCACACATGCTAAGATGCTAGGCTAGGAGATGCCGGTTCCATCTCACCTTGGCCATTTGTAATGTATTCAGGTTTAACGAGCCGCCCTATGTTACCGCTATGAGGAGTGTAAAAATATTCTCTGCTATAAATCTGGCATAGGCTCCTCTCTATGATGTCCATAGGTGATTTTTCCGGAAGTGTTTTCCATAAATGGATTGAAATGGTAGTCTATTTCCAAGTACTCCCTGGTTGTATATGCTGGCGTAAAGTTTCAGTTCCAGTTTGGTCCACAGGATTTCTATGGCACTGGTCTACATTTGATGAGTTCATGAGGTTTAATATAATTGTGTAGTGGGCCAAGGCCTGGGCGTTTCGTTGCCTTTAACCTGGCTCGTTCTATATACTCAGATCACACTAATACTTAATCACAGTTCTGTCCATCGTTGACATGAGTTAATCTCCTTAGGGGTGTCTTCAAGCCCTTTGAGTCTTCTAGTCGCAGCACCTTCCATCTTCATCATGAGATGACGAGCCATCTCCTCTCCGGTCCTCGGACGAACACTCTGTGAACACAGTGACTGCAGACGTTTAGATCTCCTCGTCCCATAACCCGATCCTCCATCTCCTCCTCCTCGCTCAGACACGGCTTACGTGAGGATCTTTGTGGCTGACGTGAACGACAACGCCCCGGCCTTCGACCAATCGGTGTACGAGGTCAGCGTGGAGGAGGACCAGGAGGTTGGCTTCGTGCTCATCACCGTGACGGCCAACGACGAAGATGAAGGTGAGAACCCGTCCGGCGGCCTCCAGGCTCCTTGGTGGACCGGCTCACATCAAACGTGTCGTTTACATGGCTCGCAATATGTGTTTGTGTCCCTTGCCAGGTTTTAGTAGTTGATAAGATGATCTGGGATTGGACAGGCCGCGAGGCAGGAAGTAGTGGAGCGCCTCGCTCAGAGAGGCCCCAGGCTCGAGACACATGGGATCTAACCAGAATATTGGACTGGGAATCGAAAACTTCAGCTATGATACGGGTTGATCTACACGTACACAGGAAACAGTTTAAAGAATTATTAGAAATCCCCTCAACTAATGCAATTTATTTACATATGGTTGGTCCTGTAAAGGCCTTGCCGCTGATACTAACCAGCATCATCTGTCCTTCAGCGTTTGTTGAGTGGCTGATTGGTCCTCATGACATGCTGACACCAAACCTCAACCTTAAGCTTCTTAGGAAGGAGCCCTTGACGACTCATTCAGAATGAAAACATTCATTCTGAATGAGTCGTCATTAGTCGACATTAACATTTCAGAGGCCACTTTAATAAAGTATCATCCTAACCATACCTCCCACCCCCCCCCCCCCCCCCCCCCCCGCATCGTTCCCGGTCCTCTCTTGTCGTTCCCGGTCCTCTCTTGTCGTTCCCGGTCCTAACCGTCGCTCCGCGGCGTTAGCTTGCCGCTGCTCTCCCTCCTGGGCGTCGCTGCTCGTTACCTTGGTGTTGTGGCCGTTTGAGGTTGAGCTTATGTTTGTCCCTCTTTTCCCGCCGCCGCCGCTGAAACAAGCACATAAATAACTAAATTCACGGACGGAAAAAAACATCAAGGAGTGAGGCAAAGCAGGAGCAGCTCAGCTCGGCGGAACAACAGCCGAGCTGAGCGTGTCACTCTCCTAATAACACTGTTATGGTGGAGCAGCCCTGCATCAGAGGAACATGACAGAGGAGCACACACACACACACACACACACACACACACACACACACACACACACACACACACACACACACACAGGCATACAAGCATACACACACTCACACACACACACACATACACACACACACACACACACACACATACTAGAGACACACAAACACACACACACACACACACCAAAAACACACAGCAACACACACACGCACACACATACCCACACACATGCACATGCACACACAGGTATGCAGTTTGAAGCCTGGCTTAGCAACTGTAAAAACAGTCCCTAAGACAGCCGCTCATTGAGAAGGCGAAGGGCCAACAACAAGGATTAAAGTCTCCTGTGATCCTCCTCGTATCCTCCTTGTGTGTGTGTGTGTGCGTGCCCGCATGCTTGTGTTTGTGCCTGTGTGTGTGTTGCTTCTGTTGTTGTTGAGCACATCTGGGTTTGGTTCCGCACTGATCCCCCAGACCTGCTACGTCGGGGTTCTTGGGAGAGACATGGTGGCAGACCCACACACAACACAGAGTTAAGAAGCGCTACGGTGGCAACCCAGATTACCCCCCCCCCGGAGCCTCTCTTCAGGGGCCTGCAGGGTGATTAGACCAAGGACCCTCTGCCCAGACAGGGCAAGGAGGGAGAGGTGGCACATTTTAAATAGCATGCAGGCAGATAGGTGGCAGGCTGACATACCGGCAGACAGACAGGTTGGCTGACACACTACGACAGTTTCACAGACAGACAGAAAGAAAGAGTAAGATGGAAAAAACCGACTCATAAGCATGTCTGATGTTACACGGAGAGAAACAGAAGGTCAGACAGGCGGATAGGCAGAAAGCCATAGTCAGGAAGACATGCTGTGTGTAATCACTTGGTCCTTGGTGTGTGTGTGTGTGTGTGTGTGTGTGTGTGTGTGTGTGTGTGTGTGTGTGTGTGTGTGTGTGTGTGTGTGTGTGTGTGTGTGTGTGTGTGTGTGTGTGTGTGTGTGTGTGTGTGTGTGTGTGTGTGTGTGTGTGTGTGTGGATGATCTGCCTCAGAGCTTGGGATTAGTGGCAAAACACAAGACATGATCCGACTAAGCACTGCAACACGGCTGACTCAGCACATCCAGCCTGATCAGAGGTGTGTGTGTGTGTGTGTGTGTGTGTGTGTGTGTGTGTGTGTGTGTGTGTGTGTGTGTGTGTGTGTGTGTGTGTGTGTGTGTGTGTGTGTGTGTGTGTGTGTGTGTGTGTGTGGGGGTGTGTGCAGGGTGCATGTGAGTGCAACATAATGTGTGCATACATGAGCTTGTGAGTAAAAAAGGAAGAAACAGAACACTGTTTATTATTTATTGTTATTTTATTTATTTATAATTGAATCCTGACTAGAAGATGTGTGATCGAAGACATAAAGATGAAATAGCATTAGATATCATATCAAATGTAAAAAGCCCAGAAAGTCATTCTGCTCCTGTAATTGTCATTAAACCTTAATGTAGCTCAGATTAAATGGTGCACAGGTTCCCTTTAATCCCGTGAACCGAGATTCAATCCTTGCATTCACATCATGTATGGGAAGGTTGACTTGATCTGAAGTCCCATTAAAAAGTTCAAGCCTGCCATCCTGGTACTTCCTGACCAAACTTTCTAGAATTATTAGTTGTTTTACTTGTTTTGAAGAGCCAGTGAAACCCAAAAGTTTTTTGGTTTTAAACAAGGTAATATGTCTTATATGATTTTCAACATAGTGAGCTATGCCATTTGATCACTGTTACTGAAATAAAACCCAAATTTAGAAAAATAATATCCCAAAGTAATATCCTAAAGTATGTTTTTGCCATTTTCTCCAAAAAACTAATTTCACTCTTTCGTTCCGCTCAGTTTATTTCATGTCCGCGACGGAGTGAGTGTTTGGCTTCCCGGGCACATAGTATATCGCTATGGTGTATGTGGACTGTGAAGCTCTTTCTGAGCATTGATATATTTAATGTCAGCGTCCGATGTGGGAGAGGCTACAAGGACACCGACAGTACAAATCTATGGTGTATGGCGCATTTCATATACAATGTAGCTCATTATAACGCTTATAAACAACAATGGTACCAAAAAAGTATCACAAATTGGGCGTGGGTCGTAACCATGGGGATAACATGCCCCCCTCCTTCCGAGAACTCTCAGCCCAAAACACATTATTTTAAATCTCAATGTTAAAGTTCCAGCAGAAACAGTGGACTGGCTCTTTAATGGATCAAATCAAACCAAGATGGTGCATTGGAATGTGTGTGACATCATGTGAATCCCTGCCACAGGCTTAACTGTGGAGCACCAGAGGAATCAAACCTTCCGCCAGAACCAAACGCTCCCTATAACCTCCTTCTACCAAAACACCACTTCCTCCAAGACCCCTCATCCTCCTCCTCCACTTCCTCTAAGATGATTAGCTGCCACAGGGATTTTGTCGCCAGGTGTGTGTTCAGTCAGCTGTGATGTATGTGTGGGTGTGTGTGATGGTGATGGTGGGGTGTGTGTGTGTGTGTGTGTGTGTGTGTGTGTGTGTGTGTGTGTGTGTGTGTGTGTGTGTGTGTGTGTGTGTGTGTGTGTGTGTGTGTGTGTGTGTGTGTGTGTTTGTGTTTGTGAAAGAGGCTGAGGGAGACAGAGGGAATGTATATGTGGGCTGCAGAAGTGTAAATGTTGGAGTGCATGTGGTAACGTTTGCTTGCAGGAACACTTGTGTTTGCATGTTTATGTTTCTGTGTCTGTGTGTGTGTGTTTGTATCTGTGTGTTTGTATCCGTGTGTGTGTGTGTGTGTGTGTGTGTGTGTGTGTGTGTGTGTGTGTGTGTGTGTGTGTGTGTGTGTGTGTGTGTGTGTGTGTATCTATATCTCTGTTTGTTTGTGTGTGTGTGTGTGTGTGTGTGTGTGTGTGTGTGTGTGTGTGTGTGTGTGTGTGTGTGTGTGTGTGTGTGTGTGTGTGTGTGTGTGTGTGTGTGTGTGTGTGTGTGTGTGTGGTGGGAAGTGTGCATGTGTGCGTGATGTGGGTGGTTAAAAATGTGCCGAACGAAGTCACTTTGGTAATGAGATGAGTAGGGATTGGTTTTTGCTGATGTTGATAATTCGGCAGCACTGTGTGGTGCCTCTGGGCCACCGTCACACGCACGCACACAAACGCGCACACACACACACACACACACACACACACACACACACACACACACACACACACACACACACACACACACACACACACACACACACACACACACACACACACACACACACACACAGATTGAGGAGTCTAGTCATCTCTGCTATAGGGGGACTGTGTGGCTTCATGTGTGTGTGGGTATGTTTGGTATTTAATGCGTTAAATAGCACAATCCCATGAAATAGCACATTCAATAGCGTGTTTTCCTCACCGTCAAATGAGGTCCTCTTGATTCTGGCAGCCAGCAAGTGTGAACGTTCTTCACCTGATCAACGATAACCAAAGTCAGACCTCAGCAGTCCAGTGCTGATCTGGGTCGTTCACCGCTGTGCAGTCAGTTCGCCTTAGATTTAGGCTCTATCTCTATCCAATTCAGTTGTACACTGCAGGCTGACCATTATTTTCACTTCCATCACGTATTTCTTCCTTAATTGCTCAGAAAGTAGCGTATGGATCCATATTAACGCCTAATGGGAATTTATTGTCTGTTATGTATGCGTACGTCTTTTCTTCTTGATGTTCGGTTTGGGTCAGGGTGAGGGTTCCACAATACAAGAAAGATCATCAATGGACTGCTGTCGTCTGGTTGGTTAAATCGATCGGGTGAAGAAGGTTCATGCCTACTGCCTACGAGAATCAAGAGGAGCTTATTTGACGAAGGAAAAAGCGCTTATTATCGCATTAAATAGCACGTTCAAAAGCATTCTGAAATGCAGTCTTTTACGTGTCATAGATTCAAGGAAAAACGGTGTACTAGAAAAAGTGCCTTATTTTACAGCATGGTGAAATACAATGGCATAAAATAACGCGTTATGAAAGCTGAAACGCTGTCATCTACATTTCAATGATATATGATTACAATGAGCAGTCATTTTGTCCCTATTGGCCTTCCATACGTTCGTGCCGGCGTTTGTGAAATCATGTGTGTGCTTGTGCATGAGTGTGAGGCTTTGTGTATGAGGCTGTTTGCGTGTGTGTGTGTGTGTGTGTGCGTGTGTGTGTGCGTGTGCGTGTGCGCGTGCGCGTGCGCGTGCGCGTGCGTGTGCGTGTGCGTGTGTGTGGGTTGATGTGTGTGAGTCTGTAGTAAAGGTGAGTGGTGACCTTCTCGGTATGGAACAGAGTCATAAAACTGTGAGTGTCCAGAGACAAACTTCTCCCTCCGCCAGACATGAGCACATCTGACCTTAATCTCCAAAGTTTTGGGCCTCATGCGAGGCTTCAAATTAAATCAGCCCTATCCCGAGAAGCATCCCTGAGAGTAAGTGTGTGTGTGTGTGTGTGTGTCTCTGTGTGTGTATGTGTATGTGTGTGTTTGTGTGAGTGTGAAGGGGGCAACACCATATGGCCAGGCCGATCATTAGGGAGGCTGCTCGAGGCAAAACCACTGGAGCTGCTTTTATACACACATACGCACACACACCCCGCACATGCCCAGATACGCACACACTAACGCACACACACACACACACACTCACATACAAGGACACAAGCTATCACACACATTCACACTCTTTCCATCTCTATCGCTTTCTCTCACTCACACACACACACGCACACACACACAGACACACACACACACACACACACACACACACACACACACACGCAGCCTCGCGGTGAGTGTCACAGCAGATTGTGCTCAGAGGCTCTGACGACCTGGTGCACTTAAGCTCCTAAGACAAATACACACATGCACGGCAAAACGCCCACACACACACCCCCTTGGCGTCCCAGAAGGAGCAGTACGTATGGTAATGACGGTCCAACGTGGCTTCACAGATGGTGCTGGCCTGCTGGAGTCTCCTTGGTCCTGCTTAACAGCGAGCCGACTGGACCCAACATGGCTGCCTGTGGCCTGGACACTAACCATTGTGTGTCTTTGTTTGTGTGTGTTTGTGAGAGTGTGTGTATGTGTGTCTGTGTGTGGGTGTGGTTGTGTGTGTGGGTGTGGGTGTGGGTGTGGGTGTAGGTGTGGGTGTGTGTGGGTGTGTGTGTGTATAAGTAAGTAATAACGGCAGGGGGAGAGAGAGAGAGATTTGGATTAGATTCAAGAGCTTTTAATGAGTCCCTCTGTGTGTGTGTGTGTGTGTGTGTGTGTGTGTGTGTGTGTGTGTGTGTGTGTGTGTGTGTGTGTGTGTGTGTGTGTGTGTGTGTGTGTGTGTGTGTGTGTGTGTGTGTGTGTGTGTGTGTGTGTGTGTGTGTGTGTCAGTGTGTGTGTCAGTGTGTGTGAGATATGAAAGCATGCATTGTGTTTTTTTTTTCCTTTCAAATATTGAATAGGCCCCGTCCACATGGACCAGAACTGCAGACGCAAGTTGTGTCTTTGTGCAGAATAAACCGTTTGCCAAAGCATTGGTCTCACTTACGAAACTATGGTCACAGAAAAAAAAAAACGTCCTTTCCCTCCCCATCCCTCGACTAGCTCATGCTACTTTTTTTGCTATTTATTCCTCTATTTAGGAATGTGCTTGACACCAGGGGAAACCCTGCCACAGGCTTAACTGTGGAGCACCAGAGGAATCAAACCTTCCACCTGAACCAAACGCTCCCTAAACCTCCTTCTACCAAAACACCACTTCCTCCAAGACCCCTCATCCTCCTCCTCCACTTCCTCTAAGATGATTAGCTTCCACAGGGATTTTGTCACTAGGTGCATGTTCAGGCCGCTGTGGTGTGTATGTTTGTCTGTATGTTGGTGTCTTGTGTGTGTCGTGCGGGTGTGTGTCTGTGTGTCGTGTGTGTGTGTGTGTGTGTGTGTGTGTGTGTGTGTGTGTGTGTGTGTGTGTGTGTGTGTGTGTGTGTGTGTGTGTGTGTGTGTGTGTGTGTGTGTGTGTGTGTGTGTGTGTGTGTGTGTGTGTGTGTGTGTGTGTGTGTCAGGGATGGAAATTAACACCCGCCACACGCCATTTGCGGGTGGATTTGTATGGTGGCGGGTGAATTGTGTCACTTCACCCGCCACTGTGTCGGGTAGACTTTCCAATCAGGTCCGATCAAATTTGCATATTTAATACATTCGTTATACGGCGCTGCACAGTTCCACAACCATTACCGTCAATATCCGCCCCCCTTCTTCTTCTACGCCTCTTTTGCTGAATTGCGACTGTCAGAATCCGGGATAATGCATCGGTAACAGGGCTCTCAAGTCTCACGCATTCGGCGTGAGACACACAAAATTCAACCCATGCACACGCCACACTTCGCATTTCTCAAGCAGAGAAATTACCAATTTGGGCCGCTATTTAACAGTGTTACAGGTAGGGATCAAATCGGTTTCCCATACGTAGGGTAACCAGACGTCCTCTTTTGCCCGGACATGCCCTCTTTTTGAGACACTTTTAAAAAATGTGTTGCGGAATTTCAAAATCGTCCGGGATTTTATTAAAGCCTCATACATGTTTACATTGAATTTGCGTTGCGTTTCTCTGGGTCGTTCACAAACTAGTTAGGCTACGCCCTCCCCTACTCAGTTCTGTTCGCTTTGCATTGGTGAAGTGAGTAGGGGGAGTGGTTAGGTAGAGCCTTCGGATTGGACGGCTTGACTTACACAGTTACCGTCGTGTTTTGTATTTATTATTTTACCATTATTGTTTTATAGGGACAAACATTAACAAATTTCTCCTAGAGGGGATTGATAAAGTTCTATCTATTGAACAGAAAGAAACACTTGGTCATACTTTACACACTTTACCACAGCATTGGCCTACTGAATGCCACAGATATATTTTCAGCATTGGACTGAATGCCACATAAATATAGTTTGCACGTTTGCAACGTTTAAAAGTTCAGAGTATAAAGTTCAAGTATATGCCTCTACTTGTATTGCTTAAGCCAATAGCCTTTTGAGGCAGTGTTTTTTTCTGAATATTAGTGTTAAGGGCCAATTATGCTTACTATCATACGTTAGTTACCATGTCTGTGGACACATTTGTATGCAGTCACATTATAAAAAAACAAATGTTCCTTCCGACTTATGATGGTGTAGCCATGCATGTTGTTTTATTGTTAATGTCAATTTGTTTTTTAATGAAAATACTTTGTATAGATGAATTATCCCCAAACTTGTCATCGTAACACCAACTGATGTGTATGAAAAACACTTTTCTTATCTATTGTTACCAATATATTGTTTAAAATGTATGCATATATTGAAAAAATATATAGCGTATAAAAAGTGGCTGGTAAAAAAGATGAATGGCTGGTAGATTTTTAAATCTACCTGCCACAGTGGCTGGTGGGCAAAAAAGTTAATTTCCATCTCTGGTGTGTGTGTGTGTGTGTGTGTGTGTGTGTGTGTGTGTGTGTGTGCGTTTTGGTGTGGTGTTTGTCTGTGTGTTGGTGTGGGTGCGTGTGTGTGTGTGTGTGTTGGTGTGGTGTGTGTATGTGTGTTGTGGCTGGTTAAAAAAGGTGCTGAACTATTAAAACAGCCCTTTCTCCAAGCGACTTGCAGGCAACTCATACATCTATTATCATGGACCAAGTCGGGGCTAGGCATCTCGCTGAGGGAGGCCTAGAGAGACATCAAGGACTCAACTTAAAGCCCCTCTCAGCCCGAGAATCAAACACCGTCGCCACCATGCAATGCTTCCCTGAACTCAAAGTTGTGCGTTTGTGGTGCCCCCAGGTGCCAACGCCAAGCTCCGCTACCAGATCACGTCGGGCAACGCGCTGGGCACCTTCGACGTGGAGCCCGAGGTGGGCACAATCTTCGTGGCCCAGCCCCTGGACTACGAGATGGAGCAGCGCTACGAGCTGCGCCTGGTGGCGTCGGACGGCAAGTGGGAGAACCAGACGCTGGTGGTGGTGCAGGTGGCCAACAAGAACGACGAAGCGCCCGTCTTCCAGCAGACTGAGTACCACGGCGCCGTCAGCGAGGAGATGAGCCAGCTGCCCGTCTTCGTCCTGGAGGTGAGCCCCGTCTCCGGGTGGATGTATGTTTGGGGGGTTGCCAGGCGAATGCCATGCAAACCTCTTTCACCGTGTTGGTTTGTATCATGCCATTGGGTGGAGGCTTTTGGACTTTAAAAGCATTGTACAATATACATTCACTCACTATAAAGTTGTGCAATATAGTGAGTGAATGTGAATGAGTGAATGAATTGTTAGTATGGTTGGCATCATTGGGAAATTAACCCCTTACCCTGTGCGTGTTAATGTCTTCCTCCACCGTGGACACCTGGGCAGGGTTATAAGACAAAATTCCTTACAAAATGTGACAGAATTTGAATTTATACTGCCAATCTTAATAAAAAGAATCCAGTGTCGTAATTACGTTTGTCAGAATGCAAAGATCTGTGGGCAGCACCACTCTGTGACCCGCGTCTGGGACGGGTCCCGAATCAGCAGTCTGTCGACACCGCGTCCCGCCCTGCTCAACAACACATGGGAGGAGATCAGGTTCTACCCCAGGGTAACACAACTCAATTTGTCACGGAGGGAGCAAAAAAAAAGGCAGGGGGGAGGTTTTGCCCGGAGCGGGGGAGTGCAGGATGCGGGCGGTGGACGCATCGCCACAGACAGTAACACATCACACATGTGTGACACGGTTCACACAACACTGGCCCCACATCCACACCCGCCTGCGCTGAGGTCCGCCCGAACCCGATGCGCCCGACGGTACGGCTGCCCGCAACTTTTTAAAGAGGGGAAAACAAGTTGTGTGAGGGCGGGGGGGGTACTGGGGGTGCGACCTTATCCCTCGGGCGGGACTCAGCCGCCTTTCATCAGCCCCACTCTCCACACTGCTGCATCGGCCACAGGGGTCAATCCCATTCCTGGAGGAAGCCCCTCAGTCAGCCGGCGGTGGGACACGGTGGAGGGGAGCGAGCCGGAGAGAGGTGATGTGTAACTGAGACCACCGCCCCGGCCTGGCAACCCCCCACCCCCCCCCCCCCACCCTCCCCTTTAGCTGGGGCAATTGATTGGACGCGGGGTCTCTGTGACGAGCAGAAGAAATAGAATCCCCTTCCTGCCTCCCATCATGCATTAATACGATCCAGCAGCTGGGGACGGGAGGGGGAAATCTCATTGACATGAATATTATATGGTTCTTTTTCTAATGTTTGCGTGAATTTGCCACACGTTTTGCGCAGTATTGTCATTGAATTCCGAAGGAGGGGATGTGATCAAGGGTGGATGGTGGGGGGAGTGCTACTTCAAAGGTAACTGGAAACAAACCCTCTGGTATAAGGGAGAGGAGGATGGAAATTGTGTTTCCCTGCCGTCTGTCGACAGCTAATGACTTTTAATTGGATTTTGCGGAAGGATGTGAGCGTTGCTGTCACCGTTGGCACTGTTGTTAGAGGGGGGTTCAGGGGAGGCAGCAAGCAGGTTAGCTTTCACGGACTAAAAAGGTTTTTTACTGATTTGTTTCGGTTTTATGGACATTTAAACGTATTGATAAGCGGTAACTCAATTAAAATTAAATGAGAAAAACTGGGAATATAATTTTCTTGTTATGCAACAGCAATGACCTGAATTGTTAATGTAACAGCTTTTAGAAACAAACGAAAAAGTTAATTTCCCAAAACAGAAAATTGGGGGGTTTTGGTTGTAAGGTATATTTCCATCCAAAGTATCTTTGGAACAATGTCTATTTTTGGAGTAAGATATTTTTTCTTGATATATTTCTTTTCATTTTTCTTCTTTAACATGTGAGAAATGAGCAGTTAAAGGTTAGAGACTCCACTGTACTCGACCAATAGTCTATCCTGCCCCCATTTTAATAGTACAAAAACAGTACGGTTTAAAGTACAGTAGGGACTGTACTTTAACTGACCTGTCTTCAGACCCCAGAGCTCCTCCAGGGTAGTGACCCATCCTGTGTGTCCCCCCCGTCCTGTGTCCCCCCCCCCCCCCCCCACCAGGTGTCGGCCACCGACCCAGACCTGGACGCGGACCAGGCCGCCCTGCGCTACTCGCTCCACGGCCAAGGCGCCGGCACCGAGTTCACCATCGACGAGCGCACCGGCCGCATCTCAGCCCAGCGGCGGCTGGACCGAGAGGAGCGGCCCGCCTGGAGGTTCCTGGTCCTGGCCACCGACCAGCGCGGGACGGGGCTCACCGGCTTCGCCGACGTTCTCCTCGAGGTGCGCGACGTCAACGACAACGCGCCCTTCTTCCCCTGCCCGGCGCCCGCCTCGGACGGCTGCTTCGTCGGGCACGTGGCGGAGAACTCGCCCGCCGACACCTCGGTCATGGAGATGCGCGCCACCGACCCGGACGACCCCAAGGAGGGCCGCAACGCCGTGCTCAGCTACCGCATCATCCAGAACATCCGCAACGAGATCAACCTCAACCTGTTCTCCATCAACCCCGCCACCGGCACCATCTTCACCGTGCTGCGCTCGCTGGACCGCGAGGCGGACGACCGCTACCTGGTGGTGGTGGAGGCCCGGGACGGCGGGGGGCTCACGGGCACGGGGACCGCCACCATCGTGGTCACGGACGTCAACGACCACCCGCCCGTCTTCACCCAGAGGATCTACACGGCTCAGGTGGGTCTACCTGGGGGTTTGTTTGGTCTCCTGTTTTTGGGATAATCTCAATTTATTCATACCGCTGATTTGATCTGATTCTGATTTCAGGTCAGTTCTGAGGGCAGACCGTTGTTAAGTGTTTTCTGACCTGCTTTGGTGTCAAACTTTCACTGCTACATTGATTTTGCTCCACCGTCATGGTTTAGTGCTATCGAATGCTGAATCATGCATTGAGTGCTGCAACCTATTTGCCATTAATATACACAGTCAAAACTCATCAACCAAATATCATGCATCTTCAAGACAGAGGGTGCATTCCAAATGAAGGAACACCCTGAAATAAAACATTTGACAAAGGGAAACGTAGGACTAGTGCATGTAACATATGCGGTTACTTTTCCAGTAAAGATCATTGACATTTCTGTGGTTGGTAACTTCAGGTGGCTGAGGAGCTGGAGGTGAACAGCGAGGTCCTGGTGGTCTCCGCCACAGACGGAGACCAGGGGGAGAACGCCGTGGTCACCTTCAGCATCGTCAGCGGCGACGAGGACAGGAAGTTCTTTGTGGAGACGGACAAGGTCAACCGGCGCGGCGTCATCCGGCTCAAAAAGAAGATCGACTTCGAGAAGCCCCTGGAGAGGACCTTCAACCTGACGCTGAAGGTGGAGGACGCCGACTTCTTCAGCCTGGCCTACTGCCTGGTGCAGGTGGAGGACTCCAACGACCACCCCCCCGTGTTCTTCCCCCAGTTCTACGAGGCGCCCCCCATGTCCGAGGACGTCCCGGTGGGCACCATCGTGGCCCAGGTCTCCGCCTCGGACTCGGACTCGGGACAGAACGGCCGCTTCTCCTACACCATCGCCCAGGACTCTGACCCCTATGGCCAGTTCATGGTGGACCAGTCCGGCTGGGTGGTGGTGGCCGCCCCCCTGGACCGGGAGAGGGTCTCGCAGCACCGGCTGGTGGTGCTCGCCACCGACACGGGCAGCCCCCCGCTCACGGGCACCGCCATCGTCACGGCGACGGTGCTGGACGTCAACGACAACGGGCCGGAGTTCGAGGCGGCGTACCGGCCCGTGGTGTGGGAGAACGCCGCGGCGCCGCAGACGTTGCGCATGAACGACACGTCGCTGCTGCTCCACGCCGTGGACCGCGACGCCCCGGCCAACGGCGGGCCCTTCGCCATCCGCCTGCTCATGCTGACGTCGGACGCCGCCAACTTCAACCTGACGGACCTGCGCAACGGCAGCGCCGCGCTCACCGCGCTCCGCACCTTCGACCGCGAGCGCCAGAAGGAGTACCGCCTCCCCATCCTGATGGTCGACAGCGGCACGCCGCCCATGAGCTCCACCAGCACGCTGACCGTCGTCATCGGCGACCGGAACGACCACCCCCACGCGCCGGGCCACACTGACTTCATCGTGTATACATATGAGGGTACGTTCTGTTTCATCATGGACGCTTTGCGGTTGCAGTTTTTCCACTTCAACTTTGTTATATTGTCATAAAACAAAGCTGAAAGCAGCTCTTTGACACCAGCTCATATGTTAAAATAAATCACTTATTTCACAAGTTCTATTTCCAACCCTTCTTCTCATTCAGCAGCATCACCTTTTTGTACGAAAAAAATATTTACAAAATGTGAACGAATTTGGATTTATACTGCCTTAATCAAAATAATCAAATTTCCTAATTAAGTTTTTGTCAGAATTCAAAGATCTAAGGGCCGCACCTCTCTCTGACCCACCTCTGAAGTGCCAAACGTTCAGAACGCCGTCCCCTAATGACGAGGTTAAGTATAGTGGTCCCCGCGCGGCGGCGCGGCCACAGCCCCGCTGAGCTCCTTTAAGGCAGCCTTCTCTCCGTGGTGAACAGACCCACTCCCTCTCCCGCCGTGACGCTGTGTTGTTGGAGTTAGCTGCGCGCGTCAGGGCGGTTAGCCTCTGTCGGCGGCGCTGGCTGCCTAGGACGCGGTCTTGTCACACTTGACTGCGCCCGTCCTCCGGCAGCACACTCACATCACTTATTTAGCGCTGCCTGCCATCTGTCAGCGCGCCGTCACTCGCTGGAGAAACCCGGGCCTTTTTTTTTGTCTTCTACTCCTTCTTCTTCTGCTCCCTGTTTTAAGCGGCGTCCCCCTTCTCGATGAGAGGACGTTAACCTGCTAACAGGAAGCCACGGCGTAACTTAAGAGAACAATTAGGACACCGGCTTAGCCGCGGAGAACCGACGGGCTCATTAACAGGAGACGTATTTTCCTATGAAGCGTCTTATTTCACGGCTAACGAGATTATACAGCGCTCGGTTAGGGTTTTTTCTTTCTCAAAAGGGTAAAACCGTATGCCCCCCCTTCCCCCCTACCACCCCCTCCACTGCTCTGTCAAAACGTGTCCAATGTGCGCCAGAGAGCTGGCGCTCGCGGCCTTATCTCCCTAAATAGGTGCTCCTATTCTCTGCCTCCTTCACCTCCCTCGCTCCCCTCTCCTCCCTCTGTCATTTCTTAGGCTCTCACTATTCTGCTCCTCTCCACTCAAATCTTTAGCTGTTCTCCTCGCATTCTGTCCTCTCTCTTTATCCCGTCACTCTTTCTCGCCATTCCTCCTCTTCTTCTCTTCTCTCTTCCCTTCTATCCATCTCTCCCATTTGCTTTTTGCTGTTTCTTCATTATTCTCTTCATCACCTCCATCAGCCTCAATGATAATTTCACTCATTCTGTGTTTTTATGTATGTTTGCCTGTATATGTGCTCATCCGTGTGTGTGTGTGTGTGTGTGTGTGTGTGTGTGTGTGTGTGTGTGTGTGTGTGTGTGTGTGTGTGTGTGTGTGTGTGTGTGTGTGTGTGTGTGTGTGTGTGTGTGTGTGTGTGTGTGTGTGTGTGTGTGTGTGTGTGTGTGTGTGCGTGCGTGTGTGTCCCACCACCAGGCATGCTCCCCGCGACAGCGCTGGGTAAGATCCAGTCCCCTGACCTGGACGACTGGAGCCAGAAGGAGTATCACCTGGAAGGACAACCGTCCAGGTACTGACACCTCCTCCTCCGCTGACGGCTATCAGCTGACCGCCATAACGTCTCTATATGGACTGACAACCCCCTGCCAACCCCCCGAAACACACATAGCGATAAGGATAGCCTGGGAGACAAAGAGCCAGAGCTAGTGAGAGAGAGAAAGGGAGCGAGAGAGAAGGAGGGAGATTTGTCAAGATATAGGGTGAGATGGATCAATTGATAGTTTATCCCTTTGCCTCCCTCTCGATTCTCTCTCACTCTTGCGCTCTCCCTTGGATAGATAGATGCCAAGAAACAGACGCAGAGAGAAAGAAGGGTCCTTGTACGAGGCCAGAATGACAGCAAAGCAAACGGAAGGAAAATCTTTGAGGCACGGTAGGAATCTAAACAAGAGATTCTGATGCAACAGAGGGCATAGCTCTTACAAGAGAACAGAGTTGGAACTGCTGGACCCGGTGTCACTGCTGCCAACATTATAGACTAAAGTCCCTGTTCGTTTTAATTGGTACTTTGGTTTCTAATAGATTTACACACATCTTAATCTCCTTTAGTGTGGAGCAAAGCACTACAAAAAAGAAGAAGACACGATTGTATTTTGGGTTCTATTGCCATCGTTACTTCCTCCGCAATGCACACAACATGTGGTCTTTGAGGTACTGCTCCAGATGAAAGTCTATATTTCATCACTTTGTTGACTCGTTGAAGCCAAAACGGCGAGCAACTATTTGCTGTCCTGGTGGTGCACATCTGACACCAACAGAGAGAGAGAGAGAGAGGGAGAGGGAAAAAGGTGGCTTGTTGGCGGGATGGGAAGACTCATGATAAAGTGTATATGTGCGGAGAGAAGACTGGCAGTAACGTTGTGCCGAGTGTGCCACTGTGAGGCAGGGAAGAAAGGCTTCACAAAGTGGTGAAAGACGAGCAGTGCGAAGACACCGTGTGAGACGTCAGGGAGAGGGTTATCAATAGTTAATAAGCTGAATATTCCCAGGCAGGCGCAGTAAGGGAGCGCTAGTTTTGTTGTGATGAGGTTGGGCTTCACACAGACACCTTGAACACTGGATCAAATTAAGCGCTGTGACTCCCTCCTCGAACACACACGTGAACGCGTGCACACACGCACACACACGTCCCTCGGATGCACAACACCTGGGAGGATGGAGGGAGTCCTAGGAGGAGGGGGAGGGAGTGGAGAAGAAGAAGAAAAATAACTTTTTTCGTCAAGCTCTCCCCGTCTTTCACCACAGAGGCTGCGGTACTGTTTGGAAGGCAGAATTCTGTGGTAATGCGCATACATGCTGAGGATCACAGCACACCAGACATGTGATATTAATGTATTATGTAGGCAGACTTCTGCTGCCAAGGAAAGAAAGAATAGGGAACCACCATCGAAGGCTGTTGTCATTGCTCCAACATTTACCACCGAGCTCTTCAAGGGCTTGTCATCCAAAACATTTTAGGATGAGAGTTCCCAACGTCTAGCCGGGGGGGGGTTGGGGTCTGATGACGCCATCCAACCAATCACGAAGAAGCATGAAAACGGCTTGGCCTGAATCTTTTTACAATCCGCAAAACTTCGTCTCACAGGATGATGAGCTTTCGTTTCCATCACTTAAATGTTGTGACAATCATCCTTACTATTTACTATTACTTTTAAACTAGTGTGAGATATACGTCCTCACTGAGCAGGTAGGGGTCGGTTAAGGACGCCTATAGGGAGACTGCAGATATCCCTTTGACTGGGAGCCACACACCGGTGGCTCGCCTGCCTGCCGCCCTTACCCTCGGAGCAGCTGGACCAATATCATTCACCCCACCACACCAATGGATCAAGGACGCTTGTCTGGTTG
This sequence comes from Gadus chalcogrammus, assembly GCF_026213295.1. NCBI lineage: Eukaryota > Metazoa > Chordata > Actinopteri > Gadiformes > Gadidae > Gadus > Gadus chalcogrammus. Next base: position 8,231,285 of record NC_079422.1, read on the forward strand.
GAGTTTGGCACCGGGGCGGGGTCAGTGGAGGACTAGGTCGGGGTTGCGGTCACCCCCGACCCGAAAGGAGGGGGGGGTGAGGTCACACCGCATGGCCGGTGGCGACTATTATCGGATTGGGTGGGGTCGATGGGGGCAAGAGACCGGATATGACGCGGTGAACGGGCTCATGACGGACACTAGTGTTGATCCTCTTGTTCTGGGGTCAGTCCAAGCAGGTCGTGCTGTAATTGAATCGATTGATCCAATGGGTTTGTCCCAATGTAGAACAGAGAGCTTGGCACCAGAACCCACATTCACATCTGATGAGCAGCCTTATTAAGCCTTGTTCATTTGACAAATGATGATGTAATATGTATATGTTGGTATTGCAACGATTCCCACTATTTTCTCCCCTATTGTTTTTACATAAACGTATTGATGCTATCTAATTTACTTTATCTTGTATCGTTGCTGCTATGTTGAGGTGTATGGCTGTTTTAATCTTGTGTACTTGTACAATAAGATGTAATACAAGTAATTCTTATCTGATTTTGATCACTGGGGCTATCTGTGGCTATGCCTATAATCCCATAAGCGTTCTTCCCACGTGTCAGATTAAGCCTTAACCTCTTCATCTCTCATCCCTTTTCCTTTCCTTAACCGCTTGTCTCCTCTCCTTCACTGTCCTCCACTCTCCTAATCTCCTCTCTCCTCTCCCCTCCTGTGTACCCTCCAGGTTGTTCAGTCTGAACCAGCACTCGGGCCAGCTTAGCATCAAGGATGGGGCCCCGCCCGGCTCCTACGACCTGCAGGTGCGGGTGTCGGACCAGACCTGGCCCGACGTGGTTTCCAGCGCCCGGGTCCTGGTGTCCCCGCTCCCAGAGGACGCCCTGCACAACGCAGGCTCCCTGTGTCTGTCCAGTGAGTCACATTATCATGAGTTACATGTTAATCATATGCACCGGAAGTTGTTCAACTATGTTAAAGTTTGTGCAGACTTTATCGAGTTGTAGGCAGTGGCCAGGAATCAAGCTCAGGGATGCTTCTCTTGGTCCATCCTTCTACTGAACGACAATAGAGATCCTGTATTCTTTCTACGTTCAACGCGCGAGAAAAGTTAAATATGTTACAGTTTCCATTTTTCGCACTTTCCGACTTTTCCTCCAGAAGTGCTGAATATTTCTCCAATTCTAAAACGTATAAAAAAATGTCACACACACACTCACAAAACCGCCCCCTAATTTCCCTCAGAAGCTGATTGTGTGACAGGGTTGCCAGGGAAACCCTGCTTGACATCTATGTGATGTCAAGTGTCCCACAGCGCCGCGGGCCAGGCTTTTGTTGCCTGTGACTAGTCTCCTGGGAGGGATGCTGATTGGCTGGCAGCTCCCTCAGGTGCCTCGCTCACCAGAGACCCACCTGTCTAACCTCGCCTCTCAGCAAGGCATGATGGGAAATAAATAACCCATCTCCAGAGTCTTTATCGTCTCCCCTTGTCTCCTGCTCCCTTCCCTTCCAATTCTTTTTTTCAAGCTTTTCTTCTCATCTTTCGGGTCTTACTCTTTCCCTCTGCCTCTCTCTCTGCCTTACTTCTCCATCTCATGTCAACCGTCGCAAACAGGGTGTGTTGTTCCTCTAATGCTTCTGTTCAGTCGGTTAGCAACATCTAAAGCAGCTTGCGCTGTATCACTGTCAGATAAATGTCGCCAAGAAGCAGGTAGGGGGCATCTTGCTCAAGGATGCCTGCATAGAAGCCTGTGGACATCTGTCTTCAAAACCAAAACCTTTTGACTGTGGTTAACAACCTAGAAACTAGACTAGCCTGCCCCTAGCTTCATATCATGTTATTTCATTAATACATGCTGACATTTCTCATTTAGAATTTTGATAGTGCCTTTTTTTTAAGATTCGGATTTTGAATCAATTCTATTTCTGCATAGACGGTGAAGCTGTGATGCAGTCCTAATAAAATAATCAACCGCACCTTTTCTTCTCCCCCCCTCTCCTCCCTCTCATCTCCCTACCCCTCTCCTCCCTTTCTTCTCCCTCCCTCCCTCCCTCCCGCCCTCTCTTCCTCCCTCTCTCCTCCCGCCCTCTCCCCCCCTCCCTCTCTCATCCCTTCCTCTCTCCCTCCTTCACTCTCTCCACCCATCCACCCTCTCCTCCCCCCTCTCCCCCACCCTTCCTCTATCTCCTCCCTCCCTCTCCCCTCCCTTCCTCTCTCCTCCTCCTCCCCCTGCCCTCCCCCAGACCTGACCAAGGACGACTTCTTCAGCACCCCTGGGGGTGGAGACGGCAGGAACCAGGAGAGCGGGTTCACCAGGCTGGGTCGGGTGCTGGCTGAGCTCCTCCAGACGGACCCTGAGAAGGTGCAGGTGTTCTCGGTGAGCGACGCAGGCCGGCGAGGGGAGAAGGAGCTCAACGTGTGGTTCGCCGCCCACGGGTCGCCCTACTACAAGGCCGAGAAGCTCCACGGATATGTGGCCGCGGGCCGGGCCGAGGTAAGGGGGGGGAACCAGTTAGCCAATCGAATGACTTCTGAGATGTCTTTGTATTTCTATGGTAATTTATGCAGATGCATGACATATACTCAACGTTGAAGTAACTACAACAAATTTAGTACCAAAGTGTGGAGAAAACGTGCAGAAAATATGAAGGATCAGAATGGGAATAATGTAACCATTTTTTATTATTATTTATTTTATTTATTTATATTTGTGTAATCAGTAGAAGTCAAGTACATAGTAGGAGTTAAGTGAGATATGCTATAAATACAACTGCTGCAGGTGCTATAGCAAGAATAGGGCTCTGAGGATCATGGGGCTTGAATCCAGAACCTTCCGTCTGGGAGCCAGGTGATGTTTTGTGTTAATGTGAAGATAAATACTACAAAACTAGTAGCATTTGTCGTAGAAGTAGTACTTATGTTTGCCAGTCTTAAGGGACACTGACTTGACAGTGGCCAGTTCAGATCATAAGACGAGTGATTTGAAGAACTGCTGCCTCACCTGCTGGGTGGAACACAGCCAACTAATGCCTGCTAAATGCTCCTTGAGAGCTACGCCCCTGCTGAGAGAAACAGGCTATTAGTGATAGTTAACACATAATGTACCTAATTAAAGGCTAAATATAGCGCCCTAGCAAACACACATACACACACACATGCAGACACATAGCGGTAAACATCGAGTGATTTGAGGCACTTAAATCATTTCGATTAGCATAGTAGCTAGTGACCCCAAGCTAATGCTTATGAAGGGGACATTACGGACGCATAACAAATCAAATGGACAGGTAGAAAGAATGAGAGAGACGGCTTTTATTATTTAGAATTTCCCCAAATGGACCATTAACATTCACACAGATCCAGATCAGTGCACACTAGCAGGCAAATAAACACATAAACACACACACACAAACAAACACACAAGTGCACACGCACAAAAACACACGTACACACACACACACACACACACAAATACAATCACGCACAGTATTAGTGAGCCGTTCCATTGCCACACAAGGTCACATTGACATTTAAATTACCAAAATCTCTCGCTCCTCTAACCTTCTCTGTCTCTCTTCTTTCTCTCTCTATCCTCTGTCTTTCTCTCCCTCTCTATTTCCTCTCTCTCTCTCTCTCTCTCTCTCTCTCTCTCTCTCTCTCTCTCTCTCTCTCTCCCACTGCAGCTGGAGGCTGCTCTTGGCGTGACCATCTCCCAGGTGGGCGTGGACGACTGTCCCTACACCGACTGCAGCCAATCGGATGGCTGCAGCACGGTGGTGTCCTTTAGCCCCGTCGCCGTGGAGCTGAGCTCCGGCAACACCACCCTGGTGTCGGTGGCCGCCTCCACCGAGGCCAGGTGTGGGTGCGGCGGACGGGAGAGACCCCACCTGTCCTGCTCCTCCTACCCAGCCCAACCCTGCCTCAACGGGGGCACCTGCCAGGACAGTGACCTGGGCTACAGGTGAGCTCTATCCTGGTCCCCTCCGACCTGCACCGTCTCCTTGTTGTTTCCGTTCATTTCATTAGGTCAGTTTGACCTCTATGGTATGTTATTACCCACACCTTGTGCACAACCTATAGATACTTACAAAACAGCTGTTTATATCAACACCCCCTGGGCTATTCCCTGGTGCCATGATCCTGAGCTTCCATTACCACACTGCCCCCTACCGTGGCGGAAGTCCAATTTCACATCATCCCAATTAAAATATATATACACAATATAATTGCAATAAGAAGAGGAAGAATAACAATAATATCAATAATAATAATAATTTCTCTTATGCGAGTCTGTGAGAAGGGGAAGGGTTTCACCTTCTCAGAGGTATAAAGAATGATTACATCAAGAATGATTTCCATTGAATACAGCTGCTGTATTCCTTCATTAGCAGATATTTAGGTCTACTCTACGACTCTACTCTACTCTATTCTATCTGAGTTGGATCGTGGGTTCGTGACTCCGCTCCATTCGATCAGGTTTTAGCTGGATAGCATTGCCCGAGCTTGGGCCAGCAGGAGTGGCTGGCAGGGGATGATGTCTTCAGTGCTTATTGACGTTAGCATTCCCCTGCTAGCCTACAGCTGGTGTGGGTCCCAAGTTGTTAGCATCAGATGCGTCAGCTGGTGGATTTGAAAAGAGAGAAATTGGGAGCTCCAATTTGTACCACGCTTAGATACCCGTCTAAATCTGTCAGCTATTTTGGAACGTTTTTAGATGCAAGGAAAGACGCCTTCTGGTGAAGATTGGCCCTCAGGGAACTCCTTTCTGGCTCTAAATTGCTATCTTTGAAATGTCACATCACTTTACAATTAAGGATATTTGTGATGGCTGCCTCTGAATTAGCCTTGGAGCATAATTCTGCTTCTCTCTTCTTTGTTAATCCCTCTGTATTTTGGCGTCTTTGTACTATTCTGATCTTGTCTGGCTTACTGCTAATCTTTTTATTTATTTTAAACACTTTCAGCACTGCTTAAATCAAAAGCCTCACAAAATACAACATACCAATATTGGAGTCTCTCAATCTCTCTTCCTCCCACTCCCTCTTTGTTCTCTCTCTCTCTCGCTCTCGCTCTCGCTCTCGCTCTCGCTCTCGCTCTCTCTCTCTCTCTCTCTCTCTCTCTCTCCAGGTGTAAGTGTCCTCCTATGTACGACGGCCCAGAGTGCCAGCAGACCAAGCACACCTTTGGGGGGCAGGGCTATGCCTGGTTTCCTCCCATCAGGCCTTGCTTCCAGAGCCACATCTCCCTGGAGTTCCTGGCCCAGTCAGCCAATGGGCTGCTCCTATACAACGGCCCACTAGGCGCCGCCCACCCGGGGGAGCCAGAGGACTTTATTGCTATAGGTCAGTTGTGTGTCAAAACGTCAGTTGTGGTAAAAGTAACTCCCGCTGAATGTATTATAATGCAGAGATTGTTCACTTTAAGTGAACAGTAGCAGCAACATTAGATGATACACTTAAAGGTTGGGTACGGAATTTGCTTTTTTGGCCATTTTTGCAGAATTACTTGAAATCCTTATCATAACCCACTTACAGCCACTGAGTTAGAAGTACTGACACTGAAAATTGAACAAGTCAATCATCTGTGGAACGGGCAGGGCTCGAAAAACTCCAGCCAATGATTTCCAGAGCCACCGAGTTGCATTGGACAGTAAGTACGTCAATCAAACGGTCGTACTGCACTCCCCCTCCCCCGCGCCCCCTTCGTGCAGTACTCGTGACCCAGAGCAAGCTCCTGTTTGTTGTTATCCTGCGGTAGCTACTGGAACTAGTTAATCCACATTTGGACCTAGCAGTAGAAGACAATTTCCATGGCAGACAAGACGCCACCATCCCCATGTTGTTTTTTTAATGTTGCCATGTTGTTTAACGAAAACCTACGCTAGCCTGGCTCGCTCTCGCGCATCTGTGTTCGCGCTCGTGCATGATTGCGCGTCCAGGTACTTGGAATGGGTGGAGTCAGAGTCAGCGTTGAAGGAGAGGGGGTAGGACCATTTCAGTTGTGTATTTTCAAAATCTGCTGGCGTTTCGCAAATCCCATACCCAACCTTTAAGTCTTGTTGGTCTTTGGGCTTCTCTCGTCAGTCGTGTGAGTAAAAACACAACAGACACGTTAGAGGTGGCTTCCACTGTTGCTAGGAAACTCTGTGTTGTTAAAGGTTAAGATTTTTTTAACTTTTATCAAATTGAACGATTTAGAAAACACTGTTATCTCAAGCTCCTGTAGGTAGTGATGTTATGGTTTGCGTCGTGGCATCGGGGCGTGTGTCGAGTACCTCGGCTCCTCGCCCCAGCGAAGCTCCGTATCGAGTAGGATTCACATAGGCGAAATGACGTAGCGTGTGACGTTCGAGGCTTCATCTCGGGCTGTTCCACGATATGGGTTCACAATTGGCACATCATTTACAAAAAGAAGACACTACCCAGTTCCAAGATCACTTTAATGGCTATTGAATTAATCACACTCATTATCAGTCAGTTTTATTATTACAATTATTAGTA
>NC_079422.1:8245273-8275273 GCF_026213295.1 Gadus chalcogrammus
AGCGTGTGTGTGTGCGTTCCCCTCTCTAACTCCGCCCCCTGCCCCCCAGGTGTCCAGGCAGTCAGGTGGCGGTGTCGGACGCGGCCTCAGGGCAGGAGCGCTGCGTCCCGTCGCCATGTCTACCGTCGTCATGCCGCAACGGGGGCGTGTGCACGCCCCTGTCCCCGGAGAGCTACCGCTGCCGCTGCCAGGCCGGGTTCAGAGGTCAGCGCTGTGAGGTCGGCCAGGTCAAAGGTCACCTGCTGGCCACCCTCAGCCCCAGCTCCATCCTGGCCATCAGCATGTGTCTACTGGTGTTCTTTGGTGAGGAAAATATTTGATTAAACTGAACGAGAATAAGATACAATTTTATTTGTTGCGTGTTTAACATTTTCACCTGACGTTAGATTCACCAAATCTTCGTCAGTGTCCTAAGACTCGAGCCATATCATTGAAAGAGCTAATACAGGTATGGCGTGTTTCCATCGGAGGGTGCAGTTCGTTTCGGTTCGGTTCGCAAAGGTGCCGCACGGACCGCGTTTCCATCACCAAAAGTAGACGTGACCCGGACTGAGCCGTACTGAGCATTACTCATCTCGCACTCGTCTCGCAGTACTCCTCCGTTGGGGTGCTGAGACGCCTGAAAGGGTGCCGGCAAGTTCGAGCTATACACACCCTCCGTTGATTGGTCGACAGAATCGTCACTTCCAGGCGACATGGGGATAAAAACAAACAAACATTACCCGCAAGGTATTATTCTGGACAATGGACATGTTGCGCAAAACTTTTGCTAAGGGCGAACAAGGAGGTTGGGACGTTTCAAAACTGTTGCTGGACGACTTCCATGGTAGCTCTTGGTTTAATGTGTGGCGTTCCTCTTTTCCATTATTTTTATTGAGCAGGCTACACTGTGTCACGCTGCTATGATGTCACAATGTTTACGTAGCTTGCTGCGATCGACAGCCGGCCTACCATTAGGGTACTATCGGCGGTGGAAACGCGACCTCGGAACTGAGCTGGGCTATACCGCCTCCTCACTACCGGACTGAGGCAAACCGAACCGAACCGCACCCTCCGGTGGAAATGCGCCATTATATACTGCATATTTACAGCCTAGATGACAGAAGAAGATCCCCATCTAAAAATCATGCATTCATAGTCACTTTCATATTCTTGTTTGTTCAAATGTAAATGTCTCTTGTCCGTATTTCAACGTGTATTTGAATGTTTGTGTGTTTGTGCGTGTGTGTGTGTGTGTGTGTCTGCAGCCGTGCTGGTGGCAGTGACGGTGTGGAACCAGAAGGGGAGCCGCAGTAAGTTCCGGAAGAGAGGAGTCTACCACATCCCCGCCGAGCACGCCAGCTGGGAGGACATCAGAGAGAACATCCTCAACTACAACGAGGAGGGAGGAGGCGAGCAGGACCAGGTACACACAGGCACACATGCTCTCACACACACACACACACACACATGGGCACACACACATGGGCACACACACACAGGCACACGCACAAGCACACAATCACACAGTGCAATACATTGTCTTTGAATTTTATACCACTGGAGGGTGCTGTTTTTAAATGTAATGAAAAGGTATTTCCCTATAAGAGGACAGTGCCAAGTATCCATAAGATTGCTGATACTGAGAAATAGAGTTCAAGGTTCCAGGCCTCTGAAAATAAGTATGGGACCCAATTGAGTAGCAGCTTAATGCTATCTGGCTTAAAAACAAAAACAAATTCTTACTCCCAATTCTTACTTCTTACTTGTCTTAAACTTACAACTGCTTAAAAATTTTGTAACAAACTAAATACAAATGATTTATTGGTTCCCTCATCCCTGTCTGTTCCTTTCAGAATGCATACGACATCACAGAGCTGAAACGTCCGCTATGTTCCAGTCTGTCCCAATCCTCCTCATGCACCACAGCCCCCCTCATCAAGTCCTACCATGGCTCCCAAGAGGAGGTGCACCCCTCTGGCTCCTCATGCAGCTCCGGGGCCCCTTACCTTAGCATTCCCAATCATCATCACCACCACCAGCACCATCATCACCACCACTCTGGCAACGCTAACTATGCCGCAGAGGCTAATGATGCTAGCTACGCAAACGGTCAACAATGTGCTAACCCTGGTACTCCAATTAATGTGGACGGCGAGACACGCGACGCCGTGGGATTCACCGACGCCCTCCTGGCTAAGTCGCACTCCCAGGTGGACTTCAAGAACTACGTAGCCCGCATCATCTGGGAGGCAGACAATGACGGGGAAGCTTGCCCGCTGGACGCATACCACGTGTGGTGTGTGGAAGGCGCAGGCTCATCGGTCGGAAGCCTGAGCTCACTGGGGTCAGCCGCCTCTGTAAATCGCCCAGGAGACCAAGGGGACGAGGCTGGGTTCGGGCACGACAGGCTTTCTCGCTGGGGCCCCAAGTTCCAGGCTCTGAGCACCATGTACGACCGTCCCCAGCTAGAGCTCTCGTACAGAGATGCAGTGAGCTACATGCACCGAAGCCACAGCCAGGACCTCCTTCCTCATCCACGTTAGGATTGCCGGAACATAGCGCCACACTCAAAAAAAGACCCACACAGATTCACAAAAACATACACACACACACACACACACACACACACACACACACACACACACACACACACACACACACACACACACACACACACACACACACACACACACACACACACACACACACACACACACGCACACAGCCTATACACAACTCTGGCCCTTGACTGCCATCACTCATTAGCACATCAGTGACCCTGTGGAGATCCTATGTAGCACAATTACACTACTTTGCTATGACAAGTCGTTCTGTTCTATCTCTTTAACTGGTGCCATCCAAGGAAGGAATCAACCGGGTACAGGAAAATGATTACAGCAGGTGTGAAGGCTAGCCAACCGTTTAAATGTAGTTTCCTGTTGATTGGGGCACTATATTCCTGTCTGGACATGCACTCTGGACACCTGTTTATTTGCATAAAGGTTTCGACTTGTTTTCTATGACGAGGATAACTGACAATACAGGAAACTCTGACGTATAGCGAGGAGATTCAATGCTTGGGGTTATGAGGCCCTTTAATTGAGATCTGTTTGCAGGAAGCACACTGAGACTGGCTTCAAGTCTGCGTGAGATCATGTACCAGCTTTACATTGTTGGAGGGGTAACCAATATATGAAAATGAAACAGTTATTTATTGGGGTTCATTGTTATCTTTAAAGAGATGTACCATATTTATATTTTTGTTGTCAGGTGGTTCAAACATGCACATCACACACACTGCCTCTCCACAATGACACATCATACAAGGTACAGATGCTTTGTGCCGTTTTGTATTATGAGATTAAGGTTAGAAGAATTATGTTTATGTGTGTGTTTATGGTATAATGCAGAACGATCATAACTTTAGATTCTCTATTGACAAGCTTCAAAGTCCTATTGTTATATATTTTTTGCAAATTCACCCCTGACAAGTTCTGTGTCTTCTGCACAGCCACAAACACTCACCTGCTGTTCATATCCCCTCCACTGGTACTATTCTGTAAAGGCTCTGACCGCGGTCCATTATGCACATTTGATGCATATTCTGTTGATTGTCCGATTGCAGTGGGAAGTTGCAGTTGATGGATCATTTCAAGGTGTAATTGATATATTGTATGTATTACTAAGTCATGCAAACAGCTATGATTCACAGGATGTAGATTGTTAGTCAATACATCGTGACCTCTGTTATCCCGATAGCAGATCCAAGCGAATTGATTGACACGACCACCACTGGTGGAACAGTGTGTGGAATGTCATCATCGCCCTCTGATTATGAGCAGTGATGAATAATAGACCAGCTGAGATTGCATTTATTTTGCTGAGTGAGTTGGACCAGTCAACTGTACCCGCACTCACAAAAAAGAACCCCTACATCAAAAAGGTTTCATTTTAGCAGTGGCTAATATATTTCATTTCTGACCAACCAGTTTCAACAAAATGTACCAGCCAAACCAGAGTTTACTACCGGATAGCACATGCCAAATTCAGTGCTAGAGCGCAAAGTCCATTACCAAAACATTATTAACCAGCTTTTCATCTGATGATGTGATAAAAAGAAACCCAACTTATATAATTGCTCTCTGTGTTCGATGTCCCTTTTGTGTTGTCATGACAACGTTTAATGAATGTATTGTTTATAAGTCGATGGGGGAAAGAGTGATTCACAAAAAGTGTTTAAAGAGTTTAATGGTGAAAAGAACAATGTTAATGAAAAAAATAATCATGTTCAAATGAAGGTAATCATTCCAAAATATAGTTCATGGATTTATATCATAACAAGCACTGGTACCCCAGAACAACTCATCGAACTGTCATTTAATGGCAGTTTATTGTTTGAAGGCTATTTTACAAAAATAACTTTGAATATTTAGACAGTAAGTGCTTCATAGACATCTAAAGATCATATGTTTACCCCTGAACCTTAAATCTTAGAGCGTCCCTTAAAAGGACTTGTGCAGAAAGCTATGCATCCAAATTAACCTACACGGGTGTTTTATAAACCTCTTTTCAACTTCAAGAAATGTTTGTGTTTTAAAGCTCTGATGGCTCTTGGTAGCTGCTGATGTTGCTTAACGGTAATGTCATTGTTTTATTAAGATGTGAAGCTGTGTTTGTGTTGATGTGTGTAGAAATCTCTCACACACACATATACACAATATAAATAAAAAATAAAAAACCCTTTTTTTGCACCCCAGCAAGCCAGTGTTAAAATGGACTGAATAGTCGCGATGTGGTTATGTATGATATTATGTATATATGTACCTTTTATAGCTACCTAACATGGAATATTCCTTTTCTATATGAATTTTAATAAAATAATCTTCCCCAATTTAATACATTGTGTGAGTGTAAGTTATTGGGGCTACAAGTGTGTTGGTGTGTGTGTGTGTGTGTGTGTGTGTGTGTGTGTGTGTGTGTGTGTGTGTGTGTGTGTGTGTGTGTGTGTGTGTGTGTGTGTGTGTGTGTGTGTGTTTGCGCGCGCCCCCGGATGTGTGTGTGGTTCCTGCATGTCGGTTTGCGTAAGTGTGTGCATGTTACCCCAAGCTTGCTGCATCTATACATACACCACATTGCTTTGTCTTTGACCTATATTTTCTCTTTGTGAAATGAGGGGTCTGCACAATGCAAGGAAGTTCAACCAAACCAGTGTCTTAATAAAGGCTATTGAGGAAAACAGTGTTTTCATTCTACGACCAAAATAATATAGAATAAACCTTAATTATTCATAAGAAGGTATTTATTGTAGATCAGTATCTTCTAGACCATAGGTCAACCGTTCCCAACCTATAAACTAAATAAGATCACATTTTTTTTATAAATAAATACAATTGTATGTGTGTTTTCCCTGAAAGGCATTTGTTTACCTTATTTAGCTTAGATATTTTATTTGAATTATGTACTGAATATGTTCCATAAATATGTAAGGGTAAAAGTAAAACAGAGGAAACATATGGGGCCATTACGCAACAAGTTTATGCTGGTGGTTTAGAGCTGGGGGTGGATTAGGGTATAGGGGTCAGAGAGAGGAGAAAGAGAACAAGAGAGAGTGAGCGTGAGTGTGTGTGTGTGTGTGTGTGTGTGTGTGTGTGTGTGTGTGTGTGTGTGTGTGTGTGTGTGTGTGTGTGTGTGTGTGTGTGTGCTTGTGTGCGTGTGTGCGCGTGTGCGTGTGTGTGTGTGTGTGTGTGTGTGTGTGTGTGTGTGTGTGTGTGTGTGTGTGTGTGTGTGTGCATTTGTGTTTAAAAAACGCGGGCATTTCAGGGAGGGGGCAACGCTCTCTCAGAGAGCAACACAATAACTTGTGTCTGTAGGAAGGGGGGAACGTGGGGGTTTGGGGGTGGTCTCAGGGGGTCTCAGGATGAGGAAGGGTCTGGCTATACTCCCCCCCCCAACACACACACACACACACACACTCACTGCCACCGCTTCTGTCTCCAACCGGCCTCTATACACACACAAACACACATATGCACACACACCAAATAAACACATGCAGTTAAACAAGAAAAACAAGCACACACACACACACACACACACTTTATATGAAGATACACAAATAAACACACACCCTCACACTCCTTCTATCACTTGCAAATACACAAGCCCATAGGCGAGGACACGCACACACTATAAAACAACCACATGCATCTGACACTATTTTACCTTTGTTTGTGTTTGTGTGTATGCATGTGTGTATGTGTGTGTGTGTGTGTGTGTGTGTGTGTGTGTGTGTGTGTGTGTGTGTGTGTGTGTGTGTGTGTGTGTGTGTGTGAGTGTGTGTGTGTGTGTGTGTGTGTGTGTGTGTATGTGTGTGTGTGTGTGTGTGTGTGTGTGTGTGTGTGTGTGTGTGTGTGTGTGTGTGTGTGTGTGTGTGTGTGTGTGTGTGTGTCTGTGTGTGTGTTAGGGCACCTTCTAACCTACTGCTTTCCCGCCAGTAATAAAGGGAAATGATCAAACAAACTGAGATGGTGGAAGGTTTGTCACGCAGGAGTGATAAAGATGTTTCTCTGAGCTCTGTCCATAGGAGAGCCAAATCTCCCCGACTTGTCTTGAAGCTAACAGTAACAATGAGAGTCGACCTAATGCCCGGTTGTGCTGCAGTACAACTCTATACTACTGGTGCTTTTCTCCAATGCTTTTTATTCAGCATTAAAACATGATGGATGTTGCAGAAACCCACTTTTCATATGTTGTCTGTGGTGTGAGCCCTTGGGATTTCAGTTTGCTGAATAACACTGTTAAGGCTCTCAAAGTGTTAAAATAATAGGACACAGGAAACAACAGATAGACCTTTATATAAGAATCAAGTTGTAATTGTTGACGTAAAATGTATTTTTGGGGTTTTGTGTATCTTTCAATGCATGTGTATCTTTGAAGGCATTTTAACAATTTAAGACTTTATCTGGTATCAACAGCACATAATTTTTTGGGCCAACTTCTGGCCTTCACCTACTGACTTCCTGGAGGCCCTGTGGTAGACAGCAGCATGACAGGGCTGGAGATGTTGAAGTTAACACATATCCCATTGTGGTACGTTCAGTTAACATGGAAAGCGGTTAGACAGATCTATAGAGCTCATGTATATCCGCAGCCCTGTGGGAGAGGGGACCCCTTTCTTTCCTTTTGGGTCCTCAAATGTTCCGTATCTCTTAGCATACAGGTGTGAATAAAGTATTAAAAGGGATCTGCATACAAACACGAGTAGGACCACACCTGTGGGCTTCATTAAAATTGAAGACCCCCATCCCCCCCTTCAACCCCATGACTGGCATACACTGCATGACAAAGGAATACCCTCTTTAACACCATCTAAAGGCCGAAACCTGATTCTGTGGGCAGTAGGTTTAAGCAGCACAGGAACACACTGAAACTCATCCTTTTAAATTATGCGAGACACTTTCCTTTGTGCAAACCCAACCTTAAAAAAAACTGTCTTTGAGCCAGATAGTTTGTTCAATTTATATTTTATTTCATTAAAATATGACAAATGTTGAGGAAAAAATAATTACTGTATTTACAAATACACAATTTGTAATCTACATACAGTTGACATTGTTCTTTGTTCACTGTAGTCCATACAGGGTTTGCAGACTCCAGTCAAGGGGGGTCTGGCCAGCTGGCCGAGCTTCAACCAAGTGGGATCAGCATGTTTAAGGCACCTTGAACTGGCTCGCCAAGGCGGACATTTTAACACCTAAACTAGTCAAACGTATGTCTGATCTTCACACACACATCATGTGGCGCCAACTACAAGGGAATCATAAATAGTGTTTGCCTTTGGCAATGATTAGGAAAGAAACAAAAATTAATTCATTTGTTGCCGTATTATTTCTCTTTACATATGAACATGACATTGTACAATACAAAGGCTTATAAAAATAAATACAAGAATGAATACAAACCCTAGACAAAACAGAATATTCTGCACTGTTGTAAGGCTATGCAGGTCAAGTTTCACAGGAATGCAACCCACGTTGCAACATTAAAAATTAAATTCTCAGCACCAAACTTTTGTATTTGGATGAGCAGGTAAGACTCACAACACACCTATTCTAGAAAGTTATTTCTGTCCCAAAATAAGTTAAACCTCACCCTCGCTTCAGGTCAGCAGCAGTAATCACTAAATAACATTCACTGCATTTGGTGACAAGCCATTTCAAAGCCCAGGCATTCTAGGATTTAGCTTTTCATTTCAGAGTAGTCTCTGAATCATTTAGTTCATACCATCAAGTCCTCAACAAACTCATTTCACCAAAGCAAAACGGCACCGGTTGAGTCCTTGAACTGTGCATCGGTGAAAGAACCACTTCAATTTCAAACTTTCAAACTGAAAATGTCTGAACTGAACTGACACCATGGCCTGCCGCATTGGCACTGAAAAGGATTTGAGCAGTAACCTTCTCCATTCACACTAATGGGCTCCAGTGGCAATACAGTTGTTTTCTTTCATGCCATTTAAAGCAGGGCAATAAGTATTTGTCCTTGGCCGCTTTCCGCGCTTGTATTTTGCAGTTTGTGGATAATAATTGGCTCAGCTGCCATGAGGCAGGTAAATTAACAATAATAACTGTCGGTCAAAGGGTCAAATATGGTTTATCCATAGGCCCATCTGAAGTATAATCATATAAAGAAGTGAAAAAATAGTGAATTTAGAAGGCAGGTATAAATGTACTACCCACACATTACACAGCTCATATGCAACCAGAATTTATCCTTTTGGTCTTTGTGAGAATTTTGCATCTGCTAAATGCCCTCAATGCGAATGAGAGAAGGGGCTGTCTCTCTAATTGTATCGTGCAATCTAGCCTCTAGTCGTACTGTATAACGAATTCAGGGATTGGTTGGTTTCTCTGTGCTGCTGGGTGGGGTCAAGAGGAGATCTATGGAGACGGGCGACTGGTGGCAGTCTGTGGTGTCGATCTGTCTCTCCTGGGCGTCTTTCTGCAAGAAGAGATGATCATGGTCAGACATACCAAGCACATGTAACAGTCACACCCTTTCCACAACAAAATGCATTCTGACGATTCTAAATTGTCCAATTAAAACGGTTGGCCACCTTTGGACCTGCATACGGGAGTGGTTACAAGTTGAAAGCGTTTTTAGCGGAGGTCTTACCAGGAGATCGAGGTAATCGACGTGAGTCTGGATGTTGTGCCGGTCGTCAGACTTGACTTTGGTAAAGGTTTTGAGCTCGGCTTTTGGCAGCTCTCGCAGCGTGTCCATGAAGGGACGCATCCAGCTCACACACGGGCGTACGTTGTCCCATGACAGACCTGCAGGGACCGGATGGGTTTATGTTAAACGAGTCTGCGTAATGGTTTAAAGTCTTCCAACTGTACAAACAGCTCTTGATCATTTACAGTCGATCGTTTAAAACGACATTTTATGAAGACGGCATGAATCAAATAGATATAGCCATCAGATAAAGCATTAATAAACTGTTCAATTACAACACTTAGAACTACAATAAAATGGGTTGCCGTCTATTTGAAATGGAATGGTTGACAGAAAAAATAAAAACTCTTCTGGTCACACCAGACCAACGGTATGAATAAACCCAAGTGAGATAAACCATTACCTGATACTTTGTGGACCACACTGAAGTCGGAGAAGTGGTAGAAGGCAGCAGCTGCCAGGATACTGTAGGAGAAGTCCAGAGAGCTGATGTCCATGAGGCACAGGTCCAACAGCTGCACAAGACAAAAGACTAGGTTCAGATCAGCACAGCTACACGAACACATTAAGATGCTATATCTATTCAGTTTATTCAAAGTATGTTTTATTTACAGAGAAAAGTCACCATTTGTCCTGTCTATATATTGTGCCACAAGTATGGTTAACAATTTTCCAGATCTGGACGCAGAGTTATAAATTATAAATTAAGGTTATAATAAGTGTGGTTATAAATTAGCAAGTTGGATACGTTTTGGTTAGAGATACGTTGTTGGTTCGGTTGCATTGGTTAAAATAAGAATTGCAGCCGACCCTAGCCACAGGGGAGTGCATATTCATGCAATATAATCTGTGTCATCAAAGGTTTTGGGCAGTCTTTCAGACAACATGGGCATAATTCAGTTATTATATATGAGAGCTCAAATGAAACAACAGAAATCAGTTGCTTTATAGATACTGACTGGTCTAGCTAATATTCCAGTTCATGAGAAATGCAGGCACAGAACCAATTTATTGTGGCTGCGATAATAATAGTCTGCGATAATAAACGCAAACCATCTCTTGATTTCACACATTAGAGAACCGTTCAGCCATCTTGTCAGTGCGTGGCCATTACCTGTGTCATCTGTATGTAGGTGTCCTGAGAGAACTGGGGCACAAGGAAGTTCTCATCGCTCTTCTGGGCCTCCACCTGGGAGTAGAGCTTCAGCCAGGTGATGGGCGTCTCTGGACACAGCTTCCAGTCCAACGCCTGCAGAGGAGAACGACTTTCAGAATGAGAGGTCGAAGTGGGTGCTAATGCATCTAAAATATGAGTTCATACTACATGTAACACAAAATACATACAACAATACATGTGTCCCCTACCTTTAGTACGATGAGCTCCGTTCGCTGAATGTCCCACATGTCACAAGCTCCGTCCGTTACGTAGGCAAACTCATGCACCTTGGGAGGGTAGATCTCCTGCAAGAGGAAAATAGTAAGATATATATTAAAAGACTAATATAATATTATCATTCGTCTTTAAGAAGGGAGGATGTGCTGGATAGAATTTGGTCAATCAACTCTGCTGGAGACACGTTATTACATGCATAAAGGTGGCGCTAAATGTGATTTACCCATTTAACTGGCTAGTTAAAGCACACTTATTAATGGAAATAAGTTATCTTGGCAAAAAGTAAAAATTAAAAACAGGTCATATAAAAGGGGATTTTATAATGTTTGTTCTGAAACCATTCTCAAAGTGAAACAATTTGCTTTTGGTTCCCTATTTTGAGTTCCTTCTTGCCATTAGATATCCTTTCCCATTCAACAATATAAAAACGTGCAACAATAGATATGTACAATGTGTTTGTTAAAAAACGTTAATACCGTAATTGTGCTGTGCTAAAGAACCGTGAATTACCTCAATCTTGGAGGCGATGAAGAGTGCAGTGATGCCTATTAGCTGAAGGTACTCCTTGTTGACGTCGGCTTGTGTGAGCATGAAGCGGTCAAAGAAGTCCTGGGCCAAGTAGGCCGTCTGCCGGTGTAGACAGTACACCTCGCTCACCTACGCAAACAAAAAACCTATAGATCAGCTAAAAGAGCAGCATCAGCCATTTTGTAACCATTCACACCATTTTGACAAACCCTGAAATACCTTTTTCAGGGTTTTACATTTGTATGCTACAAATGTAAGCATGAAGATATAAGCCTGGAAATTTTAGTGTGTATGAATAAACACAGAATTCAAACCACTATACCTGCCTAACCATCATTTGAAAAATTTGCGACCAATCGATCATAATAGACATAAAAACCTAAATTATACTATAAATTAATGTAAAACGTCCCAAAGTAAAAAAGTAAACATTCCCAGGCTAGACATTTCCAAATGTTGTCATGTCCATCATACCTTAATTTAAAACCAGGCAGTAACCTGACTTGCTCTTTCTACCATCCATAGTTTAGTTTTTTTCTGTTTCTGTGCAGAAGTCAGCCACCCACCTCAAATAGCCAGTCTAGCAAAATGGCCCTCATCTTTGGCTGCATCTTGGGGTGCTGCTCGAGGTAGCTCTTGTCGTGGACATACTTCAGCTCTTTGTTGAGCATCTTGATCCACACGTCGTCCGAGCTGGCCCAACTGAAAAGAGTTATATATCCATTATACATTTGTATTCAATTTGTTCCACAGCGTGCCAGTTTCTTAGTATACTGTATGATTTTTTGCAAGTTATAATCACCGCTTAATGTCAGAAGCAGTTTAAAAACACCACCAAGGGTTAGGATATGGATAAAAAGATGTTTACCACTGTAAGAATTACATTGAAACACATTGCTGTATACAATGTCCCGCAGTCACTAATACAAAACACCCACCTCAGACAGGGTATAGGCGAAGGGTTGATGAAAAGGTTCTGGAAGCGGTACTGTTTGAAAGCCGACCGGTCGGCCGGTTCCTCAATCTCCTTGTGTGGCGTCTCGATGAGGATGCAGGGACTGCTGCCCTCTTCCGACCAACAATTCTTGAAAATGTAAATTAAAAAAGAACTCTTAATAATGGGCTACATAACAAAACTGCAAAACAAAGTTTTCATTCTAGGAATTACACGTGTATAACCTTGACTTTACATCAGTACTACAAAATAAAAATAACCAAATATTCGCCATATTCATAATGTACAAACAAATAAAGCTAGCTTTGAAATGCACACAATGTAGCATACACAAACCCAGCTACGCATAATATAGCAACCTAGGCCGTAAACCTGACTGTGCTAGCATACGTTTACATTTACGTACATGTCACACATCACAATAGTTGACCATATCGATTTCTCAAATGTCAACTCTCAAACTATTAGAAAAAGTTAAGCGTGCACTGCACACAGATGAAGCCATTAGCCGAGAGCCACCATACCGCGGGGCTGGGTCAAGCGCGCGCGCCGTGAAACAGATGATAACTGAACAAAAGCACACACCCAACTCCTACTTATCACATTCTCTGCACACATTACAATAGCTTGTCTAGCCTAAAAATGACGATAACGAAGGAAAGAAAGGATGACACCAACCTGTATTTCATAACTTTGTTTCTTAGCAGCAGGTTGAAGCTTCTTCTTGTTTGAAGGCTAGAGAGGGAAATAAACATAGCCAATGAGCCAACTTGAATTAAGTGCATAAACGACTCCTGTTGCCCAGGAAATTAATGAAAACGCAATGCCACGTTAAATGTGGAAATGTAAATATCCCGATGGTACAAACCTCAGATTTCCTTTTCCTTAATGTAACCGCGGTGCTCTGTTCCTGTGCGTTTTCGTCCCTGGCTTGCAATGTGAGGCGACCACTACAGTGAAACAAATAATAATTAATATCAAATAAGTAGATATAAAGCTATATTATTCCTTGGTTGTATATATGTAATATGGTTATAACAATGGCATTAACAAAAACAAAAGGTACTGTACCTGCGTCTAGACATTGTGATTGTTGTAGTTGTTGGTCCACTGAAAAGAGGAGGGAGAGGACAATTTAGAAAAGCTACTGCTAGAAAAAACAGCCCCAATGTATACAATTTTAGGAGACAGATTTAGATTACGATAGGTTAATAGGCTAAGATTGCCTGTAATAATCCAGCAGTAAATCCTTATTTTGCATGTAAGATCTAAACTAAGTAGGGTACTTAATACTTTGACCAACTAGTGGTCGCCAGACAAGATGGGGGTTGGTAGTTGTTTCCCATTTTGCGCCTAAAAATACGAGCAATTGTTCTAAATTGATCGCCCTTTCTATTAGATATTATAACAGATGAAGATCTTACCAACTCAACAACGACTTAAGTTGGTAAATATGTTCATATTAAAACTACTTTAGGTTTTCGAAACTTAAACACGCGCCAATTCGCGAGCAAAGCGGGAGGATTTCAGCCCTGCCTTGTTCTTCTTGCCTGCGCTCAGCTCACCTATGTCTATCTAAGTGATCCATACTGGAAATAACACAATATAGATCACAATGCAAATAGCCTGCAGGTCCCATAAAATATCTTTTGAACAGTGATACGTTTGAGACACTTTGGCTTACTACTACCAAGAGTACATAAAGAAAGCTAGCTTAGCCTGCAACCCCCTAGTTATGAGCTGGGGGCAGCTAACATAGCAAACTAGGCTACGTTTGAACAAAACCCATTCCAACAAATACTCAAAGACTGCATGCACACAAACCACTGCTGAAACCCAACTTAACCAGTATATCGTCTGACCAATCCACAAAATAAAACATCCGATGAAGTGATAACAGCTGGAAGTAAGTTATTGTGAACGGTAGTATTTGGATTCTTGTCATTAAATCCACAGGTTTCGTTGGATTGGATAGATCGACACGGTGTTTAATCCATATGTAATGAATCCATAGTTGTTTTCTGAAAAAGGCATTTTAGAGCATAAAATCGAGTTTCAGTCGAGGCGTCTTACCTCAGGAGCGAAGAATGAATGAATAGATCAGCTGGCGCGCCGGCGCCAATCCTTATATCGTCGCTGCGCCCCGCGAGTGCGCATGTGTGTTCCCGGTTGATTTAAACGCGCTAAAATGTTCAAATTCATATTCCGCGAACGCTAAATGCAAGCTATATAACGATTGAAACCTTCCTTGTTAATGTACACCCAATTCATTCTTTGCCAATATGATTTAGAGCGTTAGTTGTGCACGGATTAAGTGGACATTGTGCGTTTCTACATAGTATTTTGAGTGTTGAGCATATATCAGAACGAGTTTAGGGGGCGAAATGCTATTTCCCTGCTTTCCGGTTAAATTTAAAAGGCTCCGAAGACTTCCAGGAACAACGCGTCCCGAGAATATAATTGAAATAATAACCTTATCTCGCTAATTTACTTGTTTTTGGATGAAACGTAGAATGTCATTTTCTGCAGCACCGCCTGTGGGAGGAGTTTCGAATTTCTTTAGCCAATGAAAAGGAAACCTGGGGGACAACGTGCTCCACACAAAACATAAACAAACCGAACACGTGGAGCAGCTGTCAAATAAAAGGAACACCATAATGGTTCAATGCAAGTCTTTATATCTGGTTCCCTATTTTCTCAATCCGTTTTAAATAATCAAACTAACACCTCCGGGTTGGCAGTGGTTACGAAAAAAACGTTAACCATATATGTAATCTTAGTAAACTGGCAAAACAAGTTCCTCCAGACAGACCGGTCAGCAATAATAATAAAAGTTTTAAACTAACTTGCAGTAGTATGCAGGATATCACTAATATACAATTGAAAGAATGATTCTAATGCTTTATATTATATTTTCATAAAATGTTGAATACGCTTTATTGTATTGTATGCCTACAATGAGGCACTTTTGAGAAGACTCATAATAAATAGGCCTATAAAATAATACATTTTATTAAAAATGACATAAAATATAAATTCGCTACCAAACTCTCCTCAAAAAGGACCCGTTGCACGTTTTGCTCATTCTGTCCTTTTGATCAATCCGGAAAACTTGGCCTCCAACGGTGTAGCTTGCATCGCAGTGAAGTGAGTAAACCATTGTATGAGCTGGTAGAAGTGGTTTGGATTTTTTTGACCAGTTTACTTCAGGTGAAACGTGTTTTAGGGGATTTGTGACCTGCAAACATTCCATAGATCTATCTCCTCTCATACAGACAAGTTGTCGTTATCACTGTTCTATACAGTCTATAGAACCGTCTTGAAATGCATTATAACTGCTTAACAACACAGCTTGGCTAATTCTTCTTTAGTGTGGTTTTGCATGGTGTCAACGAGCGAATTGACTTGACTTTACTGCTAAACGCTGGTCCAACTGCACTTTGCTCTGCCAGGAACATCACCTTCCTGTAACACATGATGTTCTGCTCCAACTTTGTCAGTAGCATGATGCTCTTCTGGTACCGCCCACTTTAATATCTAGTTCCCTGATGCTCTTCTGGTCCAACACGTTCATGTCCAGTACCATGATATATTCTGGGATAGCTTTACTGTGATGTACTGTTCTGTGATCTACAAAAAATGTTTTTCTTGTATAGAAAGCCGCCATAGGTTTTAATATGTATCCTATACACCAAGCTTTTTAAATGGGTGCAGTCCAAATTCATAAATCTGAGGTATTTTCTCTGCCCGCCTCAGAACATGGCAACCTACAATGTAGGTTGCTCAGCAACAATTATCTCCGTTTTTGAATTGGGCAATTGGAGAAAGTTGTTTTTCAGCAAGACACTTTGAGGGTTACTTTATTAGTCTGGTCCCTGGTCTAATTGGAAGGTAGAGCTGTGTCATTGGTATACAGTGAAACTGGATGTTTAGGGTGATGGCACCAAGAGGGAGCATGCAGATCAGAACCAGAATTGAACTATGTGGGACACCATAGTGTCTGTGGGGATAAAACTCAGGCAGCTATAGCCACATCATGTAGTATAGGGCATATAGTGCATATAGTGGACAAGTAGGATCTGAACCTGTTTAAGGCCACATCAGTGATGCCAGTCTGTCAACAAGCAGAGTTGAGGTCCTAAATAAATAAGATGTAGCACCACCTTCTGCGAGCTGTGAGGTAAATGCTAAAGGTCTTCAGGAACAAATCAGGATGGAATAATAAGTGACTCAACCTCTTTCTGCAGCCTTTTCTTTCTACGTGGTGGTGGAGGTGGTTGTTTCTGCTGTGTGGACGCCAGGAGCTAGTAGGGACAGTAGGCTAATTAAAACGTAAATGAACGTACATTCTGAGTAAAGGAGGGGAGAATCTTAGAAGACTCTTCTCCAGAGGGAGGGCGGAGAGGCGCATAGTGTTGTATACTGATATTGTTTTACGGAGATGGGCTGGTCGTTCTCTGGCATAGTTCCAGGAAATGGTTTGATTAACCAAACCCCTGTGACCATTACCATTATCTAATTTTAGTCTTACCTTTCACTGTTCATTCACACATTTGTATTATTGTATTAGACTTGGATAGAGATAGACTTAACTTTATTTTGTATCTTATGCTCTATCATTGCTTTTGCAATCTGACAATGTTAATTTTCTACGACAAAGCCCTTTTTGAATCTGGGAGGAAATGGTATTAGCCTTACAAGCTGTTTCGAAAATATGCCCAATATGACATCACACGCCCACTAGTGATTTCATATGAGGCCGATTTTCGAAACGGCTTGTAAGGCTAATCACACTCACACCTGGTGGTATAATATGTCCCCTTTAACCCTAGCACATTTAATTAAGACAAATCATCTCCTTCAGTTGGTGGTTCAATGCTGGGGGGTCTCCCCTGGGCCGGAGGGAGAGGTCTCCATGCAGCTGCTCCACCTACGCTCCCATTTACACCACATATGACCACACAAAGCTCCACAACTCAGCCCACAGGCCATACAGGGGAGGTTTGTTTAGACATTTCAAATGAAAGATTGGTCCAATCTTTATATTTCTGTATTCCATATCTGAGCCAAGCTGTTGTATTTCTGCCACTGGGGTTTTAATGCTACAGAGACATTGCGGGTCAAAGTTTGGTTCATTTCATGGTCTTATGGAGCCATGGGCTAAAGATTTGTGAAGACTGAAAGTCGATTTATTTAAAAGAAGACCTAATTTAACATGAGTTCTAGTAATACAGAAAAGGCTGGCCTTCCACTGATGTAGAAGCACGTGAACCGCAGCTGTTGGGTTGGAAGCAGCAGTTAATGTGTTGGGCAAGTATGAAGCAATTCAATGTGAACCTCTGAGTTACAGCTAGGCTTGTCTTACTAGTCAAACTCCATGGCTGCCACTTGATTTTAAACACAGTGTGCAATTATTAAGGGAATGGGGGAAGGGACAACTATAGTAAAGATTCGGGGGCCCATTTACACCCAACTGATTTTTTTCAATACTTTCAATAGAAACAAACACAGGATTATGTGTATGAAAACATTTATTGTAAGTCATTCAGAGATCACATGTATTAACTGTAATAGTTTGAACATAGATGACCCTACGTTTCCGTTTCTTACCATAACAGAACAAACTGTTCAGTCACATGTCTAAAACACAAAAGACCAGATATGTTGATAAATAAAACAATATTCCCACAACTTTTTTTTTTCTTTTGGCAAAGTGCTGTATTATTCCAGTAAACTACATAAAAGCAAAACAAAAAAAGTAACACTTGATGAGAAACAAAAATGCCACAAAATATTCTTCACACGTATTTGAAAACAAGAGGAAACGGGCTTGCTACATCGTTTTGTTTGTCTATAAAAGCTGTACAAGGATTCATGGGGGGGGGGGGGGTCACAGAGAGGGAGAAAGCTACCTCCAGTGGTGCATAGTTTTAGCTTTGACGTCTGTAGATCTGTTGAGCATTTGTTTGTCCGTTTGTGTGTGTGTGTGTGTGTGTGTGTGTGTGTGTGTGTGTGTGTGTGTGTGTGTGTGTGTGTGTGTGTGTGTGTGTGTGTGTGTGTGTGTGTGTGTGTGTGTGTGTGTGTGTGTGTGTCCAATTCAGGACACAACGTTGAGTTCAAAGTTCTTCAGTGACACATTGTTGACGACAATGATTTGTCCCCGGGAAGGCACGTGATCCGTGACGGCAGAATTTCAAAGGCATTGAACAAAAACAATACAAATCCCTGTTGGTTTCATGATCCACATATGACCATTGAGCGGTGGACAGAAGAGTTCAAAATAGGCCTCCTCCTCCTCCCAGAATTCCCTTGGAGAAAAACAAAAAAGTAGGAGACAATCGCCAAGCAACGCTTCTTTTTCTCCTGTCCCTCACAACTTGTAATTATTATTTTTTAAAACATTCCAACGCAATGTGAAAAGATCAAGACGGCTCTATGACGACCACAAAAGGTTGATCACATGTACGCTTCAAAACGAAAAGATTCAATACAACAGTGAGAGTCACTCCAGGAGCAATACATGTATGTACACTCAACCATACTAACACATAACACAATTTGTTTGTGCCTATGTGCCATGCTCTAATACACATGGGCTAGGCTTTCTTTTTTTTGTTTTTTAAAAGGTATGTATGTGCTATGATCACAGAGGTGGACAATGTAAGAAAAACAAGCAAACAGATTTGAATAGAAAACATGAATATGGATAATAACTGACTGGACTTGGACTGACTTGGAGTTTTAGAACTTCCACTTCAAATGGTGTCCGTACTAAATTATTAAATCTTGTAATGAGCCCAGTAATCTAAACAAATAAAAAAGTGTAACAAAATATTTTTTTTAGATTCTGTTCATTCACTTGTCATGGTCACATAGCTGAGAAATTGCTTTAAAAAAGAAGGGAATTTGCTATTTCAATGTAATGTAGTGCTACTTGTAAGAAAAGGTACATTTAAGACTGAATACGTGATTCAGTGGTCTGTTAAGATGATTATAGACATATTTTTTTGCAGTGTTGCTGGGATCCTGAAAGACTATTGTTTGTTTTCACACAGCAACCACCCTTTAGCCCAGACATAGTAAGCAAAAAATAACAAAGTAACTACAGTACAAACAAGTACTTTAAAGTTAAAGATAGTTGCAACTTTTTTGGTTTTCAAATATTTTACCGGTCAACAGAAAATGTGAACTAGGTTAGTAACTTAAAAGAAATAAAAGGCATACAATTACAACTCTTAACCATATGAGGTACACCAAACAAAACAGATACACATTGATGAAAGACCAACCATTTCCCTCCATCTTACAGTTGATTGAGAGCTTAAGAAATCTACTTTCACAGTCCTGGGACCTATCAAATCTTTTGAGACGCGCAGGGAGACGATCCCTGATTACTAACATTTTATTAGGGATCTCAAACTGGGACCAGAGTCTGGAAGGCCCCCATGTGAGACAATTATCAGCCATCAAGTATTGGTGACTGTCCGTGACCCTGAGAAGTGGACTGCAGATATACTTTTATAGAACACAACAATATAGTAATGAGAATAATAAGGAAAAAAATATTTTTTCATTTTCTTTTACCCACCGCTAACAATTCTACGACCATGCAACAAGCTGCATACTAACGTGACCAGATATAACCAAACATGACCAAACATACCTACTCAAGATAACAGACGCATATATACCATCTTCATACTGATATGTAATATTTTTTTCTTTTCAAAAATATTTTGGAAGTTTTTTTTCATTTTTAAATACGTTTTTACATTTCTTTTTTTCTCAAAGCTACCATTTAAAACAATGTGTTAAGTGATATTTAACCCAGTAATATTTACCTCTTATTTTTTAAAAATATTTTCAAAGATTACTGAATTAAGAAGTCCAAGGCGTTCTTCACCTAAAAGCCCAAGGAGAGCCCGTCTGAGAGGGGTCATTATGTCGATGTCAAGTATGTCCATAAATAAACGTTGAAGGACGCAAAGAGGATGCAAGCGACACTGGATGCCTAGAGCAACTATAGAGTGAGGTGAAAGCCTCTAAAACTCAATCTTTCAGGAGGAGAGATTAGACCTTAGGCCTGCTCCATGGTGCCGGTCTCAGAGCAGATCTCAGTCCAGCCCTGGTCTTAAGCCGAGAATGGCCTGCCCGATTCACTCCTTCCAACTGTCTGCTGCATCTTTCTAACAACAGGATTCCCTGTTGTTCCCTAATCTCCGACAGTGGCTGCTGGTGCACACTTGACCTTGTGATTCTATGTATCGTATTGCACTGAACAATTTGATTGTATACTGTGTTTTTCCCCCTACCTTAGCTGCAGGGGAGAAGGCGAGATCTAGTCAATTTGGGATTAACACACAATAAGAAACAAAAGGGCGGTTTAGCCTAACTAAAGTAAAAGCCTCCTGCTGTCCAATCAAGTTTCCCCAGAGCGTTGCCAAACGTATTGCGGCCCCCTCATCCCCCTGATTCTATACAACCTCTGAATGACATCACAAGCCCTCCCCCAAACTCCTATAACATGATCTATCTGTGGCTGTCCTGGTATGGAGACGTTGTATGTGCCAATAATTAAAGTGACCTACAGCATTGATACTAAAAATTATGGAGTCCATGAAGAAGAACAGGTTGCTTCCTGGGAGGTGGGCTCAGGACAGTTGAGACTGACAAAATGGCCGGTGTATAAAAACGATGGGCGATGGATTGGGGTGATTAGAATGCCAGACATTTTTCTCACATCCCTTCTTTTAGGAATTAATCTGATGTATGATGGATGGATGGATGGATGGACATTTGCACAGTAAATTCACTTTTAGCCGCTAGCCTGTGAGTTCTGTTTATTTTCCCTTGTTTCGAGCCTAACCGAGCCCACCAATATATCTGATCTAACTCCTCTAAATTGTCCCAAGCCAGAAATTCAAGTATGGTAGACCAACCAGATGGAAAGACGTGCATTGGTGTGTTTTGTTTTGGTCGTGAACGACATGGCTCTTTCTCTGGCAGAAGGCTGGTTATGGTGTCTTTCCTATACGGACATGATCTTCATACTGGATTGTATTCTTGGTTGAACGCTGGGAACTGATGATGATGGTGATGATGATGGTGATTGTAATGAGGACAACACGGTGGGCTGCGGCCCCAGGACCCCTCAGTAGTTGAGGTGTCTCTGGTTGGGCTGGTGGAGGTACATGGTGTTGGCCCTGCCCTGCTTGCTGGCGGCCGGTAGGCAGAGCAGGTTGCCGCGCCGCATGGCGTTGCGGGAGAGGGGCTGGCTGCGCTGGGCCCGCCGGCCCCGGGTCTGCCCCTGCTGCTGGAGCAGGCTAGCCCGGGCGGAGAGCGCCGCCGCGAAGCAGGTCGCGTGGAGGCTGGGGCGACGCTGGCTGTCTGCTACCTCCGGCCTGCAGGGGGCAACGTAGAGCAGAACAGCGCTCAGGACGTTGACTCATGAATACCAAAAAAAACGATGATATTTAACTATAAACTATTACTATGACTATAACTAAAACTATTATTTCACTTTAATAATTGACTTAATGATTAAGGAGGCTTTGGATAAATGCTGCTAACAAACATGAGTCCTACCGGTGGCGGGGGTTGTCCAGGGAACGTCGGCCCTTCTCCTTCCCAGGCGAGGAGCAGGGCGGCCCGGCCAGGCCCAGGCTGCGGTCCATCTCCAGGTTGAGGGAACGGGGCAGGGGCTTCAGGCTGAGCCGCGGGGGGCTGTGGTGCGCGTAGACGGACATGCTGGGGTGCTCAATCAGGAGGTTCTCCAGGGGACTGGTCTCCAGCTGGATGTTCTTGCTGCCCCGGCCCGTGAAGCACGGGGGAGGGGTCACAAACCAGCTCTCCTCCAGGGCACAGGCCCCCAGACGCAGGAAACCCCCATCCTCCTCCTCTTCCTCCTCCTCGTCTTCCTCTTCGTCCTCCCCCTCGTCGTCTGCCTCGTCCTCGGGCCCCCCTTCTGCGTCGGTGTCGGCCATGGAGTTGAGGGAGGTGCAGGAGGCGTATCGGATGCTGGGCGTGGCCATCGGCGAGGGGATCATCACCAGGTCTTCGTCGTCGTCTTCCTCGTCCTGGCCTGCAGGCCCAGCGGGACCAC
The DNA here is from genome assembly GCF_026213295.1 of Gadus chalcogrammus. Classification (NCBI taxonomy): domain Eukaryota; kingdom Metazoa; phylum Chordata; class Actinopteri; order Gadiformes; family Gadidae; genus Gadus; species Gadus chalcogrammus. The sequence continues at coordinate 8,267,468 of NC_079422.1, forward strand.
CGGCCAGGCCCGCACCGCCCGAGGTTGCCCTCGCGTCTCCTGCACAGAGAGACAAACATGAACCCGAATGAAAAGGAAACCAACATGGAAACAGGACATATCTGAAAATCAAGTCAAAGTAAAGGGAGCTGGTGTACCATGGTACCCACAAAAAATATGATCGGTTAGAATCCCATAAACTTTTGTTTTATACGTGTGGTGGACAAAAATCCGAAATCCACATTTGCCAGAACTTGGCTCTGTGCCAAAATTGTGCAGCAGTTCCAGTCGTACTCAGACCCTCTACCTGCTATAAACGCACAGTCAAAGGGTTCACCCAGAAACACAGTGCCAGAACCGCAACCTTTAGGGACTTTGATCTCAGTATATCCTATAGGCCGCCTTACCAGCAGGGGGCATTGCAGACTGAATTTTTTTTATCTCTGCGCTTTATACTACAAGACTTGAAGGCAGACCCTCTTAGTAATGCCTCCTTGCCTTTGTTTTTTTCAACTCTAACATGCCCAGGGTGCAGGCCATCAGTAACCACTTAAAAGTAGTAGTAGTAGAAGTACAGGCGGTCGTCAACCGTACAGAGATGCGTGTGGACAGTGGCGGACAGCCAGGCTTGAGTTCTGCTCCTAGTGCTGGAGGTCTGCAGGACTCTAATAATAACCCACTAGGCCCATAAACAGAACTGAAATCAAACAGGGATGTCTGGTCTTTCTCCAGCACAGATCCTCCATTTTAACTTACACTTGCAAACAAAGACACCCATGGCCCTCGTTCTGATTCTGTGAAGATTTGTTATGCTACTGTGCTAAATGTTTGTGTGACCATATGCATTGTGGGGCAGGATAGTCTCGTCAGTGGTTAGGGGGACTCCCAGCCGAAATTGTATGGGGTCAAACCTGAAGTTCAGCAGGATACCTTGCCCTACATGCTCCTTAATTAACTACCTAAAAGTTGATTTGTGTGTGTGTGAGACATTATTCAGCTAGCGTGCATCCCATTGTCTGTTTAGAGCTCACAGTGGTGTCACGTGACACCGCCTGCCTGGTCTTAAGGCCGTCATGCAGGTGGCGCCTGCACAGGGCACTTTGTTTACCGGCAAGCTGCTGTGTTTCCGAAAAGCAAGGAGCCTTGTTGATGATGCTGTGCTGTCCCCAAGCACCACACTAGGGCACTCCCAACAGATAACTGCCTCCCTAAACCCTGTCCCAAGCAATTAGCATGTAATCCTGTCAAGTGTGTGTGTGTCAGAGACAGCTGTTAAACACGCATGCACAGAGAAGGCAGCCTATACTTCCAGAACAAAGCATTGTAGGGTAAGAGGGCTGGTGGATGGCTGTGATCCTGTGTCGTGCATTGAATGCGGACAGGGCTGATGAACAGGTGCTATTGGGGAACAGAACATGTGCAAGGAGGTATTCTGCATTAAAGGACTTCCAAACATTTTTTTGTAAAGAGAAATGACAATTCTTTGATGTCCATGATATCCGATGATATATCCGTGACAGGGTTAAATGGAAGGAAGACATGCAGGGCACCAGACATGCAGGGCACCCGACACGTATGCAGTGCAACACAGATCCCTTCCCTAGATAACGGCTAGGGGAGGGCAGGTTGGATCAATCACTAATTAACAAGCGATTCTCGGGTGGTGCTGGAGTCAGTGGTGTCGAGTTAAAGACCTTAGCAGAGGGAGCGGGAGCGCTGCCTGTCAGTATGGGAGCTGGGAAAACACTCCACAAAAGGTAAACAGACGCTCCGCTTCAACTCACCACAATCCACAATGGCCACAAGGCTATTTGCTCAGCAAACTAACCCAGCGGCTGTTTTTAGAAGGTATCATTAAAATCCTTCAGGTGTGACGGCAGCACCAAGTTTGAACACCCAGACCTGCGCTACAGGTGTCATGGGCTGTTTTGAGCTCCTGCGCAGCACTTATAATAGATCGCCTTCCCATAAATGTACGCACTAGGCCAGCTACCTCTGGCCAGCTACCTCTGGCCACACGGGAGGCTATATTTAACCCCCCGGGGTTCTCTGGGGCTTTGTCTGACCTGGTCGCTCCAACGAGCGGAGTTTCAGGGACAGGCACAGAAGACCCTGCCCACCACAATTTGAGACCCCTCCCACTACCTCCGAGGTCAACAGGGGATGGGGTGGTGGGCATCTGAGGATATTCACAGTCCGTTGAAACTAGAGATGGGGTCAGATGGGTATAAGGGAGGGTTGGGAGGTGGTGGTGGGGCAAGTCTGGACCAGACTGAATACCTTGCCAAGATGTTACCCTGGTCAACCCCTAGGTACTGTAGGTCTGCTTCCACTTGAGCCCTGTGAATGCCTTATTAATGGCTTTACTTAGTTATACAACGTTCTCTGTAAAGTGTGTGTGTGTGTGTGTGTGTGTGTGTGTGTGTGTGTGTGTGTGTGTGTGTGTGTGTGTGTGTGTGTGTGTGTGTGTGTGTGTGTGTGTGTGTGTGTGTGTGTGTGTGTGTGTTTATCTGAAAATGGGAAACATGGGCAGGGAGGAGGCACAAAGAGGTTTGTCTGTCTCAATCTATATAAAACAAGGGGCACATTACGTTTGTGCTTGGGCTCCTGGCGGTCTGTGATGCTTTGCGTGTGTCTACTGGGATATTTGTTGCCGGCGCCGCCCTCTCTGGCATTGTGTGTAATTACAGGACTTTGTGTTCCCAACTGCCCAACGTAACGGCCTTTTGTCTCCTGTCCTACTCGCCACCAGGTATTTACGCACGCAGAAATACGCAGAAAGACAATAATCCAATGAATGTAGATAAAAAATAAGCATGCTTGATGCTTGGAGTTTCAGTTAAACTAGTTGTACAAGAGTGTGTGTGTGTGTGTGTGTGTGTGTGTGTGTGTGTGTGTGTGTGTGTGTGTGTGTGTGTGTGTGTGTGTGTGTGTGTGTGTGTGTGTGTGTGTGTGTGTGTGTGTGTGTGTGTGTGTCGAGGCACTCACCCAGATAGTCCACCAGAATCCAATCGTCATGCTCCTCCTCGTCTTCCTCACTCTGTCCTGGCCGATTGAGGCGACTCACATCATCCTCATCGTCCCCGAACAGAGCGCTGGCGAACCTCTGGAACATCCCGGGGCCTTGGGGGGCGCGCGGGGGCCTGGGTTTGGGCGGGGGCCGGATTTCTGGCTCATCAGCTGCCGGTTCCTTGGCTGGGAGGAGGCTCCGTGGAAGGTGCTAAAGTGCATCAATGTGTTTTGGTCTGGGATCATACGAGGCTCAGAAGAGGGCAGGGTCTGAACATGTTCTCTTCAGGCCCAGGCGTCTCCTTAATCAGTGCAAGATACAGTACAACAAGGCCCTGCGTGGAGACAGAGTGTTTGGGTTACAGACCAATCAGACAGGAAAGGGTCACGTGGACGATCTAAATGCACAACACCATCTGATACAATAACATGTTTATAACATTTTTAAAACGGATTCTGCCTTATCAGGAAACCCCTATGGCTATTATGACACACAGTGGTGCATTATCAACAAAAAAAAAAATCACATCCATATCATGGCGCCCACACCTGCACACTTATCTATAGCCAATGGGCACAGCTGATACGGAGTAAAGCATTTTTTTCCTAAATCCGTTTCTTGAGCTTATTTGCATGCAGCAGCCTACATTTACATGGAGGTGTGCGAAGTACATTTTAAGATGAAAGATAACAAAAGATATCCAAAACCATCCGGGCAAAACACATAATCGAGCATTTATTTTCAATGTCTTTGTTGTCCTTCAGGTCTGGGTAGCAAGAGGCAGACACCAATAATGGGTCATCTTCTACTTTTCAACTACCCGAGAAGAATACGTATTAGCGTAAAAAGAAGGCTGCGTAGTTATTAGTCAACTAAAGATAATAATGAATCCCGTGTGTCATCTGCCGTCCGTCGAGCGGTTGACAGTCAGGTTCTGTACGCCTGTTCAGACAGTGCAGTTGGCAGAGCTGGCACGAGCTTGAGTCTACTCGGTTTATAAAGGGGCCGATCCGATGCAGCTGGGCTACGGGGTCGGCGGACAAGGATGGCAGTTAGTAGGCCTTCGTCCTGACTAACAGCAGAGTTTTAATCTTCTGCACCTGTTCCGCTGTAAAGCGATTCATTCACGCAGTTTTTTGCCTCGATTCAAGAGGCCACTGACTGGATGCGCTGCACTTAATGCGATTACAGGCGAGCACCGGTTTAGTATCATCTTCTGCATAATGATGTGCTGCACAACCGAGAACAGCCGAGGCCCTATATATCTAGGACAATGTCGGCTCTGCGTTCAAGATGGTTTAGCATGACCCGAGTGGCCAAACAACAGCAGGCCTTGTGTTTACATGCCAAGGTCGGTACAACAACATACATTACGTAATGGTCTACATTCTGTCGTGAGTGTATGCGAGGAGAAGATGCAAGGCAAGCACGCTCACGCACGGTGGGCATTTAACGACCAAAGTACTGGGCATGTCTGGATCGAGAAATACCTGATTTTAACAGGATTAATGACTGTGATGACCGGACAAAATTTAAAATAGCAGAGCATATCGGGTGGTGTCTGGGCCGGGCCAGGGACCGCCTCCCCTGGGTTCGGCGGCGGGCTGAGGAGGAGGAGGCTGCTCTGTAACCCTACACTCGTTGGGCGTAATGCAGCTTGTTTAGCGTTAAGTTTTCTTTAGCTATATGTCGTGCTATTTTAACCAACTCGTTATTTTTAAGCGGTAGACCTTCCCGTGGGTTTGCTTTACCTAACCCTGTGCATGATGAGGGCTGATCGGCCGAATAGCGCATCGATATCCGAACATTTCTGAGCAGGCCTCTCGGATCTATTGTTCAACATAAAAGCACCCGTTCACTTCCGAAGGTGGTCGGTTCGGACCCACGGTCTACCCCCCCCCCCCCCGCACTCGGATCGATGCGAAACAATAGTTATCATTTATTAAATGGTCAAAAATAAAAGGTGATGGTTAAGGAGACAAAGAACAAGCACTCACCTGCGGCAAGGAAAAATGTAAACTGTTAAAAAACGAATGATTTTCAATATAAATCCTTGTTAAAGAGGTAGATTACTTGTTTGGATAATATAAAGACCGTGGTTTCTTCACAGAAGAAATAAAAATATTTTATTGGGGACTATACATTCGGAGTCAATGTTCGTTACTTTTCTCGCCGTTTCCGAAGTCCCAACTGCTAGCTTTGTTATTGTTGTGGAGTACAGCTGATCGGTGCGCCCGCCTATGGGAGGGACGAGTCGTAAATCACAGAGCCAATCAGTGGTCGCTATTCGCTCTGAGTGACTGTCACCAACGCACGTGACAGACTCCAGAAAAGGGCATGCCTTGGCAAAGCACCGTGAGGCTCTGGGAGTGCCTCGCAAAAAAAATGTATATATTAGGAAATATTATTATATTTTTATATATCCAAAGCCAAATATATATTGGGAAAAACACTCATTCAACACAACTTGGTTTAATTTCTTGAGTAAGACCACGCTAAATAAATAGTAGCATATATAAGGTAATTCTACCCGTGGCTTTTAAATTCGCCGTTACTCAGTGATAAAACACCTGACTTATATGGAAAACAGGTCCGTACCTATAAGTTTGACCTTTCTTCTGTTCTCTATCTATTTAAAAATGTATAAAGGATATGCAGAGGGATGCCTCTTCAAAAGCAATAACCAACTCATCTGTTATTGATTGGCCAGAAAAAAACAACTTCTGCCTAAACACATTAAGCCTCGGCCTACTCTATAAACATTCAGCCATACTCGCTTGGAATTTGAGATTTGATAAGAGCTGGATGTTGAGGGAACGGCCCACAACCCCTACTTTGTGTAGGGTTTTGTCTGGGATATATTAATCATGCAAGACTATGAAACTAACGTGTAGTATATGTCAGTTGCAATTTTTCAATCTACCATAACACATATTGATTGAGTATTTCATTAGATGGATGGTAGCTTCATGCATCCATTTTACACACTAACACAGCATACAACATACACATTTTTAGGGATGTTGAATTGGAGAAGGACCTCATGATCAGGAGGATGGTGAGAGGACAGGGCAGACAGACGATCTAGGTCAGGGGAGGGTTTCAGATAGGTCACCCCCCTGGCTTGGAGAATTGGGGGGTAGGGCTTATCTCTACAGTCTGGCGGACAGGACACAAGCTTAGGACAAAGACCTCCTAAAAAAGCTGATGAACCACCGCTGCTGTCATGGGAGCTTTGGTTTTCTGACCTGGCCTGTCGTCGCAGGCCCACACTTCTCTCTCTCTGCTCCACCCTTGACCTCGTCACCCATTGTTCTTCCAGGTGTTAACATTTTGGGCTGCTTAGTAAAATAACCATCTGGTGTATCTTTTTGTGTGGAGTCACCGTACATACGATAGAAGTACATTGTTGATAATACTCTAAATCTACAGCCATACTAAGTGAGTTTAGGAAAAAGTTTAGTTTTACAATAGATTAATAGATTATGTATGAATGAATGTTATACATTTATAGGGTAATATGATGCAACATTGCATAATGTCTTAAAATGTCCTGAAGATTCTCAATCATACAAAACGTAACATTAAATACAATAACTTGATTATAAATCGTTGTTATACATATATAATAATATACACCAGTATATGATAACATCAATACTAATCCTAATGATAAAAATACTAATCTAATAATAGTAATGATGATACTTATAATTGTAATGATGATGATAATAATATATTGGATGTATAAAGTAGCACCTTTCAGAAAACCTAAGGTGCTTTATTCAAACGCATACCTGAACCTATTGAGATAAAGAAACACGTTTTATTAAACAATCTTCCCCTTCCACAGATGTGCCCGGACAAAGCTCTATGGCAAGCCTCACCCTGTGTGTGTAGGAGCCAGGCAGTTAGGGCAGAAGGAGAGAGAGAGAGAGAGAGAGAGAGAGAGAGAGAGAGAGAGAGAGAGAGAGAGAGAGAGAGAGAGAGAGAGAGAGAGAGCAACTGAAATACTCAAAAGAGAGAGACAGAGGGAGAGTAACAAAAGGAGAGCGATAGAGAGAACACCATGATGAGGTCAGAGCCAAACATGTCATCTTAACACAACCTGAGATCTCCATAGAGCCACTAATGGGCCGTCTCTGCTGCCCAGAGTAAGAGAAGCGCAAACCCTGTGAACATTATTGACCAATCAGAGTCGAGGATTCAGCAATGATGTGGAATAAATACATTTAATTGCCTTAATATACAGCAAATACATTAAATGAAAAGCAGGCAATTAACCACAGAGACCGGCTCTGCCTATCGGGTCACCCAGAAACACACTTATCTATGACAGTCCTTGTGACACAAACCTTGCTATGTAAGCTTGTGTACTGAAGAGTGACCCCTACCCCCCTCAACCTCCCACCCACTCGCCCATGTTGTTCAGTGGTAAAACCACAAAGTGTGAATCATACAATCTGTTGTATCACACACATTGGAAAAGCACACAGTGAATACGGAGAAAACAAACAACAAATTTCCATTCGACAACATACCGCACCTGTAATGTCCTGACCTCCGGGCAGTGATAAGATGTTATTGCTCTCCCATGGCGGTTGTTGTGTCACATCCACCTCACCTCAATGTTGTTTTCATATCCTATAAATCACCTTCTACGCCCCGCTGGACTAAAGAAAGAAAAAAAGAAAAGAAACAGGTGAAGATTAAAAGAGACCCTAATAATAACAGCAGCAAATTAAAGGTGTATTAGTGTTTAGAATTGCGGTCGCGTCTAGCGGAACAAGCTTGTTTGAAATATAATATAACATATA
>NC_079422.1:8280273-8312651 GCF_026213295.1 Gadus chalcogrammus
AAGTGGAACAAAAAAATGCATCATCATCGAGTAATCTATCATGCATAACAAGACAGAAGACCGAAAACTCAGTAAAAATGTTTAATGGTAAAATAAACAATCTTTCTAGAACTAAACAGAATAGCAGTTCACATATTCTGTTCACAGAGTGCCAAGTGCAGTGTAGGCAGAGCATTATTCCATTTTATGGCTGCAGAGGTCAGGGGTCAACGGCTCAGGAATATGCTGGTGGGTAGGAATGTACCACAGAGCTAAACCTAGAGGGATGAACACTCCCCTCCCCCCAGATGAGGAAGAGACCAAGATAACTTTGACAGTACAAGACAATTGGCATGTGGTTGAATTTGTAGCAAAGGAGGCCAACACATTTATTTTATTAGGTCAATGGGTTTTTCAACTGGGTCTTTGAACAACCACAGCCAGAAGTAGTCTGTTATTAAACTATAACCGGGCCCTGATGTCATGCATATTTCCCATTCATCAAGTGACTGTTAGGGGTGCCACTAACAGCAGCACTAAAAGCTCCAGCCAGGTTCCAAGTTTACTTTAATCAACCACTTTTGTTCTTAAACCCTCCCAACATGCTGCAGTAAGGATAGCCCTCCTAGACCTAAGAGGAAACGAGACCAGGCGGTCACAGATGATTGCAGAAGCACAGCTGAGAGCTGCATGTTGTAAACAACGGCCGTTCCGTGCGGGCGTTAGACAACGCTGCTGCTGACCCAGCTTATATTTACATTTGTATATTTAAATACTGCTGAGAATGCTGAAAACAGAAACCGGTTTTGAACGGTTAGGAACCATAATAAAAGTTTCAAAGTCGTTCTGTCTTGCATTGTAGTCCTCAAAGACCTAAAAAATACCATACACCAACCAGGATATCCCAAGACAAAAAAATGCTTTATCTCGTGGTTACAAGTTCAGGAAGGTGAACGCCTAACACACATAACACCAGAACTCTGCTGTTCTACCAGGTCTAGCGTGGACAAAGGAAGCCACACATAATGACCCATGTAACCTGGTCCTTGTCTTTGTCTTTCATAACACACGGTGGTTTGTCCCAGCGGGTAAAGTGGTTCGTCCCAGCAGTTGGTGAACACCTAGATTCAGAAAACTGATATGAGGCTGGTGAGAGGGACGTAATAAAAACTAGGCTGTTGATGAATCATCATCGGATCAATGTTGAAAAGGGAAAAGCAGTCCACAGAGATGGGGTTTAATAATGTAGCCAGTGGAGACACAGGTATTGTATGGTTTTCGTGAGTCTAGTCGTCAGACAAGACAGACAGTCTGGAGGCCCGCGGGGCAACATGAGAGTAGTTGCTGGCCCAGTTACATGTCTCCAGGGGGAGTAGACAGCCTTTCTTTGATATTCGGAAGATGTATAATTAATACATTGTTTTTGTAAAAGTACATAAAAATGTGTTTCAGTGTTTCTAATTGTAGAAAGCATCAACCGTTGATATGAAAGACAACCTTATAATTAGTGTAATTTGGATAAGCGCAAACCCTATAACTGGCAATTACCCTGGTAGAGATTACACAAAGGTAACTGCTGGTTCATCACGCATATGTCTATTAATCTGATCCGTTTAATCACGTAGAGAGGCATTTAAATGTCTGCAATACTAAAAGCTTCAACCTTAATAAACATTACATTCAGAGTTCTTCATAATTTGGATAATAATTTTCCCTTCTTAATCATCCTGATTGTAATATTTGCATCTTTCTCTGTGGTTTAACACAAAAATGTACGAGGTAAGACCCAGGTAAGATGATTGAGCCTGTATTAAGACGGTATTTGTACTGCCTATACTTCAAAACCATACATTGTCCTAGCGCTGTGAACTGCCAATCCAAAAAATTAGGCTGTCTGAATGAGATTTTTTAGAAAAATATATATTATTCTGTTTCAAACATTGTGCACATCCCACTTTCTATCCTGGATGATAGAAAACTGTATAGTACAGTGACTTTGGAGTTAAAGTCTGCTGCTTTAACAGTGAAGCAGCCATGTTTGTTTGTCTGTGGTTCCCGAAGAGTGGCTGTTCATCCCAAACTCAGGATCCACCGCTACGAGGAGACCATGTCTCATCTTGGGAGTCCGAATCGTCCGGTTCCACTCCTGCCTTTCTGGGTTGTGACACTTTGCCGGCCGCGACGCTGCTGTTTATGTCAGTCAGGGGGACGCAGGAGTAGTCACGGCGATCTGAGATACATCCGTGCCCTGCGGAGGCCGGAAACGCACGCCTCAGGTGACCCACCAGGCTAGCCAATAGCAGAGAAGACAGGCCTATGGTGATGATCAGCCACGTTTGCCTGGGGAGAGAGAGCAGGCTCTTTGGTTTGATTAGATGCAAAGAACAACAATCAATGAATACTGGGACATGGTACAGAACAATAATCAATGAATACTGGGACATGGTACAGAACAATAATCAATGAATACTGGGACATGGTACAGAGCTACAATTAACGAACACTGGTTAATGGTACAGAGCTACATCCAATGAATACTGGTAAATTATACAGAACAACAACCAATGAATACTGGTACATGCCATGGTACAGAACTATAACCAATGAATACTGGAACATGGTACAGAACTATAACCAATGTATACTGGGACATTGTACAGAACTACAATCATGGAATACTGAAACACGGCAATGGACTACAATCATGGAGTACTAGCGCATAAGAACTCCAAACATTGAAATGCTGATGTATACAATACAACCACATTCATGGATTTACAAAATCTAAGTAGATGATAGTCTTGCCAGTCAAGACTACCATCTCTGTTTGAGATGATAGTCTGTTTGGTCCTTTTTGTTATTCAAAGATCCACTCCCGAGTTTAGAAAGCTAAACCCTATTTTCGTTTTTATTGTGTTTAAGTGTTATTGTCTGCCAAAGGTCGACTATCGTGTTCCAACAACGGGCTGAATAAACATGGGCCATAACCTCGGCTGAATGCGAGAGCGAGGCATTGATTGTGGCCGTGTTTCATAGCAGAATGTTGCCATCGTTTATAGCACCCTGTGATTAATGCAAGTAAACCACCCCCCCCCCATCCGTCATATCTTACTGTCCTAATCAACCATCTCCTTTACAAAGAGAACACGTAGAGAGAGGGAAAAGAAGTGGAACGAAAGAGAGAGAGAAAGAAAGGGAACAGAGCGGAGTGGAGCGGGGGGGGTGGGGGTCTACTCTCCATCTGTGAGCCGAGAGCCCTTCACGCAGGCAACCATGGCGACGGCGAACAATCTCTAACTTGCATATGAATGGGTTATGGATGCTAATGAAGACGTGGGCCCCGGCGGGGCGGCGGCCTGGCGCTCACTGCGTCAGCTCCACGCGGCTCAGAGTGAGCACTGAACGCACCGCTTCAACGGCTGGGTGGGCGGGGGGACATGGGATTATCAGTGCACTGGATTTAGTCTCCATCAGTGGGGAAGAACACGAGCAGCCTGCTTAGCTCCCAAAGAGCAGTTTATAAAGAGCAGGGAGGCCAGAGGTTAGGTCAACACTTCTAATCTGATTTCTAATTGCTGAAGTTTCAATAAAAAAATACAGGATTACAATACATAGAAAGTTTAAACCCCCCAAATGCTTAATCCGTATGATGACAAATTTGATTTGAAATCCATTGACCTGCGACTGATCACTCCATCGCTGCCTCACTGGTGCAGAACCAACCACAGGTCTGTGCTTGATTGGTCTCCTCATTGTACTGTGACTAACTTTGCTAACTGACCCACCCTGTCCCCCCCTTGGGAATGAATGCCGTGTATCGTACCGTAACACCCTTCTTACGGTCCGGTGGTTATATTAGCTGTGTGTAACAACATCATGTCTCCTGAAGGAGGCCTATCTGACTGTGACTACTGGGATCGGTATAGGGACACTCACTCTGTCAGGTACGGCTGAATCTCAGTGGCCTCCTCCTGTCTCCAGGTGGTAAACATCTTTCTTGCTAAACAGTGTCCAGCTGTGGAGAGGAGGACAACTTCAGGTAAACAACAACCCCCTTGAGAATGTCAATATTATCTTAAACACTCAACTTGTTTTCAGCCAGATCAGTCTAGCCCAGTCTGTCCCCTGCTTTATTGTGCTCCTTTCGACTCATTTTTACCAGATTTTATTATTAATATTATGTTATTGCTGCATACTTACTTACTGTATACCGCCTTATTATCTTAGAATTGTGTACCGTTGTTATGTGTCTTATTTGAGCTGTATTTTAAGTTCAGTAAAGCACTTTGGACTGTTCTATCGAACAGTGCTATAAAAAAGTTGTTATTAATAACCAGTTTTAGTTCATAGGTCACCTCCTAAAAGGGTGGTATACATAATCTATTAAAAACAATGATGACAATACAATAAAATACAATACCATTCCAATAACAATACATTCATAGACTGTAACCAGGAAGTAATTCTGCCGCTTAAGTTTCCATAGAAACTTCCGTTTGGAGAGCCTGGAGAGGCCTACTTTATTGCTACCCACTGCACTGAGGAGGGCAGAGTTCCCTGCCAGGTCCCCATGGTAACAATAATCAGAGCACCAACTGCCCTCTCGCTGCTTTTGTCTTTAAGAAAAGACAAAAAAGGGCCAGAAAGAGAACTTACCGAGGTCAAGAAAGCTTTACAGAAATGTTCAAGACCTCAAGCAGGCAGTTCATGGTAATATATTAACTGATAATATACAAATATCTACAGTATCTGTATGGGGGTACTCTTTGGCTGTGGATGTGTGCGTTGTTGTTTCTACCAGAAGATGATATTTAGTTTCTGCCAATTGCACATTTGATCAGACAAGGATGCATGCATTATCTTACTTGGAAAGTATGATTGTGAACACATTTAAAGTGTGTGGGTGCGCGTGCGTCAGACACATACCTCTCTGTAAGGTTAGGTTCACTGCTTCCCGCAGTGGGTTGGTACAACTTCCTGTCTGCGGGTCGCAGGGGCACTGGTCCTCACAGTGACACTCCTCAGAACAGGAAGCACCGTGGAAACCCAGGGGACACTCTGAGAGACATGGAGACGGAGAGAGGATGAGGAGACACACAGAGACAACCAAAGAGAGAGAGAGAGAGAGAGAGAGAGAGAGAGAGAGAGAGAGAGAGAGAGAGAGAGAGAGAGAGAGAGAGAGAGAGAGAGAGAGAGAGAGAGAGAGAGAGAGAGAGAGAGAGAGAGAGAGAGAGAGAGAGAGAGTACAAGACAGTGAGAGAGAAAGAAAGAAAAGCAGATTGAGCGAGAGTAAGCCTATCGGCGTAATCAAGACATGTGAGAAACCACATGACAGTTTGTTAAAGCAGATGAGGAACTGCCTTTGGCAAACAAGACAGCCAGACAAGAGTAAAAACATAGAAGAGATGATCAGGGGTAATAAATAAAGAAGAGAGGGGTAGGGATAAAGAGAGGAGAAAAAGAGAAGGATGGATTTATGCCAATAAAATAAAAGAAGAGGATTTAAAATAAAGTAAATGATAGTAATAAAGTAAAACTGAAGAAAATGCACACGAAAAGAAAGAGGAAACCGAAATACAGAGCAAAGGAAAGACAAAGGGTGAGTGAAGAGGCGAACCTTGTTGACACAGGTCACTATGGAAACCTGGGCGGCATGTGCAGCGTCCATGGACGGGGTCACATGAACCTCCATTGGCACAGGCACACGTTTGATTGCAGCTGTCGCCATAGAAACCTTGCATACATTCTGAGAGAGAGAGAGAGAGAGAGAGAGAGAGAGAGAGAGAGAGAGAGAGAGAGAGAGAGAGAGAGAGAGACTAGGTAAACAAATAGAGATTGCAATCCAACGGGAATCTCAGGAAGGTCCGGCGATGGGACAGTTTAGGTATAAACAGGACCAATCAATGAAACACATACATATTTGGCTAGGATAACTTATTTGTACTCCCTGATGCTTGCAAGGTAATTCATACAATCACCGCTCTACATTGCCATCCAGCATGCATGATCTATCTCTCTCTTTCAACTCGCTCTGTATTTCTCGTCTATTTCAGCAAGAACCCACTTGTGCGTTTCCTGATGTGCTCAACAGCTAGGAATTTTCCACTGCTTAACCCAACACTACAACCATCCATCCTGTGTCTATCTCCTTGGATCAGCCTGTGTGTGTGTGTGTGTGTGTGTGTGTGTGTGTGTGTGTGTGTGTGTGTGTGTGTGTGTGTGTGTGTGTGTGTGTGTGTGTGTGTGTGTGTGTGTGTGTGTGTGTGTGTGTGTGTGATCCAGATACCTTCCTGTTGTTTACTATCAGGGCTCTGAATGACCATAAAGCTACAACTGTTGTATAACTGCTACTGCAACTCTAACTTTTTCTAGCCTTCAGTAAGCGCATGGCTTTGAGTGGATGTTGTACAGCTATCCGGAGCTTCAAGGGGGTTGATGAGGACAGATATGCACTGTACGTCTGCAGTCAATTTAATCCCTGATCAAACGGTGAGTATGTGTCCTCTGAACTTCAAACTTTGTAGGTTTTACATAAGTAGATCATGGAGTTCTCCGTTAGGGCTGGGTAGTGTCACACAAATGCTCATAGCAAGTCATAATTCCCCGGAATAATGCAAGTATGTGTTATTAAGTATCTGGTTATTTAAGGAGAACTAGAGCTTGTTCCTCATCTCGTGTACTTCAGAACCCTTATTTTGATATATATTATTCCATTCAGGAAACATCTTATTATAAGACAACCAGTGTACCATGAGAACTCTTGTATTGAAGTTTCCTTCAAATATGACACAATCAATATATACATACTCTATATAGTCTCACACAATATTGCTCAACACTATATATGGGACTGAATGTGTGACTTTCTTGATGTATTTTACCTTCACTGCAGTTGTGTCCACTCCAACCAGCGTCACACACACATCCTCCTGAAAAGCATGATCCAAGACATTTTAAAACATATCCATTTTTATCCCATGTATCAAAAAACCTTGCCCGGTGTTGTTTTGACTCATCAATGTAAAATACTCAAACACTAACGCCAAGTGCTGTGTTCGGGGTCCAATGTCAGCAGCCTAACCTGTATGCATCCATGAGCAAAAATGCCCCTGACCCTTCCCAAAAGAAATGACCTATATCCGTGTACAGGTCTGTCTCACTCCAAGTTGCTTTATATAAAAGCCCCTGCTAAACAACTGAATAGTCAAGTTCAAGGTGAGAACAAGAACTTGTCTGACACAAAGAAACCAGGTGTTTAGTGGATGTCCGTAACTCCCTCGGGGGGGTCACGCCCCAGAGTCCAAGAAAACCACGGTCCTTAACCCCCGTCCTTTACCAAATGGTACAACCGAACCAAAGGGGTGGTGGAGGAACAATGCACACCAACACAAATACCCTTTTCCCTGTTCGACCTAGTTTCACTGCCCCCTCCCCCGAGCTTCGCTCACCACTGGTGCAGACGCCGTGAGCCCCACAGGCTGGGGTCTGGCACACCAGACCCTCACAGCCGGCCCCCCGCCATCCCTCCAGGCACCTGCAGACCCCCTGCAAGCACTCCCCGTGCCCGCTGCAGTCCCGGGGATGGCAGTGGCGAGGGTGGACACACAGGATGGTGGAGACGGCCCGCGCACAGCGCCACCTGGCGTCCGGCTTACTACAGCGTGTGTGTGTGTGTGTGGGGGGGGGGGGGGGGGGTGGGTGGGCAGAGAGGAGAGGTGAGGGGATAGGAAAGGACAGAAAAGGAGATGAAAGAAGAGAAGGAAGGATCAGTGAGGATAAAGGGTAATATAACATTTAAATCTGCATTCTAATTAAAATGTACAGAATACTTAGTAGTAAATCTGGGTTCATATGCCATTTAATCCCTTATGTCAGGACTTCCATTGTACCGAAAGAAAGAGACGGCCGATCCTTTGTAAACATAATAATGTAATAAAAGCCCATGCTTGGCTTAGCATCTTACTTACCAGTGGTCTGAAGGGTAGCTAGCCAATGAGCTGTTGACCACAAAGGTAGCGGACCCGCCTCCATCCAGATTGATTGCATTGACAACTCCATTTTTCTTGAGGAAATTTGCCACCTCCCACAAACTCATGCTATTAAATAGAGGCAAAGAACAGCTTTATAGATACATAATACATACACAGAGGAAAACCCAATAACAATGGTTTAAACCAAATTGGAAAAAGCATTTGGTTCCATGCTGAAACCCTTTTTTGAAAACCTTTTCTGTTCATTTGATGTCCAGAGCAACGTTGTGTCTCTAAACATCCGTTGGTTACAAATGTCAATTTCTCGGTATTTATTAACTTGTGCATCCTCATCGTCCTTATCTCTTCAGTCAAAACAACAGCTCCCACATACGTACGCAGCTGCCTTTTGCCGATGCATTAACTCAATCCAGCAACTATCCCTCTCTAACAAGAGGATACCCATGAAGGTCCCGGGCCCTTCCACCTGCACCCCGAAGGGCAGAGAGCAGGCTCCCTGTGGGAGGCGTCTATTGATCCTCCTTGGACATGGTATTGATCCCAGATCAGCTGGGTGTGTGGGGAGAGGCCCCCTGACAAGTCAGGACACGCAGGCCACGTAGTGCTAACCAAAGACAGATCTTTAACACAAACACATGCATCCATCCCAGAGCGCCTGATGGTCTGCCACAACAGGAAGCGTGGAAGTCCGGATCAATGGGAATCAATCGCTGGGCGGGTCATTGGTGGGGGTCTTAGGGGGGACAGGGCAGACAGGTCCTATTGAGTCAGGGAGATAAATCTAGAAGCTTATTGAATCTGGTGCCAATTCCCATTTAGCTGGACGCCATCCATCAATTAGACTGCTGATGTTCTCTGCTTCCTATTTATGTCTGTCCAAGACCACTACTACTGCTACCACAAATACTACCACCATTACTGCTCCCACTAATCCATTAAGTGGGCAACCGCAACAGTTGCAGTAGTATCATCTCACTTTGTTTGGCGGAGGATATTTCCTATAAATTCTTAGGGAATAAGGAACAACTCTCTGCTGGTTTATTGGTTGAGTATTGAAGATCCTGCAAATGACCCTACACAGGGACAACCCTTTGTCATGTGTATAGATAGTGCTACTACGATACCATCAGCCACAACAATAGACTTTCACTCAAGACTAGTCATCAATGGTTAGGGTCACTGCAATGACCCCTGACCTCTCTGATTTAGGTCAGACCCCCCCCCCCCCCCCTCCAGCTGATGGAGAACCAAGGCTGGCCCTTGTCAGCAGCTCACCCTCTAACGCCCGTCTGTCCGTCCACGTGGAACAGGACCACCTTGCCGTCTGCATCGTGTCCAATGGCCGTCCGGCCGGACACCACATCCACAAATTTGCTCAACGAGCCTGTCGGAGAAGAACAGCTTAGGGTTTAGAGGAACATGTATCGCTTGTACGACCTGTCTTATGGGAATACCCCTCTTGTATCTCTCTGTCCAGGCTTCTTTCTAAATCTCTAACTTATCTCAGTAGGATTTGCTGACCTGAGAAAACGAAGGAGGAAACCCATCCTACCATAGCCTCTCATCTAAGGTCTGTACTTCGTGTTCACTCATAACCTACCAAATCCTTTCTTCAGCTTTTCCTAGTCCCTCGCTATGCATGTGTGTGCGTGTGGATAGCTTCCTCTGCTAGGACAAAATACCAACTACAGTATATCAGTGTGGTAGGGGACTAGGTCTGTGTATTGTATTGTTGGTACCTGCACTGTCTAGCAGCCTGTAAGGTATGCTGTAGTGCTGGTATGAAGTCTGTGTTCCTGGTACCTGTCTCCTGGGTGTTGTCACACTCTGCCTGCCGACTCTGGTTGATGTACACCTGGCCTTTCCTCAGCAGCCACCCCACGCCGCTGACCAGCTGGACGAACGGGTTCCCCTGGTCCGTGACATCCTCTTCTGACAGGTACCTGGGGAGGCGGGACAACAACAGAGAGATACAGTGTTATTATCCGCAACGGGGGAAAATGGCTGTCGGTGAAATACCTCAAACAGGATGAAGAGGAATCAGAGGTGTCTTGGAACTAATACCATTTCTACAGTGAAGTACGTTTTATACATTAGGTCCATCTGTTCATCGACTGATGAGATAATTTTTTGAGTTATAGTCGATTGTAAATGAAACAAACAGCAACATAATTGAAAGGGAATACTGAAGAATACTTTCTTAGACTAATACCATGTGTTGATGTATAACCGCTTTATGATCTTAAACGTTAACCTTTGAGACGGGTACTTCTCCATACAGTCTATTGTGGGTCATTGCGACCTAGCTGATCAACTTTGTCTCATAACGAGTCATAAAACAACATAGAAAATTATGAAAAACAAGAACAATGTGGAAACATTCATGGGTCTGGCTGGCGGGATTGAAAGAGGAAGGAACTAACTGCAATGCTGCACCTCTGACCATTCCTCAAAGACAGAAACTAATAGAAGTGAATGAGCGGCCAGACAGGTAATAAACCTGATGGTTTATCAATCTTCAAATGTTATTGTGGCTAAAGTTATGACGGATCTACCAAAAGATCCATGAAAATAGACTCAATTGTAAGACCCTTTCAAAGTTTTAATAAAGGAAGATATAATATTGGTGTGAACAGAGCAACTAGAACTCTAAATCTAAAACTCACACCTGCTTCTTATCTAGACTGCTGCACACAACGTCCATTATCCAGCAGAGGCATCAGGCCAGCTCGGCTGTTACCTCACCCCAGACAGTTTTAACACTTTGCATTGCTTAGCTCGGATGAAACAGGAACTAACCTGACCATTTTCAACTTTGCATTGCTTGGCTCAGATAAGGCAGGAACTAACCTGACTATTTCCACCTTTCCACCTGAATTAACTCTCTAGTATGACAGGACATAAGGGGACAGTGTATGTCTACCTTACCCTTCACAGTCAGTGAATGGCTTGTTTTTCCCAAAGGAGCCGGTGGATTGTGATGGCTATCACCTAACAGAGCGTATGTTGCTAGTCTTGGGTTTCTCCTGCTGTCGACAGTTGTGTTTCAAAATGAAAATGGTCAAAGGAGAGGATGATAACAACCTAGCCTTTCTCCCTCCCTGCATCTCAGATGGCTGAGAGCACAGGTAGGACTGAGGGCCTCCTGCTCAGGGACGCCCACAGGTAAACTGTGCACATGGGCGTGGGACAAATAACCCTGACTGCTATACTATCCTGGCTGCCAAAAAGGCAAGACTTCTAGGGCCCCAGCTTACTATTTACCGCTCATTTAAATGACTTAGTGGTCATGGGAATTTCAAACACAGAACCTTTTGGATGTCAAACACCCTTACCGCTGTAATTTCCTGGGCCCTAAAAACCTACAACTAAAAGAAACCCGTGACATTACAGGGTCCTGTTTAACAAATATTTTTTGTTATTATAACAAATATTACCTGTGTAATAATCACTATGTGTAAAGTACAGTGTCATTCCGTATGGGTAATAGGGAAATATTGTTAAACGAGTGGTAAAAAAATGATTCTTACACAGTAATCTCTTGTTACATGAACTGTTACAAGGACCCTAATGTCATGTGCTACCTACTCAGACCGAGGGTTGGGTCCCTGGCCGCCCCCCCCCCTCTTACCCCAACACCAGAGTCCCGTCCTTGCGGATGCCGAACTGTGAGTTCTGGACACCGCTGCTGTCCCGCACCAGCCTGCCGTCGCTCACGATGTTGCCCAGACATTGGCCCGTGCTTGTGTTGAAGAAGCCCGCGTTCTGGGAGAACAGGCAGCCCGCTGCCTCCGCCGTCTCCGCCACCTTGGCCCGGTGGTTGAACCCGCAGCCCCCAGGCCCCCCCGGCTCCAGGACCGACAAAGTCCTCAGGGGGTCGTGGACCGTGGTCATGTGACCTGAGAAAGTAATGAATGTAAACGCAGACGTGAGGATGACAACGAGTTTGACTGTTTAGAACGACACTTTGAATTCAGAAGCAAATTGTCTATTTCTACACAATTTGGGATGGACACAGTATAATATATATATATATATATATATATACACATATACATATTTGTTGTACTCACGCGATCCTGACTTATATATCTTCTTGTTATTGCCCCATTTTAATCCTACTTGTACACCTTTCACTCAATTAATCGATCAATCAAACTTTATTTATGGATTAATCGCTGTTCCTGCAAAACCTAACTGACCGTATGCCCATTGAGTCGCGCCGCGGGCATCTGATACAAACACGGAGGACTCGGCCAGCGGCGCGCCCCCGTGCTGGCTGGAGGGCCAGGTCTCGTAGGTCACGTTGCCGTGGACGACGGATTGGCAGTCTCTGATATGCCGGTGAGAGTGGGCAGAGCCATGGCGCTTGGCGTACGGCAGGAGGAGGTCATCGTTCATGGAGACCCTGGAAGTGGATAAAAATCAAGGATTGTCTCGTTCACAACACCTCAATGAGACATGGTGCACCCATGGTTGATCCCACATTTGCACCAGTGTAAAATAACCACCTTACTAAAATTTGTACATGAATGTTCAAGAAAGGAAACATAATTGTTACACAGCTTATGATGTCATATTGTACATGCGCCACGCGCACAGCACACACAAATATGCACAGGTATAACATAATAATGTTTATCCTAAGGATTTAAAGGCACACGCCATGTAAAAAACATGAAATGAAAATCGAGAATATCAAGGCTGAGGGCCTAGTTGAGCTGCTACTGATTTCATCGATTTGAAAGATTATAATAAACATAGAGCCTATAGCTACTGCTATAGGTCATTTCCAAATCACTCAAATGGTGAGTGGTTTCAGGAAGGAGTTGAGAGGATGCAAATTGAAGGCAACATCAACCCCTGGTGGCCATTTCTTCATGTTACAGCGAGTTCTTCAGAGGACATGTTGCATTGGATCAGATAAGCAAAACTTAGGGCCATCTAGGAAACATTCTTGTTTGGCCTACAGGGTCCAGGGTTCAACAGGGTCAATATGTTGCAATGTTTTCCCAAATTATCAAGATATCGTTCATGTGTGTGTGTGTGTGTGTGTGTGTGTGTGTGTGTGTGTGTGTGTGTGTGTGTGTGTGTGTGGGGGGGGGGGGTCTTCAGTAGATAAGCATGAAAAACACAATACTGAACTTAAAATAAGTGCAAATAAATCTAATAAAGAAACGCTGCGCTTTTCCGTATATAGTCTACTATAGTAAAGCTAAATGGCGCAGGGTTACAGTAATGCGGAAGATGACGTTACACACAGGCACCAGTAAACCTAATGTCAAAAAATAAAGTTCCGTCCTAAAATCAGCCGACACCAGCTTCATCTCACCTGTTGTGTTGGGTCTCCGAATGCAAAACCCCGAGCCATAGCAGCAGCAGCCACAGACATCTCGCTGAAACTGTTGCCATATGTTGATCTACAGTAGAGAATACACCAGCGCGGGTCTGCCCACCACACACAGCTCCTCACTGAAGACGCTCTCGCAACATCCCGACAGTGTCATGTGAGCACCTGGTCACGTGACTCTGCAGGCCAAATTCTGTGTACGCTTAGATGTCATTCCCCAATCACATGTCTCTGAAAATAATCTGTACCTCGTTTAACCCCCTTTCTATTGCAAAACAACCACTGCTGTCTTTCTTTTGGTCTGTCTATCACCGTTGTGACCAATATCTAAGCGGAACCATGGGGCTTGGTGGGAGGACGGTTAGTGATGTAGCACACTGTAAGGGTGAGAGTTGAAGGGTATGTTGTGACTATGGCTTTTAGTGTTGGTGCACGGCATGGCATTTTAGCGAGTAAAGGTTGGCTTTTTCACGCTCTCCCGGGGACATTGTCGCCACATATAATCGCTATTCAGAGATCGGCTGAAATACAGGCCCTGCGAGGTTCATCCCACTCAAACACAGACTCACAACACAACGAGGCATACTGCATCGATCTTGTGAGGTAAGTTTAACTGTAGACGTTAGAATTATGATTCATATCTTACAATTTATTAATATGTCTATGCATGAATTATAATACATTTCAGACATCAGCACAGTTACTAGTTATAGTAAGAATAGTAACAGTAGCCCTTTCAAATACAAGTGTGTAGGGTTGGGTGGGTGTGTGAGAGAGTGTTTGTGTGTGGGATGAATGTGTAATCGCCATGTGTTAAAGAGCCACCGGTATGAGACTAATTTAATTTGGGACTCCAACGAGAAACTATATAGGCTGCTACACCTTTATTTGTACCGTGACAACTTCCAGGCAACTGTTACATCATTCTCCTCGTTTTGTTCTTCAGGAAGCGAGACTATGACGGGTTTGTGTGCTCTCTGCTGTCCCCGGAGGTCTCCCGGCGCTCATCCCTGGCCCTGAGAGCCTTCAACGTGGAGCTGGCCCAGGCAGGTGTTATAGCTGTCAGCCTCTACCTGGAGACAGTGTTTGCCTTGATATTTGCCTTGTAGTGGTTGATATAATATAACTACTACAAGTACCACCAGCACCATTCCTGCTGTTAAAAGTAGTGACGATTAGTATAAATTCAATAATCTCTCATAACTAGGCTGTTATAATGCATATGTAGTATCTAGTAATAATAATGTACGTACAATATAATCATTTATTTAAGAAGTTTGTCTGGTCTAGAATATACATTTTCGTAAAGCGATGTATAAAGCCATTCATAAACAATGCATGTTAGATTTGATTTTATGGCCAACCTATTTGCTGATGCTTCTGCCCTACACAGGTCAAAGACTCTGTTTCCCAGAAGACGATTGGTCTGATGCGCATGCAGTTCTGGAAGGCGACGATAGAGGAGATCTACAGGGATGACGCCCCCTTACAGCCGGTCTCCACGGAGCTGTGGAAGGTTGGCATTACATTGTGTCTCTTCTAGGAGATGGGACTGCTGTTGGCTTTTTTATGTATAAAGAAGGCCCTTTGAATAAAGTAAATGTTTTTTTTATATTTGTGTTGCATCAACCGCACTCATCAGACTGTATAATGTGTGTGGTTCTGCAGGCGGTGAAGCAACACGGTCTGACCAAGAGATGGTTGCTGAGGATCATTACAGAGAGGGTAAGAAACAATTAGCTTACATAGTTTTGTCACCCTAACCAGATTTTAGTCGCTGTGTTTTTGTGATAGTATACTACAGGTGTTACACTGTGTAATGTCAGTGGGCTGGCTCTAAAGCTGGAGTCTGTTCTGTCGTTTTTTTCTGTTATGGTTGATAGTCTTTTTGTTTTTTTGCTAGGATTGTGTAGATTAGACATGTAATTCGGTTTCATTGGTAGCTCTAAAACCGCGTTCACACTGTGCACGTCCCTGGATGGATCTCATTGACTTTGCATCAGGCACTCTCGAAATGCATTGTGGGTCAATCCGCTCCGTCATCTCCGTTGCCTGCATCAAAAAGTTGAGGAATGTTAAACTTTTCTGGCAGTGACGGATCCAATCAGACCGCGTCCCCCATGCGTCAGACACGCCCCCCCGTCATCAATCGACAGACGTGCACAGTGTGAACGCGGTGTAATGCCATTCTTTAAAAAATGCTGGGAATGATTTGTTTGTCTTCCAGTGGTTAATGTTTGAAATGATGCACTTACTATGGCAGGGTAGGGGGTGTGTTGCTTTGGGAAGCTTTCAGGAAGGTTGTGTTGATTCAGAAATATTCAGGACGGTTGTGTTGATATAGGAAGCATTCAGGGAGGTTTTGATGCTTTGAGAAGTATTCATGGCGGTTGTTTTGCTTTGGGAACAATTCAGGAAGGTTGTATGGCTTTGAGTAGTATTCAGGACAGTTGTGTTGATTTAGGAAGCATTCAGGGAGGTTGTGTTGCTTTGGGAAGTATTCAGGAAGGTTGTGTGTCTTTCTGTGTCCACAGGAGAAAGACATGGAGGACCGAGCCTACAGGAACCTCCAGGAGCTGGAGGCGTACTCGGAGAACACCCAGTCCTCGCTGCTCTACCTCCTGTTGGAGAGTCTCGGTATGAAAAGCTAATGTATGCAACGGAGGAGCTTCATGTTATGGTGGAAAGGACATTGTCTTGGCCTGTCACGCAAGAGACCAGGGTCTAATTCTCAGAGGATTTACTGGTGACACAACCAGTGAATCTGCCCATCATCTTATGTTGTGACTGTTCTCTGCCTCGCATCCAAGTCGCTTAGCTATGAAAGGAGCAAAAATGTATTGATTGTTGATTGATGTATTGGATGTCACATATTCACCATTGCACCATACGGTTATAGGGGAAACGTTTGTTTATAATAGTTCTCTGTTGAGTCTGTGATGCATGTGCGGCTTACTTGTATCGGCAACTGTATAGGCTTGTGTTGCACGCCCTCACGTGTGTGTGTGTGTGGTTGGTTTGTGTTCCCAGGTGTGAAGAACGTTCATGCTGACCACGCAGCAAGCCACATCGGCAAGGCCCAGGGCATCGTGACCTGCCTGCGCGCCGTACCCTACCACAGCAGCAGGCGAAAGGTCTATCTGCCCATGGACGTCTGCATGCTGGTAAGTCCTATCCTCTCATCAAGGGGCAGATACATGGGCTCCAGGGGCATGCATGATGAATGTGAGGCCAGCACACAGAGTGAAAAGATAGGTCAGAGAATGCAGGAGTGACCAATGAGTGGCCTTTTCCATTCTACTATACTGGCCTGGCTTGACTTGGTTTGACCCGACATGGCAGCCCAGCGCGGCTCTGATTTGCATCTCCTTTAAAACAGGGCTAGCCTTTGGAAGGTGTGTCTATAACTGAGGATGTGCTTGGTTTGAGTCGATGAAACAACAACAAACACACACTTATTGCTGTCTACTTCGTATTACATTAAACCAAAAAAACAAAACATCTAGGAACTCAAACAATGATATCAACTATGATTAATTCAGTCTCAAAAGCTCACTTAGTAAACTATTTATTTTATTTTGGCTCTCAATGTTTACACATTGGATAATGTTTCACACATATTGGGTCCTTGTTCAAGCCTTTTTGTGTTGAAAGGGAACATCGCCAAACCAAAATCACTGCGGTGTGCTGCTAACTAAACCTTCATTACCCTTCTTAGGCTTACTCTTCTTAGGCAAATATATCATAAACAATGTAATCCGTTCCCTGTTCTCAAGGTAGAAGTACTTAAGTGCTCATTGCACTGTGACATTCTGAGAAGTGTTACAGTGTTGAGGCATCTTCTAGTTGGAAGTAGGGTGGTTTAAGATTAATGATGTAACTATTGAACTCCCTACTGTCCTCCCTAAGATCCAGGAAGTTATTGTTGTTTGGTTTATTATTAGATAAGAGTTTTTATTTTTTTATTTTACAGTTGTTCTGCTTGAGTTATTGTTTTAAAGTTGAGTTAAAGTTGCAAGCACGTCAATTTATACAAGAAAGTTCACTTGTCCTAAAGGCATCCGGTAAGATATTGATACTTTCTAGCTCTGAACAGTTCATGCCCCTCCTCAACCTGCGTTGCTCCTTTTGGCCTCTAGATGGCCCTGTTGTTATAATTATCTTTTTTCCCGTTTTTGTTTACATACACTTGCCTTCAGTACAGTAAGTTTCTCTTATATAAAATTGAAGAGCATGCTCTATTCCTTTGGTCCAGAGACTTTAAGAGATTTTTTTTTCCCCCCTAAAACTTTGTCTGTGTGGCGGCCAGTCAGACAAAGTAAACCCATCCCTGATTGGACACAGTGAATCACGCCCCCACTGTCCTGTATTTCATCTGGCATTACACATGAGGCCATCATTAAGTTACCTCTGCTCTATGACCCATCCATAAGTTTGTCCGCTGAGAACTCTGTGTCCCTGTCCAGAACTCAAACATGCTAATTAAATATCACACATCCACATCAAGTATCTGATTAAAGGTATTGAAAAGAGTGAAAAAAACAAGTAATCCATTGGACCAATATGTGTGTGTGTTTGCGTGTGTCACCAGCATGGCGCCTCACAGGAAGACTTCATCCGTGGAAGCCGGGAACAGAACGTACGCGACGTCATCTACGACATCGCCAGCCAAGCTCATGTTCACCTGGAACACGTAAGCATCAAAGCTCCTTCTCCTCTTAATGAATACAGGAAGTCAGAGCAGCTCCTCCCCCACCTCCATTAACTCAATCCAAAAGGTTACTCCACATAATAAAGACAGGAAGTTAGAGCAGGCTCCTCCCCCTCCACTTACTGAAGACAGGAAGTTAGAGCAGGCTCCTCCCCCTCCACTTACTGAAGACAGGAAGTTGGAGTAGGCTTCTCCCCCTCCCCTACTGAACACAGGAAGTTGGAGTATGTTCCTCCACTAACTGAATGCAGGAAGTTAGAGCAGGTTCCTCCCCGCCGATATCTTAACACAGGAAGTTGGAGAAGACTCCAGGAAGTTGATAATATGTACTGGCTTCATAAGCTTAGAGTAAAGTCACTCTGGCTCAGTGAAATGTGTAATAACTGTCTTTAAATGCATATCACCAGTGTTCAGTGCAGCTTATCTGGGAAGTGGTTATACGCAGAGTGTTCATAAAGAATTAAATGCACAAAATAAGGCTTACGAATGTATTTCATGAATTTGGGTTTGCAAATGCAAAATATTTTCAAAAGCATTCATATTTTGCAAAACATCCATTGTTAAGTGCAAAATGTATCTGTACATCCAAAACATCTAACATCTATAATAACAGAACTCTCTGACAGGATGTCTTTCAGACTAATCCATACATTCAGCATCCATCCCGAACGGAATTTAAAACTCAAAACTTGTCGAGAGAGAGAGAGACTCATACTGTTCGAAGCAGCATCATAATTGCTTCGCACCAATAACCATGATAAAACCAAAAAAAAAAATGAAATTTGAAAATATATTTTACAACCGTGTCAAAGCCTGAGTCTTTCCCTAGTTAACGGGGATGTTAGAGGGGACTCTTTGGGATTATACTCTTGCAGTTCATCCCTTGGCAACAGCACTGTAGATACATGATCAAAGACATGGACCCAGCTTGTTCACAGTCACGCCTCTGACCCTCTTATCAAACCACTGCAAAATCACTTTCTTCCTCCAAATCAGAAACCACCCACACACACAGCCCAATAGGCTGATCAGTATACCCAGACCATACAGATGGATCAAGCTAAGCACTTGGCAATAACAAGTAGCAGTGAATATCTTAGAGATCCAATATTCATAGCCCGACCATTGAAATCAAGAAGTGCCAAACATGAATTACATTAAGAGACAACAGCAGCAAAATCTGGACTGAAAACATACAGATAAAAAAAAAAATTCTCCAAATCTGAAAGATTATTTGAGAAAAAGATCTTATCTGAAAACAGATGGATCCAAACGGTAAGCACATTCGTCTTCAGTACTTAGTGTCTGTAAAGGCTACATTCTTAAACAAAAGGATGAACCTCACCTAAAAACAACTATCTCAAATTGAAAATCGCATAATATTTAAATTCTTCTTGGACCCCTGGAATTCCCTGTACGACAGAGCGTAAATAACTAGTTAATCAAGACTGATGGACTGAACACTTTTAACCACTGTTCAGCCATTGGTGCACCTTTTTGGTGTGAATGGAATCGGATCGAGATCCTGGAAAATCTGTGCCACCAATCTTGCACCTCAAGACCAAGTGATGTGTCTGGAACACTGTTCCAGGAGCGTTGCTGGGTGAGGCAGGGAAAGGTTGTCAGGGCTGTCTGACGTGAGACGCTATCATGTGCAGCGAGCAAACTAATCACAACAATCAGCTGAGGACGATTTGAAGCCGCAACCGATTATCGCAACGCGCCAATGCGGTTCAGGTGATCCGATCGCGTTTCAATACAGAGAACAATTTATGTGTGCATAATGCCATTAGCTGGACCGTCCCTTTGCTGTGCCATGTGTGAGGTTACAATACGGGAATTTTCTGCATGTGTGAATAGTATACAAAACGAGCATTGCCTCAAAGGTTATCCCAGTATTTTCCCTGGAGCTAGGTTTGAAAGGTTTTGAGTAATGGGTTGAAATCACCTATTTTCAAAAGGAAACAAATTCATCTCCCAAAGCTCCAGGAGAATGGGTCTAATTAGCACCATAGGAAAGGTGCTACCCAATGGTAGAATTTGTCTTTGGACGTCATGTCCTCCCTCAAAGATTGTATTCATGCTGAAGGATCGCGCATTGGCCCATATTTTTACCCTTACCACTCTGAGAAAAGCCCATGTACATGAAACAGAAATATAACACAATGACTAATATTAATACATGTTAAATGTTAAAATCAGAAACAAAGCAATCAGCTATTTTAAAAAGTGAAGTAGTAATGTAAGTAATAGTAATACAATAAACTGGACGTTCTTGTGTATCAGAGGCATTGACATGCATGAACAGTATGGGTAGAGTTCTCAACAACCTGAATCTCATAATTTCCTCGTTCCTATAACTAAAATAACATAACGGGTGATATATTGTGTGAATATTTAGGAACGAGCAAAAAAAAACAGAGTAGTGACTATCTTGTTTACACATTGTTCAATGTGTAAACAAGTAATCTGAAATAAATCGGCTGATTTCATCATAGCAGATATTTAGGCCGACACGGCTCAAATATGTAAAACAAATCCATCTGAGTTAGGCTGGCTGTTGTGCAGGGTCGAACCTAGTAAGGAACACCACTAGAAGACTTTACTGGGCTCCTCCAAAACCCGGGCTGCATCCGAAAACTCATACTTGACTGCTATATAGTAGGCATTTTGTAGTAAGTCACAAATATAGCGCGTCCGAATGCTCAGTACGCATTGTGTAGTAGCAAAAAATGTCAGAATGCGTACTACCGCCACCGTATACAACGGTAGGTCACTACGCTATCCCACAATTCAATATATATGAATAGAAAAATCAATAAATTATCGCAGGTGACTTTAATTTTGCTGGCATCTGATGTGCAGCGTACAGAGGGGAAATACGTCATCTACAAACATCCGGTGGTGTTCGGAAGCGTTCTGAGGCGTTCTACGCATAGCTGTAGTGTGTACTACATTAATGGTCAAGTAGTAGACACTGCACAGAAATAGTATATACTTAGTATTCGGATGCACCCCAGGACACAGGGTGGTGACGAGCAAACCCGGTTTATTGTAGAAGTTGAAGGATAAATGATCCTCATAGCAGGTGTAACAGGCTGCCATGTAGGAGATCTGAGTGTGTGTGGTAATGGCTGGTTTAACCTATGGGCATCGATTGTTTGATGCACCACAGGTGTGCAGCCGTACCCAGCCCCAGAGTCCAATCAGTCTGACTCGGGCCAGTCATCTACCACACACACTCCGCAGCTACAAAGATCCACAGTCCTACCAGGTTTTACTTTGACAAAATGCTTAATCTTTGCTGATGACCTTGTACTGCTCATTTCCATTGACGGTGAACAGGAAAACGACCAGCATTTTGCCCTTTCAAAATTGATAGAATACTCAAAACATACAGAAACATTAATTCCCACCTGACAATACAGAAATTTAATTTGAGTTTGACTTTCATGGCCATGCGACATTTTGGCATGGCAGAACTTTAATTAACAGAGAAAGCCTGAAGCGTTTTTTACACAATCAGAAAGATCCAAATGTGTTCATGAGTAGGAAAGTGTGGATTCTATCAGCTTACCACGACTTCTAAGAGTGAGAAAAGCTCCCTAAAGAAACCCAGCATTCAGAGCTGTGGAAGAATATAATGCAAGTGCACAGGGCTGTTATCCGATGGAGAGCAATATTCAAAAACAAGCCAAGTTTATTTTTTAATATCCCCAATCCAGCAAGCCCCAGTCCAATCAGTGTGAAGCCCTAACAGCCATGGGCTAACCCAGGGTAAGAGGTCCCGCTGCCAGCTGATTCTCTCCAGCCTCAGGGCTCCAGTCCCGCATTCATCCCAACCGTGTTATCTCTGGAAAGAAATGACAAAATATCAAAGTGAATTGGATTTCTGCCCTATATCGAGAGCGAACAAAATATCTGTCCACTGTGGGGGGATAGATAACTGATGAAATCCCTGACGGTGGACGGGCTCAGTAAACACAGCCTGGAGGGAGGGAGGGAGGGAGGGAGGGAGAGAGAGAGAGAGAGAGAGAGAGAGAGAGGGGGGGAGAGAGAGAGAGAGGGGGGGAGGGAGAGGGGGAGAGAGGGAGAGAGAGAGAATAAAGTTTTACGCACTGTGGAGCTCAACTTTGTCCTCTCAAAGATGTTGGGTGTTTATTGACACAGTCTCACTATGTGAGATAATATGCTTAACGGATATTGTCTCTGAGGAGCAGGGATATCATTTACTGCCCTGAGGTCGCTGCTAGATGCCTCAATTAGCTGTATTGCTTACAGCTATATATATAAGTGTACACCTCAGTAACTGACAGTAATGGCTTTGTTTGTCTGATTCCTCTTCACAGGCTCGGAGCTTCAGCAAAAACGTTCCTGCCTCTGCTGCCCCTGCATTCCTCCAAACGGTACACACACACACGCATGTCGCACGCACACAGTAAATTCAGCCGCGGTGAGACCTTCCTCACATTACACTATTGGTTCCTCTTCATCCTCCTCACCCGTCTGGTTTCTCCACCTCTTCCCACTGGTTGCTCCATTGACGTGAAACATAAAGGTATTTAAACAACGCAAACAAAGTGGTGATGAAAGGATTTTTGCCCTCGTAGGGTTAAATATATGGTTAATGTTTTTATTGAATTTATTTATTTTTCATGTGTGTGGGCAAATCACACTGTCCCTAAAACAGTCACAATTGAAGTTGAAAATAAATAAATATATAAATGACTTCAAACAAATTTTAACGAGAAACGATAAATAAACGATATTATCCTTCATATGAAGTAGCAGATTTCTATAGCTAGAAATAGGCCCCTCCTCTCTACTCAAGAGCATGCGCGGCATGACTCATACGACTTAGTGGTCCTTCAGAGAGAGAGAGAGAGAGAGAGAGAGAGAGAGAGAGAGAGAGAGAGAGAGAGAGAGAGAGAGAGAGAGAGAGAGAGAGAGAGAGAGAGAGAGAGAGAGAGAGAGAGAGAGAGAGAGAGAGAGAGAGAGAGAGAGAGAGAGAGAGAGAGAGAGAGAGAGAGAGAGAGAGAGAGAGAGAGAGAGAGAGAGACCTTAATGGAAGCCGATAATGCCCCTTGTGCACAGCCACATCACCAAAGAGCAGGAGGCGGCTGATGTGCGTAACCTCGGAAACCAAAAAAAACATCTGCGCTCACGCGGCGTCGGGCCATCTTGCTGACACGTGTGAGCGCTGTGTCGATGAGCGCCTCACAGCCCTACTCCTCCACCTCCTCCGGCCTCTTTGTCCACTACATCAACCTGCTTCCCCTCCTGAGTGCATCCTTCACGCAGCACTTTGGCACCCCACTTCTCCTCTCTCCTCCCCTGGCTGTTTATTGTTGACGCACTCTGCCGGCTCTTAATGCGGCCGCAAATTATATCAATTATTTACATTTGCAGAGAATTTTCTTACCTCATCTCAACTTCAGCTCTGTGATATTTCAAAAAAAATAGGCTAGTATTCCGTGTGTGTGTGTGTGTGTGTGTGTGTGTGTGTGTGTGTGTGTGTGTGTGTGTGTGTGTGTGTGTGTGTGTGTGTGTGTGTGTGTGTGTGTGTGTGTGTGTGTGTGTGTGTGCGCGTGCGCGCGTTCTGTACCTGTGTTTGCTCTGCTCTTCTGAGTGTCTTTCGTGTTCACATATATAATGCATATGCCGTGCTCTTTGGTGCACGTGTGTGTGCGTGTCGCCTGCTCTCCGCGCCAACGCCCCTCCTGAAAGTCGAATGTGCGCGTTGAGATTCATTTCATGTTGTTGCCGTGTGATGTGGTGCGGCGTGGCCTGACACAGCACTGATGTGCTGCCGGCTCCTGGGTCTCCTCGCCTCTCTGTGTGCCCATGCAGCCCCCACACACAAAGTGAGTCCTTTATCTCCTAATTAGAAAGGAACATCCAACCCCAGACAAGCCTGTGTACGCCAAACTCAGGCCTGCTCTCAGAGGGGCGGCCCTTTGAGTCTTTTGTTGACTTGAGTTAATTAATTGAGGTGATGGTATTTTGAAACTGCGTAAATAGTTTTTGTTTTATGACAGTTCCGGGAGGTACGTCTCTCTCCGAGAGAGAGGGGGAGTAAGAGAGAGAGGGTGATGGTGATGGAGAGAGGTAGAGGGAGAGTTGTTTATTCTGCTTGCGGTTGTTTACTCAGTGGGGAGAACAAACCCTCACCACTGTGAGACAGCAACAGCTGGCTACAAGTAACCTGCAGCTTGAGCTAAATAAATGGTGTATATTAAAGGAGGCATATTATGGTGTTCTCCCAACAAGTTAACATAGTATATGAGTTCCAGAAACATGTTTTTGAAGCTGCTTGCTGGAAATTGCTTTTAGGAAAAATAAAATCTCACCTACCCTATTCCCATCTGTTTCAGTCCCTTCAGAATGCTCTGTTTCTGGTGTCTGTAACTTTAATGCAAATGAGCTGCTGCCCATTGACCAATGAGCTGTCAGAGTGAACCACAGCATGGAGGTGAAGTGATTGTTGCTGTTTGCGGACTCCTGGAGCTCTATATCTATATAATATATAGGTATTATGTAATATTATATCTAATATCACGGCCAAAAGCTATGTGCGCCTTTGATGATATTATGAATCATAAAGAATGCGTCTGACGTCTCTGGTACTTCCACAACAAGTAAAGACCATGTGGTTATCTCGGCCATGGTTGAGAAGAATTTGGGGAAAGGAACTTTGGCATTGACTCTCTGAAGTCCAGATTGATCGGCGGCACAGCGGGAGCTCCGGCGAAGAAAGCTTGGCGGCAGTCCGGCAGCTCCGGCGGAGATAGGGATTGTACTCCCAGGAGCTGAGCTGCCGGGCTGCCGCCGAGCTCCCCTCACCGGAGCTGCTCGTCCGCTGGTTCACAATTATTAGCTATGCTCTGATTGGAGGGGGTGGGGAAGTGGGAGGTAATATTCGAATGTGCCCCCTTCCTACGTAGGAGGGGGCGCCGAAACTGGCTCGCTCGTTTGGTAACTGTAGGCGGGGTACTTTCAGAAATGAATATCTCACTCAAAAAATCATGTACCGACTTTTTTAAAGTTTGCATGCTTGTGGGAGCACCAGAGACCCAAAACAACACCCCAAATCCCAGGAAAAGTGTTGTTTTCATAATATGTCCCCTTTATAGACGTTATAGAATAATCATCATGATAATCAAAGTTCAACCCATGTATATCGACAGACTTTTCTATTACAATTAAATTACACTGTATCAAATGTGATATAAAAGTTAAGTTAGTAAAGATCCCAATCGTTTTTTCTTCTATCGTACAAAATTGTAGCTCAATTTTTAAGCGAGCTTCCCCCAGTAGCATGCTGACTGCACACAGACCCCCTTGGCAGAGCTCTTCTTCTGTGGTGTGCAGGTGGTGCTGGAGGACTACCTGCAGAAGGTGCGGCGGGCCGACTTTGACGTGTTCCACCCCAGCCTGAGGAACAGGAACCCCCTCCTCGCCTTCCAGCTGTACCTGCGCTCCTGGAAGAAGACCTACTGACCGCCGGACCACCGCTCTCTCCCTCTCTGGCCCCAAGTTACAGAACGCCCTCCCGATGAGTCAGGGGGCAGGCCGCTCACTGAGGAGGGGGTGGAGTCTCAATGTGTGTGTGGGTCTGAACAGAACAGAACACTGACCATCACCAATTCTCGAAAGCTGTTTGTTGTGGGCTGTTTCTGTCCCTGAACACACAGGAGCACGGACATCCAATGTTTTCAAGCCAAACCTTCACCTAATGTTGCACAGTGTTGCTATTGTTCTGCATTGGTCCTGGTATTACTATGGTAAAGTATTGGTCACCTTGTGTACTCATTCCAGGTCTACCAAGACTGGCAACGATTCCATTAATATGCTATGGTACCCATGAACTGTCTGTGTGTGTGTGTGTGTGTGTGTGTGTGTGTGTGTGTGTGTGTGTGTGTGTGTGTGTGTGTGTGTGTGTGTGTGTGTGTGTGTGTGTGTGTGTGTGTGTGTGTGTGTGTGTGTGTGTGTGTGTGTGTTCAGTAGGGTTGTCCTGGTACTACTGTTTAAAGTAGTAGTTTATACTAATCCACAAACATAGGCTGTGCACAATTTATTTATTACAATTACCCCGACAAGCTCTGGTGAGGTGCTATAAGTATGTATATATTTATACTTGGAGTCTTATGAAGGACTTTACTCCTTGAAATCCCAGACTTAGTAGGTCAGGGTAACAGTGCGCCGAAGCAAGGCACAAATGTCATTGTTCTTCATTATTGAAAACGGCACTGGGTATACTGCGATGTCTTTCTGGGCAGCACAAGAACCGTATCTTTTACTGGTCGGTCACTGGTGAATGCACACTGGAAGCGAGTGGTTGTGGTGGACGAGTCCTGGGTGTGTGAATGTGATTTCATTCTGTAAATGTATAATGCTTTGCTTCCGAAAAAGACATCTATAAAATATGAACCAGGTAAAAAATGGATGGATATATTTTTGGTTGTATTCGGCTGGACAAACTAATGCGATCATCAAATTGTGGTTTGGATAATGGGCTACATCTAGCAAAACAACATTAAACTAGCACTGTAGACTCCGAGCTGCCATTTGCTGATCTGTGAGTGTGTGTATCTGCGTGCGCACGTTTTGTAATACTTCGGTAAATGTCAACATCTCAGTAGAGATGTATCTTATTTAGTTTTAGGGGAAAAATGTTATCAACATTTAGAATGGTATCCAAAAGATGTAACATACACGTGTAGTTGTATGAAAATATATATATATTTGTAATATATATATGAATATGTGTATATACATATATGAATATGTGTATATACATATACAAATATACATATATATATATATATGAATATGTGTATATACATGTATGAATATGTGTATATACATATGCACATACACATATATATATGAATATGTGTATATACATATACACATTCCCATATATATATGAATATGTGTATATACATATATGAATATGTCTATATACATACACATACTTATATATGAATATGTATATGTATATACGTACATACATACATATATATATATATATGTGTGTATGTATGTATGTACGTATATACATATACATATATATATATATATATATGTGTATGTTTGTATGTACACATATACATATATATATATATATATATATATATATATATATATATATATGTGTGTATGTATGTATGTACGTATATACATATACATATATATATATATGAATATATATACACACACACACACACACACACACACACGCATGCATGCATATACATATACATACATATATATATTGTGGCGACCCGGCCCCAGGAATATCTCTCTCACTCAGGAAATCACTACACGCCAAGGTCCGATCAATGCCCTATCTCTCCGGCCGGGCCGGTCTCGTCCCTGGAGAGGGAGGTCGCTCCCGTCGGTATGGCTGTTCCAGCGGTGTGTTCTGTGTCGGCGCGTGTCTTCCGGGCGTGAGGGTTCCCTCGGGGCCGCTGGGGAAGGTCCGCTAGATCCACAAGTCGGTCCGTCCGTATCGGGTCCTGGAGGTTCCCTGTTCCGCTTAGACTCCCAGTTCTCTCCCCTACGAGCGCATCAAACAGCCTTTTAAAGGGTACCTGGTCTTACTCGTCCTCTCCCGCAGGTGTTCTCCATTGCGCCGATTAAGAGTGACGCAATGGACGCTCCCTTGCTCCGACTGGTGGATATCGGCGGTATACGCCATCCACAACCTCTCCCTCGGGCCGCCTGGCCGGAGGTTTTGGGACCGGGTTGCCACACTTCTCCACCGCTGGTTGAAGCCTTGGGTTGTCTCTGAGTGACCAGAGACAGGCATCTCGGCGGGACAGAGCGTCGGCGTTTGCGTATTTCCTGCCCGGCCTGTGGTCCATCTGGAACCTGAAGTACTGGAGGGCCAGGAACCACCTCGTCACCCGTGCGTTCGAGTCCTTCGTGCTGGCCATCCACTTGAGTGGCGCATGGTCGCGACAAGCGTGAACTCCCGGCCCAGGCGATAGTACCTCAGCTTGTCCAGTGCCCACTTGACGACCAGGGCCTAACCCACTTGACGACCAGGGCCTAACCCACTTGATGGCCAGGGCCTAACCCACTTGACGACCAGGGCCTAACCCACTTGATGACCAGGGCCTAACCCACTTGATGACCAGGGCCTAACCCACTTGATGACCAGGGCCTAACCCACTTGATGACCAGGGCCTAACCCACTTGATGACCAGGGCCTAACCCACTTGACGACCAGGGCCTAACCCACTTGACGACCAGGGCCTAACCCACTTGACGACCAGGGCCTAACCCACTTGATGACCAGGGCCTCTTTCTCCACAGTAGAATAGTTCTTCTCGTTGGGGAGGAGTTTTCTGCTGATGTAAGTCACTGGGTGTTCCTCTCCCACCCGGACCTAGGAGAGTACCGCTCCCAGACCCAATTCAGACGCGTCGGTGTGGACTATTAGGGGCAGAGAGAAATCAGGGGTTATCAGGACAGGCTCCGAGCAGAGGGCTAGTCTGAGGTCACCGAATGCTCTCTTGGCTGCCTCCGACCACGTTACCCGGTCTGGCAGGGCCTTCCAGGCAGACATGGGGGACTCGAGTCACATGACTTGCCTCGAGTCAGACTCAAGTCGCAAATTTGAGGACTTGAGACTTGCTTGACTAACACTGATAAAAGACTTGACTTGACTTGACCTTGACTTGGTCATGACTTGAGACAGATGACTCAAAATGACTTTTTTAAAGTTAGATTAAGTTAGAAATGATGTTGTATTAATATATATATTATTTTATTTTGAAACATGATCGGTTGATTTTACAGTGCAATGAATGCACGCATCTCGGGTGATTGCGCTCTGCAAGGACAAACTGCCGCTGCGTGAGCAGGTCATTAGAGCAGGAGTCATGGAGGCGGCAAGACCGAAAATTATTCAATTTGGGTTCAAGGATTACATTGTCGATGATAGTAAGAAAAAGAGGACAGCGGTATGCGAGGTCTGCAGCTCAAAAATCATTGACACGATCACCACAACATCAAACTTCTTCCGTCACTAGAAAACCCACAAAAGAAGGTAAGCTACGTGACTGCGTCTTTGACTGCGAGATTGACTGATTGACTTGAACTGTTCTCGTATACAGCCACCTAGAGGTTATATTTGATTCTGTTCATAGGTTGGAGGTAATCATCATAAAAACATTTTCAAACTATTCACATAATGGTTTTGGAATGTGTTGCAATAGTTTGAGTTATTGTTATTGTTAAGACATTGTTATTGTTAATGTTGAAATAAAACTCTAACTTATGAACCACTCTCTTTACCGATTTCTAAATGTGGAAACTGGGTTAGATCATCAGATTTTTGTATGACTTGACTTGTGACTTGCTTGACCTGAGCAATGACTTGACTTGTGACTTGCTTGAGTCTCACCACAGTGACTTGGGACTTGCTTGAGACTTGAAGGTTATGACTTGAGACTTGTTGTGACTTCTCCTTGCTTGTGACATTTCCTCCAGTCCCAGGCGGCACTTGGCGGGGTTGGCTCGCTGTGAGTCCGGCCCTCCTCAACTCCCCCAGGACCGCCCGCAACTGTCGGAGGTGGATGTCCCAGCTGGCGCTGTGGATGATAATGTCATCGATATTGGCTGCTGCGTTCGCCTGGTGAGGCTGAAGGAGCTGGTCCATCATCCTCTGGAATGTGGCGGGAGGGCCGTGGATGCCGAACGGGAGGAACGTATACTGGTATAAACTCCCTGTTGAGCTATACCTGCCAGTACCCCTTGGCAAGGTCCATGGTGGTTAGTTTACGGGCGGGGCCGAGTCGCTCAATCAGGTCGTCGACCCTGGGCATGGGATAGGCGTCAAAGTCCGAGACCTCTCCGGAAGTCATTGCAGAATCTAAAAGTTCCATCGGGTTTGGGGACCAGGACGATGGGGCTAGACGAGGCGCTGCGTGTCTCCTCGATGACTCGGAGCTGGAGCATCCTGGCGACCTCCTCCCGGATCGCATTCCTACGGGCCTCCGGGGCCCGGTAGGGGGGGACGCGCACCGTGACGCCTGGCAACGTCTTGATGTCGTGTTGGGCCACCGTGGTCCTCCCGGGTACTTCTGAGAAGACGTCCTGGTGCTCCTCGAGGTCTTGCTTCTGGGCTGGGCTGAGGTCCTCTCCCATGGGAACCACCGGTATGTCGCGTCGGGCGGCCAGAACCAGGGGTGCCGGAGCCGGTGGGTTAGCACCAGTCCGCCACTGCTTCAGCAGGTTGATGTGGTAGAGTTGGGTGGGTTTGCGTCTCTCGGGCTGTTGTACCCTGTAGATCACCTCCCCCACCCTGTCGACCACCTCGTATGGCCCCTGCCACTTGGCCAAGAACTTGCACTCTGCCGTTGGTATGAGTACCAGAACCAGGTCGCCGGGCCGAAATATGCGTAGCTGGGCTCCCCGGTTGTAGACCCGGGCTTGACCTTGCTGGGCCTGTCGGAGATGGTTCCGGACGATGGGCCAGACCTGCGCCATGCGGGGCCTCACCTGCTCCACGTGGTCCCACGCCTCCTTGGCGAGGTCGAGGAGTCCCCTTGGTCTTCTCCCGTACAGCAACTCGAAGGGGGAGAAACCCGTGGAGGCTTGGGGCACTTCCCGGACTTCCCGGAATTTTTTCCGTCGTTGTCCATGGCCTTCTTAATTATTTGATTTAGGGTTGTTAAAACATTCCACAAGCCCGTCAGTCTGGGAGTGGTACACCGGTGTCTGGATTTACCTGGAGGTGGCTAAGCAGTTCTTTCATCACCCATGACATAAAACAAGATCCCTGGTCTGTGAGTACCTCCCTGGCTATCCCTACCCGACTGAACAGCACGAACGGTACTTCAATTATGGGCATGGGGATTAACGGGTTCCGAACCGAGGGTCTTGGGGCAGTACGCTGGCAGTCGGGGCAGGTCTGACAGTATTGGACAACGTCTCTTTTCACCCCTGGACAATAAAAACTGTCTAAAATCTGGTTTCTGGTTTTGTCCATGCCTAGGTGGGCTCCTAATAGATGGGAGTGTGCCATAAGTAGTACTTTGCTGACATAAGGTCGGGGCACCACCAGTTGTTCGGTCACAACCCCCCCCCCCCCGATATGTGTAAAGATATATACGTATATGTATGTTTATATATATATGTATATGTGTGTGTGTGTATATATATATATATATATATATGTATATATACATATATATATATATATATGTATATATATATATATGTATATGTATATATATATATATATATATGTATATGTATATATATATATATATGTATATATGTGTATATATATATGTGTGTGTGTATATGTATGTGTATGTATGTATGTATATATGTAACCCTATATATATATATATATGTATATATATATATATGTGTGTGTGTGTGTGTGTGTGTGTGTGTGTGTGTGTGTGTGTGTGTGTGTGTGTGTGGTGTGTGTGTGTGTGTGTGTGTGTGTGTGTGTGTGTGTGTGTGTGTGTGTGTGTGTATACTGTATATATGTATACTATGTATAGATGAGTATATGTGCCAGACAAACGGAATCAAAATTACGTTTATCTATGACCCACAGTGCAATAAGAATAAATGGATACAATTTGGTAAAATAAAAAAAGATACATTTACATAAAATAGGGGGGGGATGTATGTGTGTGTGTGTGTGTGTATAAATACTAAAATGCTCTAAAACCCTCCCTTTGAACATTGTTACAGAGAGGTGGTAAGTGGTCTGATAATGAACGCCCTGGCGGCTCTGGGTGAGTGCAGCAGTGAACTCCTAATGGAGGGACTGTGAATGAGGTCTGCATCTTCAACACCCAGCCGTCCTAATTACCTTGTAGTCCAGGGAGGCCTGCTTGTTTATGTATGTAACCTGCGTGCACTCCATCGGACTCACAGACCGTTGGACTGGAGTCCGCGTCAGCCAGAGTGATTGTTTACCTCGCTGAAATAATTGTTTGTGAAGCACAGCAGCCCTTAATTACAACGTGTGTGGGGGCTAGATCACTCTTTTCCTAATGGTTTGTTTAGAAAGTCTAGGTGTGTGTATTCAAACAGAAGTTCAAGTCTTCCTCTTATTACCATATATATATCAAGCAGCCTGTAGCTACTTATAGTATTGAGTGATGTAATATATTTCCCATGAATGAAATAAGCCAAAAATAATGATGCAGTAGTGAAAAAAGTGATGATACTTGTTGAAAACATGTGTTTTGGTTAGGTGTGTAGGTGGTTGAGATCTGTCTGTAGCAGTGAGATCGGAGGGGGCTCTTGGGACCAGATTAGAATAGATGTTTGTCGTCAATTCACTGATCATGTACTCTCTTAACCCACG
>NC_079422.1:8312751-8322751 GCF_026213295.1 Gadus chalcogrammus
CCATCGCAGGAGCTGTCCACCTGGGATTCGACTACACCAGCATGGCAGGTGATCAGGCCTCCGACCCGGAGGTCCAGGCTCTGAGGACAGCTGTCACGGGACTCAGGTTGGAGGACATCAAGTACGACAACGTCGGTGCCACGCTCCTGTGTGACGTCTCCACTGGACAGCCAAGGCCGGTCGTGCCCGGCAGTTGGAGGCGTTAGGTTTTCGATGCCGTGCACGGCCTTGCCCATCCTGGGCGGAGGACATCACAGCAGCTGGTGGCCGGGAAGTTTGTCTGGCATGGCCTTAAGAAGGACATTCGGGACTGGGCACGGGCCTGCGTGGTTTGCCAGCGAGCCAAGGTGCATCGGCATGTGACTGCTCCGCTGGCGCATTTTTCAGTGCCGGAGCGGCGGTTCGACCACGTGCATGTGGACCTGGTGGGGCCCCTGCCGCCCTCTCAAGGGTTCAGCTACCTCCTAACAATGGTGGACAGGACCACCCGCTGGCCGGAGGCTGTCCCGCTGGCATCCACTACGACCTCTGACGTGGCCCGGGCGTTCATAGGCACCTGGGTCGCCCGATTTGGCCCCCCTTCTGATGTCTCCTCTGACAGGGGACCTCAGTTCACTTCCGAGCTGTGGAATGCGGTCGCCGGGGGCCTGGGTGTGCGGCTCCATCGAACAACCGCTTATCACCCACAGGCTAATGGGTTGTGTGAGCGGTTTCATCGCTCCTTGAAAGCTGCACTCCGGGCCAGCCTTACGGATGACGGTTGGGTCGATAGGCTCCCCTGGGTCATGTTGGGCCTCCGGACTGCCCCTAAGGAGGACCTGCGGGCTTCGTCGGCCGAGCTGGTTTACGGACAGCCACTACGGGTTCCTGGGGATTTCATCCCCACCGCCACTGCTCCCTGGTCGGCAGCCCAGGAGCGGACCTCGCTCCAGGACAGGGTCCGGGGTTTCACGCCGGTGCCCACCTCGCAGCACGGCCTCCCGAAGGCTTGTGTGCCGCCCAGCCTGCGGACGGCGGGGTATGTGTTCATCCGCCATGATGCCCATCGGGGCCCTTTCCGTCCTCCCTACGACGGTCCGTTTCGCGTCCTGGAGGCCGGTGACAAGGCCTTATTGGTAGACATCGGGGGCAGGCCTGACTACATTTCGGTCGATCGCCTCAAGCCAGCCCTCCTGGATCTGGACCAGCCCGTGGGGTTGGCTCTGCCCCCGCGGCGGGGTCGTCCTCCGGTTTCCAAGCCACACCGCCTCATGACTCCTGCGCTGCCTGCTGTGGCCCCCTCGGCCCCCGCACCGGTGCCGCTGAGTCGTTTCGGGCGGGTGCTCAGGGCTCCTTCCCGTTGACCTTGACTGTTCGGGAGTGTGAATTCTGGGGGGGCGTCTGTAGCGGTATCGTATTCACTGTGTATGTTGTATGGTGCGTGCCCCCTTTAAGGGAAGGGGGCGTGGCACCCACCTGGTGTTACAACGCAGGTCTTAAGGAACGCACCTCTGGCTGTGCGGGTTCTGTGTTTTGGGAAATAAATCCTTCTCGTGTTTTTCACCGGCAATCAAGTCTCCGTCTCCATTTCATTGCGATCTCCTACAAAGGTAATCAATGAATCATTCACTTGAATTAGAGTATGATAAGGCATAATAACAGGATTTGAATATCAACATTTAATGCATGGCCTTACTCTTTGCATAGTGCATTACATTTTGATATTGGAATTCTGCGTTGACAATGATCAAAATAAATAATGAAATACATTCATTTATTCATTCGTTGTGTCCGTTTGTTACCCACAGCTACTTTGATTGACCTTGTGTTGCCTTCGTACATGTGCGTGCGTGTGTGTGTGTGTGTATGTGCGTGACAGGTGTCCCACTGTGGTACCCCCCGCTACATGGTGCCCCACATCCTGGGCTGGAGGCCTCTCATGCTCTCCATGGTCAAGCTCAGGCTGATTTACTTCCTCTTCCTGAGGCCATCCTTGATGACGTCAATGTGGTAAAAAAGATCAATTGTCAGTGTCAATTTCAGATGGTAAAAGTTATGTTTTAGCAGGGGTTTAAGTGATGCTGTGCCTTTTAATGTTTATTATTTTTCCCTCTGATATATAGAGACACATTAGTATACTTTTGGATGGTGATACACCAAACATTAATAATATCACCAACAGTGAACTGTTCCACTGTCCCTTCTGTAAATACGTGGGTGCAAAATATAAGGTTGACAACCACGTAAAAGGCCATTCGTCAGTGAAACACAAAGGTGCTTATCTAGAATATTACACAAAGGAATTAATTTGTATTTTTGAATCTTACTATAAGTATGAATCTTACTTCCTTTATTCCTCTCTTACAGAGTTCACAATAATCAAGTGTGGATTAAGTTGTCGGACGGCAACACATTTTCATTGTTGCTATTGTGCAGCAACACTTAGAAATCGATTCCAATTGGTAAGGCACCTACAAATACACCAGGAGGAGGTGCAAGCTGCAGCCCCTGCACAGCACTTTGTGGCCCCCACTCAGCTCCCTGTGGCCCCAGCTCAGCTCCCTGTGGCCCCCACTCAGCTCCCTATGGCCCCCACTCAGCTCCCTGTGGCCCCCACTCAGCTCCCTGTGGCCCCCGCTCAGCTCCGTGTGGCCCCCGCTCAGCTCCCTGTGGCCCCCGCTCAGCTCCCTATGGCCCCCGCTCAGCTCCCTGTGGCCCCCGCTCAGCTCCCTATGGCCCCCGCTCAGCTCCCTGTGGCCCCCGCTCAGCTCAGAAAAATACCCTGATACTTGCCATTGTTAAACAATTATGGAAGCTTTAGGAATGTATTTGGCTAGGCTAAAACATTTTTTTTTTTTCTTTGCAGATGAAACATTTTTTGCCTGGGGTTAAAAGTAGGAATGTAAGTCTATCAAATGCATGAACCTTTTTCCATATTAAGTCATTGTGCTGTGCTGTATTGACGTTTGAGAATGTGCTGCCGGATCTCCGCCACCAGATGGCGCCCGCGGGGCTGAAACCATGGGGTAAAGGTTTAGACCGGCCCACATCTAGGGAAAATGTGGTTTTCCGCGTGGCGTCGTGAAAGCAGCTTGAACCGGCTGATGAAACACCGAAACTCTGAATCGCACACGATCAAAACATGAATTCCATCAGAGCGTTGGCGTTTTTGTTCATCGGTGAGTTTTGGTTAAATGGAGATTGAAATGATTTTTGTACAGCGTCAAGTAGGCTAGTATCGGTATGTTATTAGTCATCCTAGAAATGAGAAGTAGCCTATCTGATTTGAACATATTCATTCTCTCATGCAACTCGAAGAATCATGGCGTTGGTGGTCATCCTGCTACTTAATAATGAATGGCCAGAGATTAATCTAAATCAGCTAATGTCAGATAATTTAGATGAATTGAGATTGAGATTCATCTAAATCCGGCAGATAATGACTATGGCCTATTGCCCGTCGACACTGAATGGAATTATACCATGGATGATCTATAGCCTACCACAACATTTCATGGACCCCTAAAAAGCATTAAAATGTGCCTTTATTGCATTTTCACAAATAGGGTAAAGGTTTCACAAATCGGAAATTATGTTTTACATAATGTATAGCCTCACTGTGATAATTTAGTCCAGATTTGAAGAGTCTAGAGCTGTGTTCGAAATCGTTCCCTATCATGGATGTAGTGCACTAAATAGGGTGCACGCGAATTCTCTGGTCCACTATATAGTGGACTTTAAAGCATTAAAATTAGCCTGTATTGCATTTTCACAAATAGAGAAAAGGTTTCACAAATCTGTAACTATGTTTTATATAATGTATAGCAGCCTCACTGTGATAATTTAGTCCAGATTTGAAGAGTCTAGGTGTAGTGGTTTTCAATCAGGACCGATTTGAAGATTCTAGTTGATTTTCAATCACGACCGTTTTAAGGTGGATCAGCAACTGCCGAATAGTATAGCAGCAGTATAGCAGTATATAGGTTAACTTGTGCGTGTGTGCGTATGTGTCATCAGTCTCCGCTACAAATGCTATAGTGGAGCCGGTATCTAAGAACTATCCTTGCTGTGAAAGCCCAGAGATCAAGGTTGATGACCATGAAGACTGTGAACAGACTTGGGAATCAGCAGAGAAAAAGGTGTAACATATAATGATGAATAACATTTATATTTTCATTTCACCTATATTAATTGATATAGTTGAATTAAAAATATAAATGTTGTATGAATTACATTCATTTCAGATCATCGCTGCACATCATCCTGACCAGCTGGCCCATCCTCCTCAGTGTCAGGCTCCCTGCACCAGCGTTTCCTCAGGGAAGATCAGCATGGACAAATGTCTTAATGTCCAACACAAGATGATTTGCTCGGTATGTTAACTTTTACATTATTTGACCTGCTTTAACCTACAATAATATAGTAGCCTACACTTCTCATGTTGATATTGGGGCAGGGTAGGGTAGGAAGCTAGCCTGGCTCTGCCCGCCTAAGTACTTCCGCTCAATTTGAATTTCCCTTCAGTACTACGTCTGGGTCTGCGGTATGTTAGTGGGTTTTCTCCGTCCAAATTTTCTGCGTCCAAACAGCGAACAGAGGGAGTGGCTGACAACAATAACGTTAAAGTCAGCTTTCGTTGACGGACATCTTCACAGTACAGTGTTTGGTTAGTT
Organism: Gadus chalcogrammus; assembly: GCF_026213295.1. Classification (NCBI taxonomy): domain Eukaryota; kingdom Metazoa; phylum Chordata; class Actinopteri; order Gadiformes; family Gadidae; genus Gadus; species Gadus chalcogrammus. The sequence goes on from NC_079422.1 coordinate 8,317,404, forward strand.
TACAGCCTGCACGCAATGTGATTCCCAGCCAAACGTTAGCGATGGGTTATGGCAGATCCAGAGGGGCACTGGGCAGATCTAATAGTTTTAAACTTCAACAGACACCCGCCTTCAAGTGAGTTAAGGTTTGTCAATTGAGTAGGTCCACACTCTCAAATGAAATGAAGTACGAGAGTCTGGCAAATGAAATGAAGTACGAGTCTTGTAGGACCAGGCTAGTAGCAAGCGGGTCATAATGTCATTCCCAAATATTCATAACGTTAGTCTACTGTTTGACATCATTTATGGTAGGCTTACTAAGATACAATTTAGACTAGCGCCACTGTGATATAATCTTATGAAAGCTAAAAAAAGATAAATAGAATTGGGGGAAACTACATGTGCTGACTACCCTGCCTTACTTCAACAGCGCTCAGACGGAAACATAAATGAGAAGAATACAAATTACATCGCAATCACGAACAACTGCCCAGAGACTCCAAAACCGAATGCAAGATCAGCGGCTTCATCACATAACAGTTACAATGGTAATAATTTATAATGACACATTTTATTTGAAAGACTTTTGAGGACAATCAAAGACATACATATATAAACATACATATGCACAAACACACACCCTGAGACACAATATTATTATAACTTTATTCAAGACACAGGAAGGTCCACATATACAACATGCTACATATATATATATATATATATATACAGTGTATATATATGTATATATACATATATATATATATATATATATATATGTATGTATATGTATATGTATGTATATATATATATGTATATATATATATATATATGTATATATATATATATATATGTATATATATATGTATATATATTAGTGGTGGGCCGTTATCGGCGTTAACGGTTGCGTTAACGCATAACTTTTATCGTGCGATAAAAAAAATATTGCCGTTAATCTATTTTCAAACACTTCCTTGTTCGGACCCATCACGTGACTGAACTAACCAATCAGAAGCTAGAATTTAGACTGAGGTAAACGTGAGGGAATCAGAGAGGCAGATTCAACAGAATATCCTGACTGTTAAATATGTAAACATGTAAATATGCAATAATTCTGTAACATAAATATGTAAATGATTAACTGACTAAAAATTGTAAGTACATTTCTAGCAAATTAACTTTTACATTTTGCATTCCCCTTGCTGGAACTGGGTTGCTCAATCACACTCAGGCGTTGGTTAATGTCTGTGGTTATTCCACAAAGGTTCTCACATGCAGTCGACTGCTCACTCACAGCATTTTTCATGGAGGCTATCACTGCACTTAGGCGTTCAATCCTACTAACCAGGCAAGAGACATCAAGGCTATTAAAAGTCACTGGTGGTAAATCATCCAAGTGATAGGACACAAAGCGAGGAACATCCTCAGCAACCTCATTAGGTAGTTTCAGACAACTCTTAACATTGTTGGCATCTTCTGTTGTCCTTTGTGAGCTACACAACGCTGCCCCGTGCCAGGACACAGTTCAAACAGGACCTTCTTGGAGCTTTCAATCCACTCTGATCCAAAGTGATTTACAGCCATCAGGATAATGTCATCCTGAGGCACAGTCTTCAGTTTGACAGCAAGGAAACTTAACAGTTCATCTTCCACAATAGTTTTGCCATCAATAGTGGTGTAGATCTCAGGTTTAATCCTTTGATAAGACGCTGTGCTGCTGTGTCAACATCGGCGGCCATCTTGCCATCTTCCGTTTTCTTCCTCTTCTTCATCTGTGAGTCTGCAGGGTCAGACAGGACCACCAGGCTTCTCTGGTGCTTCGCACGCACGCACGCACGCACGCACGCACGCACGCACGCACATACATACATACATACATACATACATACATACATACATACAGCTTAACCTGCTATGATAACAGGGTGGTTATTAGGTAAAATACTCTAGTAAGAATTGTATAATATGTATATTTAGTTCCTGGTTAGCCGTCATCCAGAATAGTGCGTTTGTTTTTCTTTGCTTAGTCTTCAATTGTTCTAATGCTGTGGTTCAGTTTCAATGAAACTTTGCACAATTTTAATTTGAAGATGCATTCAAAGCCGTTTATCAGCTAAAATTTAAGTGGGTCACTTTGTTTCTGTTTCCAGTGAAAGCACTCACTCCTTACAGCCACGCTATAACTTCCAGCGCTGCTCTAAATCTTTAGCGCTCATCACAGCACCATCCATTGTAACATCGAAACAGCACCTAAAATGTATTCCTTCATTGTGTGTCACTTCCACTCACATTATTTTTTGATAAGGGGCTAAAAGTGTCAACCAAATGTCATATGATATAATATATAATGGATATTATATTGAATATAATGTTATCATATGTTGTTTATCATCCACTGTAGGCTGGGTACCTGGTCCACTGGCATGTGTTTTCACTTTGATCTGCGTGGTAATTCCTTTCTACTGTGCAAGACGAAACGGAGGTAACCACATCCAGGCTAACCAATGAGTTAAACACCAGCGACCAAGGACACCGAGTGGTCCCACTCCCAGCCTCATCTCATGGACCAAGCTGAGGAGATTTTCCTCATTCTCTCTCTTTCTGCTGCACTTTATCTCCTCCCTTCCCCTTGCACGTCCCTGTTAAGAATGTTATAGGAAGGCTTTGAACCTGAGTTTAGCTAGCAATATACAGTTACCTTATTATTATTATATTTCAGAAAGGGAAATAGGGAACTGAAGTAGCCAATAGGTCCCTCCTTTTGTTGCGCGTTATTATTGTTCTTAACTTGGAAATGTTTCATAAGCAATAGAGCAAATTCAAGAAAATGAATGTGGTGAAGTATGTGGGGTTTCTGAGCATTCTGGGTCTGTATTCCAATTGCCGTTTCACACCAATTCTATTCCCCGACCCTTCCTAAATCTCCAGATGTTCTCTTTGATCCCTATTATACCTGCTGTCCGATAAGCTAGAAAAGGAGCCTGTGGAGGTTTTACTACTGAATATTTACAGCCCCACTGCACTTCAGCGATACACCAGCCTACAACGTTGGCGAGGGAAGTGCTTAAAACAAAGAAATTCTGAATTTGAATGTTCATGTAAACACACTGTGCTTTTGGTTTATTTCAGGGTGTACGTCTATTTTAATCAAAGATCAAATAGGTGCTGCAACACTGGGTTTTTCGACTATCTACCTCCTTTCTATAAGCGAAACATTTATAAACTACTTTTATAAAGGTTGTCAATAATAAATGAATAAGCTAGATTAGCCAAGTTTAATAATGTAGTATATGTGCAATGACCAAAATGTGAGGAAAGGGGCATGTTACATCACTATATTTCCTGATGAAGAAGAAACGGTTCTCATGGTCAGCCAACAACTTGAAATATGTAGAAAAACACTTGATTAAATAGCACTAATAATGTGATGGTGCTGTTGTGCAAACTAATATCTCAGAGAATTTACATTTGATACTGATTGTGTAAGCCATATTTTGTTTCTATATACAGTTTGTTCAAAGGCGTGCACTTTTACCTGCCATCTGCTTTCTCTTTTTTTTTCTGCTGACCTTAATAAAACACATTTAACAATGCACTTCAATTGTAGTTTGTCTCTTCTTGCTGTATGGTTAATGGTAGCTTATTGGTGCATAGTGCTTCATTATTTGAATGTGAGTATTTGAAAAACTTTGAGACTGCAATTGATAATTAAAGCTGACATGGCTGCTAAAAGGAGAGACAAGACTGGCCCACTTGGGTGATACTTTTATTGTGACTCATGACTTCACCTTGAGTTTACTTTGAAAATGGCTACAAAGTCATATTCTCTTATAGGAATGTCTCTTAATCCCCCAACTCTCGGCTTCTGTGTGGCTGTGGCATACGTATGAACGCCTGTGCTGGCATTCTGTTTTCAGAGGTTGCTCCTTGCTCTGATGGTCAAGTGTTATTCAGATTGCTTTACCTTTTCACCCAGCACCCCGAGGTCCCCTGGGTCTCCTGGTAGACCTGGCTCTCCCTGTCATCAGGAAGGAGATAGTGAATCAATCTATGAGCTGTTTGAAGTTAACAATACACAGAAAAATAATACATTTAGTAAACAATTGAGAAGGCAAAGGCTGCCCTCTACGGGTCATTAAGAAGTATTGTTTTTCTAGCCCGGTACTATTCACCAGGGGCCTCATGTACTAAGGTTGCGTACGCACAATAACGTGGCGTACGTCCTTTTCCACGCTCACGTTCAGATGTACAAAACGTGAAATGACCGTAAAAATGTGCGGTCCCCACGCCAGCTCCAGAGCTGTCGTACGCACGTTTCTACAGCTATTGTTCCTTTGGAGACACTTAGAGGTGACGCTGGGAAACTGGGAAAAAAGGTGAAAACAATGACTCAGAGTGATTTGCACATCAGAGACACACTAATGAACAATTAACACACCTTGCAATTATATGGGTGGCTATAAAAGCATGCGCAATGGATGAAGAAAATTGTTTTAAAAATGGCTGCGTTAGCGTTGTTAGAGGACATCGCAAATGGTCAAATCCGAAGGGCGCTGGAGACGCCGGGGCCGACGGAGCAATCCGTGCCCTCTCCTTGCTTGTCTATTCAAAAATAAAAAATTGAAGTTAATAAACACGAGTCAAAGTCTTTAATATCCTGGCATCTTTACGCACGACTTATGTGTATTGCAAGCAGCCAATTGTATGACCAGTATAATTACAGCATTTATGACTTCAGCATATTTACCTTGGGGATGATCGGTGTCCCCTTCATGGGATCCCACCACTCCGGTGAGAGCTGTGTCACCGATCAAAGCGGCCACTCTCAAATCGAAGGGGGAGAGTTCCCCCACTCCCGTCCCCCCTCCTGTTGCGGTCACGCTTCGGCGGTGGGCAGAAACCCTCCGCTTCACCTCCACCTTGAGGTCTGACCACTTTTTTTTAATTTCAGAGTGTGTGCGCTGCTGAGACCCCACTGCATTGACGGCCTCGCAAACACGCTCCCACTCACTTCTCTTTTGTTTTGCATTTATCCCTGTTGACAGGGTTCCAAATAGCATATGCTTGCGCATTTCTACCTCGTGGAGCAAAATCTCGAGCTCGGACTCCGTGAAGTTTCGTTTTTTGCCTCTGTTCATGGTGCCAGGTGATCGGATTAAGAGGTGAATCTCAGGTCCAGAGGCCTATTTAAATGAAATTGCATATTTAAATGAGGGCGTGGACAGGGAGGAGTTTGGCACCTCGGCATATGCTCTCAATTCCACGTTGATCGAGATGTACAAAAGAAACGTGCTTGGATCCATGCGTTCGCACACTTTGATACATCTGAATTTATTTGTGCGTAAGACAGTTTCTGGGTTTTGGCGTAC
>NC_079422.1:8327751-8371646 GCF_026213295.1 Gadus chalcogrammus
TTGGACGTCCCTGTTAAGAATGTTATAGGAAGGCTTTGAACCTGAGTTTAGCTAGCAATATACAGTTACCTTATTATTATTATATTTCAGAAAGGGAAATAGGGAACTGAAGTAGCCAATAGGTCCCTCCTTTTGTTGCGCGTTATTATTGTTCTTAACTTGGAAATGTTTCATAAGCAATAGAGCAAATTCAAGAAAATGAATGTGGTGAAGTATGTGGGGTTTCTGAGCATTCTGGGTCTGTATTCCAATTGCCGTTTCACACCAATTCTATTCCCCGACCCTTCCTAAATCTCCAGATGTTCTCTTTGATCCCTATTATACCTGCTGTCCGATAAGCTAGAAAAGGAGCCTGTGGAGGTTTTACTACTGAATATTTACAGCCCCACTGCACTTCAGCGATACACCAGCCTACAACGTTGGCGAGGGAAGTGCTTAAAACAAAGAAATTCTGAATTTGAATGTTCATGTAAACACACTGTGCTTTTGGTTTATTTCAGGGTGTACGTCTATTTTAATCAAAGATCAAATAGGTGCTGCAACACTGGGTTTTTCGACTATCTACCTCCTTTCTATAAGCGAAACATTTATAAACTACTTTTATAAAGGTTGTCAATAATAAATGAATAAGCTAGATTAGCCAAGTTTAATAATGTAGTATATGTGCAATGACCAAAATGTGAGGAAAGGGGCATGTTACATCACTATATTTCCTGATGAAGAAGAAACGGTTCTCATGGTCAGCCAACAACTTGAAATATGTAGAAAAACACTTGATTAAATAGCACTAATAATGTGATGGTGCTGTTGTGCAAACTAATATCTCAGAGAATTTACATTTGATACTGATTGTGTAAGCCATATTTTGTTTCTATATACAGTTTGTTCAAATGCGTGCACTTTTACCTGCCATCTGCTTTCTCTTTTTTTTTCTGCTGACCTTACCTTAATAAAACACATTTGACAATGCACTTCAATTGTAGTTTGTCTCTTCTTGCTGTATGGTTAATGGTAGCTTATAGGTGCATAGTGCTTCATTATTTTAATGTGAGTATTTGAAAACCTTTGAGACTGCAATAGGCCAATGTCACACTTCCTGCTTCCGGAACGCGTAGTAGGGTAATCCAACTTCCGGTCGCGTCTAGCAGCAACAACAATGGCAGCCCCCGTTCGCAGTTGTTCTTGTAGTGTACCGTGTTGCTCTACATCAGGACGTATACAGCCATACCTCAGCTTCCACGCTTTCCCGAAGGACGAAATAAATCTTGGTTGAGATTAATTTTTGCCCAGTACTGTCCTAACATGCGAGTGATTCTAGACTGCACAGAAATCCGGTGTGAGGCACCCTCATCACTCACCCTCCAGTCTGAAACATTCTCCCACTACAAGAATACCAACACCTTCAAAGGTCTGATTGGCATTGCTCCATGTGGAGTTATCACCTTAATTTCTAAGCTGTACACTGGTTCCATATCAGACAGAGAAATCACACAGCAGTCAGGAATCCTAGTAGTCTACTTCAGCCAGGAGATGCATGCATGGCTGACAAAGGCTTTGTCATCGACAAGATGCTCTCTGAAGTTGGGGCCACCCTCATAATGCCGCCATTTAAAAGAGGCGCCAGGTTCACCAGTGAGGACACCGAAAACACCCAGAGTATCGCCCGACTTAGAATCTTGGTGGAGAGGGCCCTCAGAAGGGTCAAAGAATATCATATCTGGGACACGACCATTCCTCTGACTCTTTCATACTCTGTCAATCAGCTGTGGGTAAATTGTTGCTTGATGTCTAACTATCAAGGTCCTTTAGATGTGAAGGGTGATGTCCCAGTGTTACACATTAAAACACATGACGTCACATGACTATTTTCAAACGTTTAATAATGTTCTTTGTTTACATTAAGCAGAAAGTAATTAAAATGAAATGGTGTGTGTTTGTGTCCGTCCTTTTCAAATGTTTATGTTTGTTTTCAGTTCTTTTTTTTAAATATAAATTAACATATATACATATTTACATTTAACAGAAAGAAATGAACCTCTCCTGGAACCGTCACCTTATCGTGGTGGAGAGGTTTGCGTGTCCCTGTGAACCTGAGGGCTGTGTTGTCTGGAGCCTTGTGCTCCTGGTAGGGTCTCTCATGGCAGAGTGGTCTCTGGTGAGGGGCCAGACTAAGAATGGTTCAAAAACTCCAATGAATAACGGAAAATGAGGAGATGTGAACCGGCACGGAGGAAGCCAGGGGCCCCCGTCTGGATCCAGGCCCAGACGGAGGGCTCGATGGCGAGCGCCTGTTGGCCGGGTTTGCCACGGAGCCCGGTCGGGCACAGCCCGAACAAACTACGTGGCACCCCCCCTCTCTTCATCCCATGGGCCCACCACCTGTGGGAAGACCCGTTGGGGTCAGGTGCGCAGCCACATGGGTGGCAGCGAAGGTCAGGGGTCTCGACGGACCAGACCCGGGCGGCAGAAGCTGGCTCTGGGGACGTGGAACGTCACCTCGCTGTGGGGAAAGGAACCGGAGCTTGTGAGGGAAGTGGAGCGCTATCAGTTAGATCTGGTGGGGCTTACCTCCACGCACAGTCTCAGCTCTGTTACTGTACTCCTGGATAAGGGTTGGACTCTATTCTTCTCCGGAGTTGCCGAGGGCGTGAGGCGCCGGGCGGGTGTGGGGATACTCATAAATCCCCGGCTGAGCGCCGCGGTGTTGGAGTTTACCCCGGTAGACGAGAGGGTCGCCTCCCTGCGCCTAAGGGTTGTAGGGGGGAAAACTCTGACTGTTGTTTGTGCGTATGCACCAAACAGCAGTTCAGAGTACTCGGCCTTCTTGGAGACCCTGAATGGAGTCCTGTATGGGGCTCCAGTAGGGGACTCCGTAGTTCTGCTGGGAGACTTCAACGCCCACGATAATCTCATGATTGCTTTTTATTTTTAAATAAAAATGTTTGCCCTACACTATTTTTAAAGATGAAATGCAAGCAGGTTCATCCAAAATGGGAACAGAGCCAAGCCCAGTTGAAGAAACGGAAGGGCCGCCGCCGCCGAAGCAGCCGGAACGCGTGTCTGGCCGAAGTGCTGGTCTGCACTCATCGTTCTTGACTGCAGAGGTCCTGGACAAACAAACAGAGATATGCAGGTCAATGGTGGACATCAATAACTCTCTGTTAGTGATTAATGAAACATTGAAACTAATCAATGAGAACTTGAAGAATGCTACATAATTAAATTGGTTTGCTGTACTTTGATCTCTGTCTTGTTTTTAACCAAAAAATAAACGTATTGCTTACCCTTTAAATATTAGAAGAGCCGAATTAAATCCACCCTTCGTCGTAGAGCTCGAGCATGTGGCGCCTGTGGCCAGGGATCTCTGGGCATCGGGTCATCTGGCTGCAGGTCGGCAAATGGCACCCCATTTGCCAGCGCAATATTATGCAGAACCCCGCCTGCTAAAATAATATTGCAGGTCTTTTCTGGGCTGTAGAGCAACGTTCCCCCCGCTGACCCGATGGACATCCACCTGCCCTTGAGTAGGCCTATACATCGCTTCACTGTTGCCCTTGTGCGCGTGTGAGCGCTGTTGAAGTTGCGCTCCTGATCCGTGTTCGGATGAGCCAGAGGAGTTATTAGGTACTCGTTCAGGGCATAGCCTTTGTCACCTAGATGAATCACATCAAACTTTTAGTGCTATGTCTTAAACGTTTTTCAAGAGAAAAAAAAGTGCGACTGCAGCGTAACTCACCGAGGAGATGACTCTGACCATGTAGTGCGCCCTGATGTAGACGATGCCCAACGTTGCTATTTTGGAAAATAAAAGAATCGTGCGTGCCCCCAGGCCATCGGGCTACCATGTTCAGGATTGACATTCTGGCATCGCAAATAATCTGAACATTAACTGAATGGTAGCTTTTGCGGTTGATGTATGCGTAATCATTAATAGATGGTGGCTTCATACGCACATGGGTACAATCAACCGCACCAATCACATTTTGAAACCTAGCAATAGCATAAAAATCCCGTTTGATTCCAGTTTGCTGATCGTTATTATATGGGCATTTAATATAACGTTCGGAGAGGGACATTATAGCTGCCAAAACTGCTGGCATGGTTCGGCTAATACTTGGCTGGGAAATACCAGACCTAGTTTTTCATCTTAAGGATTCTGATACTGCCGCGCTCGGTTCAGACTCCTTTCTTTTTAGTAGTGGTCCTCGGAAAAACCCCTTCCCTGACCCGGTCAGAAAGCGTTGGTGGTTTGAGAAGGAATCCACTTTAGCATTAGTTTAGTCTCTATTGGTCCCCGGAGAAACCCCTTTCCCGATCCAGTCGGAAAAGTGTTGGTGGTTTGAGAAGGAATCCTCGGAGAAACCCTTCCCCGACCCGCTCGGAAAGTGTTGGTGTTTTGAGAAGGAATCCGCTTTAGCCTTAGTTCGGTTTCCCCCCCCCCCCCCTTTACAGCGCTGCCTACCCTTCCTTGGGAAAGGCTCAATTAGGATCCCCTCTTAGATTTAGTATAGTTTGGTTAAAATCTACTCTTTATTTAATCTTGTCAATCTTACATCTATCCTCTTCTTTCATTGTCTTTTCTCTTCAAATCTATATTCAGTTGTAAAAGTTATTGTGTTTATTGGACCTAAAAAGAAATCTACCTGACTACATTTGTAGTAGGTTAACTCAATCGTTCGAGTCCTTTTCCCTGTCGACTCCTCGACACAGGCAAAGCAGAACGACGCGCTCTCCCAGCTGATCCCTCACGGTAAGTGGCACATATTAAGCAATGGTTGATTGTAACTGACGTGTATAGAGGGTGACAAGGCAGAGACGTAAAAGAGGTTTTGTTAATCCCAAGGCAAAAAGATACATCATTGTTTCGTGTTGACCAAGAGAGACCTTGATCCCGCTAAACGGGGGTCAGGTCTGAATTCGTATTAAAGCAACTGTTGTGAAGGGACTTAACAGAGTGACCTGGGTCGGACCGGGTTAAGACTGAGCCGAGCCGGGCCGAGCGCCTCCGTGAAACCGACGAACCACGGAAACAAGTGGGTCTCGACCTAGGTTGGTCCCAGGGAGCGTACGTGCGACACACACACACACACACCCACACCTCTGCGGAGCGGTGTGTCGTACGCAATAGTTCCCATAAATCACTGCGCGTGCGGTGTGAACACTCAACAGAACAATGAGGCGTCGGAATTACGGCATGGCACCGCGAAGGGAACCTATGCTAGGTTCTCAATTTAGATTCAGTAGTAGTGGGTTCCCCTTTCAAATGCCACTGCTACTGCTGTAACGATTTGATACAACGTCAGCGTTTCACAGTAGGATATTTTTTAACTGATAAGTTGCGGCACATATGTATACTGACTCATGTATCGTTTACGGTTGACTGCATTTGAGAACAGCGTGGTCTCAAGACGGCTGCATAGGCCCACCAATATCGACCTTTGGTTTTGTATACTGGTCTTGATTTCTCTTCACAATAGATTGGTTAATACAGATGTTTAAGGAAAGGAACTTCAACTTGGTTGCACTACAGCGTTGTTAGGTTTGGTTGTCATTCAATGCGCATGGCTGAAGCAATGCGCAAGGAGGGATGTAGTGTGAAATTAAATAAATCAAGGTGGATACGGTAAATAATTTTTTTTAAATAGAACTGTCATGCCAAGGTTGAAATCAGCTCAGAATATGGAATGGGACACTCAAAGCAAAAATTCAAAATCTGTGCAAGCACTAAATAGAATTGGTTAAATGCAATTATTATTATAACTTTTTTCAAGACACATCTATACACACACGTATACATATACACACATCTATACACACACACATCTATACACACATAAAACATTTAAGAAGGAATGCAAATGAGGCATTATCCATTATAGTACAAACATATTTAAAAACATACAATTTTCAGGTCCAATGTTTCCAGAAGCAAGATGAGTACCTTATATCTCTCTGAGAGATATCAATTAGATATCAATATCTATAGCAATACTGAGTTATCACATGCAAGCTAATAGAATGACACAGCTAACTTTGCACGTAATGCTTACGGTTAAATTCATGCTTTCACTTACATTTCAAGGGTCCCATAATGTCACGGTCTGTCCGCCACGCCCCCTTCACCCTCGCAGCTGGGCTGCGTCAGGTGGTTAGTGGAGCCTTTAAGTTGACTGAACACTGTTCTCCTGTTGCCAGATTGTCTTCGCTGTTGGTTCATGCAAGTCTCTCCAGCTATTCGCCTGTCTCCTGTTCCCGGTTTACCGATCCTGCCTGTTCCCGACTACGTTCCCCGCCTCGTCCTACTGGATCCTCGTTCGCCTGTCTCCTGTCCCGGCTCCCCGACCCTGCCTGTCCCCGACTACGCTCCCCGTCTCGCCCCTCTGGATCCTCGTTCGCCTGTCTACTGCCCCGGTTTCCCGATTCTGCCTGCCCCCGACTACGTTCTTCGTCCCGTCCCCGTTGATTTGCTTGACGAAGTAAAGATCGGATTATCATTGTGTTTGCTGGTCTCTGAGTCGTGCTTTTGGGTTCAAATCTGCCAGTCTCTTCAGTGGAGCGTGACACATAAGGGACTTCCATTCGAACAATTAAAAATAGAATTAAAGAAAATATGTTTTTGAACAACTAACTGATGTAGATGAGTTTGTATTTCGACAATAGAAACACAAAGTTCCAGAACCAGATGCAGACAAACCCGGAGCCTACAAACTACGTCTGCCGAGCAAGGAGTAACAGTCACATGAGGAAATCAAATAACGGCAGGATTTGAATCGGTTCTGTTTTGGTGGTCAACCATTAGAAAAAATATTGTTTGGATAAATTACATATATCATAATCAGCAACAGTTTGTACAGTTTTCCACGAATAAGGTTAAAGGAATATATAGATATGGATATGTTATTGGCAGAGCAAGGAGGGGTGTATGCGATGATAGGCACACAACATGTTGTACTTTTATCCCAAATAACACGGCTCCGGATGGGTTGGTGGCCAGGGCGCTGGCATGATTACAATCCCTCAGGTTCGAATTGGCAGAGAACTCCGGCATTAATGACCCTTTCACAGGATGGATGGAGAATATGTTTGGGAGGTGGAAAGGCATGATCCAGTCAGTGCCCTTCGCGGGAATAATGGCAGTAACCGTGTTAATTGTAGCCGGCTGCCGTTGTATGGCTCGATGGCTACTGCATCGGCTGTTCACCACAGCAGTGGGCGCTACAGAAGCGCCAAGTGCCATTCAGGCTTGCATGGGGATCAGATATGATCCGGTGAAAGTGGATGAGACATCACTTGAGGGGCCCGACCCTATCCAGCTGTAATATGTAGAATAGTCAACACCTATACTATTCTAGTAGTAGCGCCTGTATCTAAGATAGTCAATATCCCGGATTTACTTGAATAACACATTTTTAAACAACCATACCAGGTTATGTTTGTTATTGTGTAGTGTTGCTTGGTTGCGAATGCAACCCGTTATTTCTGTATCACTGCATTGATAATGGGACTGTTGATTTTCTTTGAGACAGTTGTTTACAGGTTTCCTGTTGCTGACACGACGACGATTAAACGCCTGAAGGAGGCTCACATGATGTGAAAGTAACCTCTCTATGTGAGCCGAGCCCTTGACAAGGAGGGACGAGCCTTGGGTTCATGAATTACAGGTCCCGATGGCGACAGAAGAAACAGTGGCTGCGATTACAACAATGTCCAAAACCACCCACATGCAACAGCGCACCAATACATGAAGATCCCCTGAGACATCCAAATCCATGCGACCCACAGATAATCTCGAAATTTTTAATTTTTATGATTTTTAATTTTTTACTTTTTACTTTCAATGCATGCTGCAAATATATGTCGCCTAATTTTTGTACCTTTCACTTTTATGCATGCCGAAAATGTTATAACTTTGTCACATATAACCAGAAGTATTAGTTTGGATTTTTATGAATGCTTTTATCCATATGCTTATTGTTTTGTATTGTTGACAATGACCTGTATTTCCTATGAGACCCACCAAGGTGAATGCCGTCTCAGTATTAGGGGGACGCATTGTGGTTTATCTCCACTATGGAGTTTTTCCACTTCGGTCTGTGGTGTTGATGATTTTCCTACTTTGACTATGTCCTCGGTGTGGTAAATGGTGCTTGTGACTTAAAAATCTATTATGGCCATCTGAGATGGCCAAGGAGGGATGTTACGTATTTTAAGCACATAAACTGCCCCACATAGCCATTAGGAAGCAGGATCTAACACACAAGCTGCATTACCCTCACATAGCCACTAGGAAGCAGGATCGAACACTTAAAGGGGTAGTTCGGAATTTTGGACATAGGGCCTGATTCCCAAGTGAGCATTGGTATTCTATATCACTGGAGACAGTTTTCAACACATTTCATACAGTCCTTCTTGTTGCAGAGTTTGCTCGTGCTAGGCTAGCGCAAGTCAACGGGCAATGCTAGCCTGCTATTAAAAACAGTCTTACCCACTCCACAGTACACCCGAGGTAAATCAATTATAACGACAGACTATAAATCTAAGTTTATAGAATAATGTTAGAAATAAAACCAACCTTGCATTGCATTGCATTTTGAGGGAATTGCGGGGTCTCAGCAGCAGTGTTTATATTCCTGTACGTCGTAGGCTACGGCAGCGGCGGACTGATACCTAGGTTACCTGCCGCTGTCATTGCTACAAACGCAGAGTACAGTGAACAAAGGAATTCTTTAAGCGTATTCAATTAACAAGATATGCCCACGTTTGGAGGAGTTTGCGATGCATCTGCTTTTGAAGACGATTATGAGGAATTTGTTGTATCCAACGAACCGTACATGTACGAGCCGGTGTTTTGATGTCCAAGCCAGCAGCAACAAGCCACAGTTGAGTCCTTTCTGGATCTCGCACTCGAAATTGGTGGAAACTTTGTGGTGCCCATCTGTACCGTTTATTTCTACAATTTCTAAAAGCACACTGAACCATCATGTTGCCTAGTCGTTCAATTGCGCTTCTGTCCCACGCTTCTCTGTTTACGTTCTTCTGTCGTGATTCGGTTACAAACCTAACCAGCGCATAGTAAAATTCTGCTTCGGCTGAGAAAGTAGTCCCTCGATGATTCATGCGATGCAAGGTTAGTTTTATTTCTAACATTATTCTATCAACACAGACATTTAAATCTATAGTCTGGCGTTATAATTGATTTACCTCGGGTGTACTGTGGAGTGAGTAAGACTGTTTTTAATAGCAGGCTAGCATTGCCCGTGACTTGCGCTAGCCTAGCACGAGCAAACTCTGCAACTAGAAGGACTGTATGAAATGTGTTGAAAACTGTCTCCAGTGATGTAGAATACCAATGCTCACTTGGGAATCAGGCCCTATGTCCAAAATTCCGAACTACCCCTTTAAGCTGCAACACCTACTCCATCCACAGACAGACAGGTGAGGAAGCCGAGGCTAATACGTCACATAGGCCACGCCCACTTCACATAGGCCGCGCCCACTTCACGGGCAATAGCGCGTGATTCAAGTGGAGAGGGCAGAGATCAATAGGTAACCGCGGAGAGAACCGGGCTGAAGCCCGGGGCTCGAAGCTCACGATATTGTCCCTCACACGCGTTAGATACAATTCCCTCCCTTAAGGGACACTGTGTAACATTTTAAGTCATTTATTACCTCAAATCAACGTATTCATTCATAAATAAGTCCTCATTGGTGTAAAATTAACTCTGCCAAAAATCGCACTTATCCTCCTGAGCGAAGAATAATTAATATGTAGTTACATAGGACGGGTTAGCTTCATGGAGGCTTCCATGTTCTTCCGGTCTATGAAATGCCAAGAGGGACAAAGAGCACTGGTAGTGGTACAGGAAATGCAAACGCGTTTTCACTCTGAGCCAGCGTGAATGATGACTGAAATAATTCACTATCTTGCTCGAGGAGTAATTACTCATGCATCATTAGCTTACACTAATGATTCACTGCAGTTTGAAATTTGTTTGAAATAACGAACCTCATCATCACTCGAATGACTCGATTTTTTTTTTTTAGATTTTTACACAGTGTCCCTTTAAGCTTCATAGTTACCATACCGAAACATGCCTACTTTAACAAATAAAGTGAATGTTACGTATTTTAAGCACATAAGCTGCCCCCACATAGCCATTAGGAAGCAGGACCGAACATATAAGCCGTAAATACTGTACATAGCCACAAGGGGAGCAGGACCTTACTGAAGGCTGCAATAGCTACTCCATCCACAGAAGGCAGCACCTCAGACACGTGAGGAAGCCGAGGCTAATACGTCACATTGGCCACGCCCATTTGACGGGCAATAGCGCGTGATTCAAGTGGAGAGGACCGAGACTATAGGGAACCGCGGAGAGAACCGGGCTTAAGCCTGGGGCTTGAAGCTCAAGATATTATCCCTCACACGCGTTAGATACAATTCCCTCCCTCAAGTTTCATAGTTACCATACCGAAACATGCCTACTTTAACAAATAAAGTGAGTTAAAAGCGACCAAGGATTGGACCACTTTCTTCCAGAAATTACGCATCATGAGATAAAAAGCGACCAAGGATTGGACCACTTTCTTCCAGAAATACCGCATCAATAATGTCGTTTTCTCTATGGCTTTACATAATTCTTCTGTCTAATGTTCAGTTTTCATAATTCAACCCTAGTCATGCTGCAGTTTGGAGGAGCATCTCCGCAACCAGCAGGGTCGGCAGCACTACCGCCTTGCGGTCGGGCATCAGAAGAGCAAGATTGACAGCGTCTACATCCCCATGGATAAGCGTCTCATCCCAACGGCTTCCTCGGGGCATGTGATGAACTTTTCAAAGCACATTTTGTGTTTAATTTGTCTTACGATGTGGCACTAGGGAATTTTTACACATTCCTGCAGAAAACAGTGTATAACATTGATGTGGGGAAAATTAAGGAGTCGCCCAGACTTAGAGACTTGAGAGCGAGACTGCTTAAAGTGGAAAGGAAGCAATCAAATAAAACAGATGTCTATAGCACTAGTTAAATATTTAAATATACCATAAATACAAATAAAGTCGGAAATATGACCCGTTATTCAGAATAAAGCACAAACAAGTTGCATTAATTACAATGTTTTCAGCCTGTGCGCCGTCATCTCTGTTTTCAGAATACGATGACGTCACGAGAATGGTTGGTAACATTCTATGTTGTTTACATAGCGGCTCATAGCCTCACAGGTAGCTTACTGCCTCAACAAAATGGATATGGACGAATGGGATAGACCCACCAATGAGGGCAGGCATCCAATTGCCTATGCTTTTGAGCCAGTAAGAGCAGTGGGAGTTTTAGTGCCCCCAACAGAGCCTGACTATGGAGGAGAAATAGATGAAGGAGAGAGAGATGTATCTGAGCGCACAGGAAACAATCGGTGGTGCTTACGTGGGGTTTGTGTCCCTATGTCCACTGACATGGAGAGTGTCTACTGCCATGAAATTAACCTGGGACATCTTATCAAAAATAACAGATGTATCACGTCCAATCCGACGTGCCAAATGCTGTCATTAGAGCGAGACTTGTTGCAGGTCGCAATGCTGTCGCTGAGAGACATCCGAGCCGAAACACTGGAGCGCCCAATAAACAGCAGGTAAACTAACACAGTCTTGATAGGTTGTGCGGAGGGAGTAGGGGACTACACTGATCACCTGAGAATTTTTACACCCATACTCAGTTATTCTGCAATGTATTATCATGGTAGAAGCTGCGATACAGTACTAGCATAGCATAACATAACAAGCACATACCGTAACTGGCTGTACCCACTGTACCCACAACAGGTTCGCAAGGATCTGCTAATAGTTTCCACTACTAATTGAGCGAAACAAATGCAATCATCGATACTACATCACAAAAAGAAACCTCTTACTCACACATTAGAAGTTCGCTCCACCGAGTTTATTCACCAATTCATCAACGATGCAACTGCATTTCAGATTGCGGTAATCCACAAGTTATGCACTTCGGCGAGAACATCCAAACCATACTTGCCAACCCTCCCGATTTTCCCGAGAGACTCCCGATATTCAATATCCTCTCCCGTTTCCCTCCCGCGGTAAAAAATCTCCCGCAATTCTCCCGATTTCTGACAAGATTTCAGATATTATTATAGATATTATATTTCATATTATTGTAATAATAATATGAAATTTAAGGATATGAATTCTATTGATATGTAATAATAATATGAAATTAAATGTAAATGAAATGAAAGTATTCAACATAAAATTGACGTCTCAACTAACCCCCGTTCTAACCCTTCTTCTTTCTCTATCAGTCTTTACAGGCTTACAGCGTACAGACAATTCACCCTTTGGTCCAGGGGTCATCTTGGCCGGAGGAACAGGATTCCAATACCAGCCTGTGTTGTGAATGCCATAAGGACTGTTTACCCATCCCCAGAATACTGTGGATTTGAATACTATAATGACTTGTAGAAATTCTTTGTATTGGCTAATTGATCAAACATTACATGTATTTACTATCCTTTGGGCCTCTGTAATATCTCCATTAAACTAGGTACTTTGAAAAAATACAAATGAAATGCTGAAACTATGTTATGCAGAGCAAATATTTTAATCCAAAAGTCTAAATTGCAGACAATAACTCACACTGCTGGGGTTGGAAAGAGTGCAACCTTACAACACAGACACAGGCAGACAAACTTTTTTTCTTATGCAAGAACAAAGACAATTGGGTAGGAATACTGAATGGTAATTAAATCGCTTGGCAATAATTTAATTATTTCATCTAACAGCGTAACTGTAATATTGTTTAAATTATATAACTATACTACTGTACTACTATACTCTCTATATACTCTACTAACTATACTACTTCCAACTCTCTCCTACCCTCTTAGCTATGCATCTAGCTTTTCAGGAAATCTGCTGAGGTGTGCGCATACTGACACATCCTTGTCTCGTTTTTTGACTCCTCTGTGCTCAGCGATGGTCACCACTCTATCCTTTGGATGTTCCCTCAGTGCTTTCCGGATTGACATTGCCTCACAACTCTTCAGAGCTCCTGCTACTATGTCCTTTCTGAAGCTGCAGTCTTTGGGCATCTTCACTGGAGCCACCAGATACTGCTTAGAAGCCTTTGAAAAGTAGTGTTTCATTTGCTTCTCCCCCTCTTTGGTTGATGCATTCTCACAGATGACATTGTGGTTGTGGTCCAGTGCAGCTACTCTAAGTCGGGCCTGAAAGCTCTCTTTCAAGAACTTTTTTCTCTTGGTGGCAAACTTTGTGTAGACAGAGTGGAGGCACTCAAGTCTTCCAGTGTGGTTGCCCTCAGTGACACTCGTTTTTTCAGGAGTTTTTTGTCCAGCACTACACTCTGGAGGTGTTTAAATGCTGCAGAGCTGGGATGGAGCCATGGACGTTTGCTCTCCTCTTCAGGAGTATAGGGAGGGTGGCCGCAATTTGTGGTCGTCTCCCCAGTTGCCCAACAGTGGACATTGGTGATGTGGTGCAGCACAGATATCCACCTCTCCTTCAGCTTTGTTGCACTTCCATTGCATGTACTGGCACTGTACCACAAGTGGTTGGAGACCATCTTGCTCCACTCAATTAACTGTTCATCCTGGCACTTCAGCAGTCGCTTTTTCATATTCTTCACAATGTGCCACAGATCAAATTCATGTTTAATGTCCCCATACTCCTCCCGCATAACTTTTTGCACTGATGGGTGACAATCGGTTACCAGCACTGAGACGGAAACTCTATGCTCCAACAGCTTGTTAAGGCATCTCTCAAGACCCTCAACCTCTAGCCAGTAGCCGTTTTTGACTTCAGTTACATTTACAGTCTCCTGAGCAACGACTAAATCTGACTTGGTGTCAATCAGTGAGTAGGTGCCATATGATGCATTGTGACCAGTGCTGTCATACCTTGCGTCACCGGAAACGATCAAGGATTCGTCACTTACAGCGCTCATGATGGCCTGATTGTGGAGAGACCATGTCTCGTTGACTACCGGGATGACATAGGCCTTTTGGATGTTGAACCACTGCCTCTTTGACAGGCTCTCCAAGCCGATTGCCTCACAGACCTCTATGAATGGAGTACATGTATTCCCCGTAACAAACACTGCCGTTGGTATCGACACATTGCACTCCATCAGGCCTCTCACCAGAGGCTGGGAATGCCAGACGTATCTGTGGCCATCAATGCACTCCGTATTTACCGTCATTCCAAATCCACTTTTTGAAACTACCCGTGGTTCCATCAAACACTTCCCACAATTTTCCCAGTGACACAAATTGAACAGTTTCAAAAGTTGCTTGGTAGAAACAACACTCTTTCGGTCATCTGAGAGGTTAGGCTCCTCATCCTCTTCATCGTCAAAACCCGTGTTTGTGTCTTCTTCACTCAGCCGAAACTCATCATCCAAACTCATGTCCTCCTCAGCACTAATTTCATGGACTGACTCCTCATAGACAGGAATGATACCTCACTCTGCTGTGGTGATGAAGCCCTTGGCATTGAGATGTTCTCCAGACTTGTGTCATCAAACAATGTGCAGTAGGAGTGGTCACTAAAGACACCCTGCATGTTGTACATGTCGTCAGTCATTGTGCCTTTACTCACAAGGACGATGTGTCTACCTTCACTTCCACATTCAGCAAGATCAGTCTGGGTACTGGCATCCACTTTTGTGCTGCTTCCCTGACTTTCTTCTGGTTCCTGACATGCTTCCTCCCTTCCTGTCAACTGACCCTCCATCAATTCCCTGCATGCTTCTATGGTCTTTAAAGAGACACAAAAGCAGAATTTAGCCAGAATTAGAATTAGAATACCTTTATTGTCACTACACATGTACGATGAGATTAAAATAGCCATCTCCAAGCAGTGCAAAAATACATATATACAATACAAACACATAAACACAGGACATGAAGAGATAAAAAAGGGAGGTAGGGTGTGCAGTCCTGAGGAGTGTGTACATTGCAAATAAATAATAAATACGGTACTATGCAGTGTAAGATATGTATATATTGCACATTATATATTATATATATATATATAATTATTATAATATAAGATAATGTGGAGGAGATAATGACTGACATCTCCCGGCTCTGCCCGCCAACAGGATGTTGTTTACAGCTATGAAAATTAGTACACGGGTGCAGCAGCTGGGCTCCATGCTGCCTTACTTTGCGTTCACACCAAAAGATGCATTTGCTGCCCGAACACGTTGAAGCCGAAGTTTTGCGGCGCGGCAAATCAAGTTTTGCGGCGCAGCAAAAGTTTTGCGGCGCAGCAAAGGTTTTGACGCGCAGCAAAAGTTTTGACGCGCAGCAAAACTTCTGCTGCGCCACAGTTTTGCAGCGCGTGAAGTTTCGCGGCACGGCAAGTTTTTCCCGCGGTGCTTCTGAATTCATTCACAACCATGGCCGACATTACGAGCATTATATCTCTTTACCTGTTGTGGAAGAGGGAGAGACGTCGGAATGCTCGTCGTCGTTTATGGGTTCATGAGACCATTCGGAGCCGTACAGAGCTCGGTGAATTTCACCGTCTTCTGCAGGAGCTCCGTCTGGATGGCGAACGCTTCCAGCGCTATTTGAGGCTGACTCCGGCCCAGTTTGATGACCTGCTAGCTAGGATCGGTTCTAGGATCTCTCTGTCTCCGGTGAGTGGTTTCATAATTTGTGTCTCAAAAATCGAAACATAAACATTTTACTTCAGGTTCACCAAGCAGGCGTTTCCATGGTAGACACCACCGTTATTATTATCCTCTGCCGACAATAGTATAGTATGTAGTCAAATACAATAAATAGATCCATTATGTTGATCAAATATGACTCCTGCCTTTGTAAAAAAAAAAAATTACAAATAAATGGGGAAAAAATATTGTAAATGTATGATACCTATACTATCTTCACTACAACACTTTTTTTTTATTCTGCAGATACCTAGCCACTGGGGACTCCTACAGGACCATCGCAAATAGTTTCTGTGTTGGTATCTCCACTGTCTCCAGCATTGTCCCTGATGTTGCCACTGCAATCTGGGACTCTCTGGTGGAGGAGTTCATGGCTGTGCCCAGCACAGATGAGTGGAGGTCCATTGCAGGGAGGTTTGAGGAGCGGTGGAATTTTCCTCTTTGCTGTGGAGCATTGGATGGGAAGCATGTGGTCATTAAAGCCCCTGTTCACTCAGGATCCCAGTTCTACAATTACAAGGGAACTTTCTCTCTTGTTCCACGGTTGTAGACGTGGAATATTGTTTCCGGGTGATTGATGTCGGGGGGTACGGAAGAACCAGTGATGGTGGGATTCTGGCCAACTCTGCTTTTGGTGCAGCTCTTCAGTCTGGCACCCTCCAACTGCCTGCCGACCTGCCACTACCAGGAGCTGACCACCGAGGACCACAGCCGCATGTCTTTGTGGCTGATGAGGCCTTTCCACTTCGGAAAAACCTCATGAGGCCATTCCCTGGTCGCAACCTGGCAAGAGAGCGCCGGGTTTTCAATTACCGTCTGTCCCGAGCTCGGATGGTTGTGGAGAATGCCTTTGGGATCCTTTCTTCCCAGTGGAGGGTCTACAGGCGTGCCTTCGAGGTCAACGTTGAAGTTGCGGAGAAGTGTGTGAAGGCTACCTGTGTTCTCCACAACTTCATGCGGAGGACCACCCCCCCAAGTGCATTGAGGGGGAACATCCCAGTTGGCGAGGTGGCCCCACTGCCAGGTCTACGGAGAGTTGCTGCCAACAACTCAGCGAGGGAAGCCATCAGGATTCGGGAGGCCTTCAAGTCCTACTTCTCTGCTGAGGGAACCATCCCATGGCAAGACAACGTGTAGCGCACCAGCACACCCAAAACGGCTCTTTTAAGAGCCACCCACACATTACGAGTTTTCTCAGAAGGGTGGCTGGCGTCTCCCTTAGGGATAGGGTGAGAAGCTCAGCCATCCGTGAGGAACTCGGATTAGAGCCGCTGCTCCTTTACTTAGAAAGGAGTCAGCTGAGGTGGTTCGGGCATCTGGTAAGGATGCCCACTGGGCGCCTTCCTTGGGAGGTGTTTCAGGCAGGTCCAGTGGGGAGGAGACCTCGGGGAAGACCCAGGACTAGGTGGAGAGATTATATCTCAACACTGGCCTGGGAACGCCTCGGGATCCCCCCGTCAGAGCTGGTCAATGTGGCCCGGGAAAGGGAAGTCTGGGGCCCCCTGCTTGAGCTGCTCCCCCCGCGACCCGACCCCGGATAAGCGGATGACGATGAGGATGAGGAAGTGAGCACATATAAGGTAAATATGCCACAAAAATATGGTATATATTTATGTATTTTAATAATTTTTCAATTTTAAAAGAATACGGTTGGACTGAAAATGTAGGCGTCATGTCTTTGACCCGGGTAACACTGTTGTTTTTTATTGGTCGTCATGAAAAAAAACATAAGGGGTAGGGATGGGAATCGAGAACCGGTTCTTGTTCAGAACCGGTTCAGAGTCAACCGATTCCTTGGAATCATTAGCAAGCCTGCTTAACGATTCCGCTTATCGGTTCCGGTCGCGGCAAATGTGTTGTGACGTCACACACACGCTGCTTTGATTTGGTTCAGAACGCAGCAAACATGTCGCCGCCGAGGAAGAATCGCATTGTGCGTTCACACCAAACGCGATGGGGCGACAAGATCCCATACAAAGTGAACGTAGAGACGCGTATAAGGGCGAATTTTCGCGGGAGAAAACCGCACGACAAAAGTTTTTGTCGTGATGACAGCCAATTAGCGTTCAGCAGCGTGATAACTGAGTGACATGTGTAACGTAACAGCCAATCAGCGTTCAGCAGTCAAACTCAGTGCAGTGCAGTCCGGGGTGAACTGCGGCATGGAGGAGAAAGTGATTGTTGCAGTTTGCGACTCCCGGAGCTCTATATATAATAGTATATAATTGTATACATAATATCACGGCCAACAGCTCTGTCGCCTCCGGATGGCCGTAGCGTGGGGAGCTCTCATAGGGATTGGGCTTCTCGGGGTTTGTTTACCGGCATTGCTACGGTTTCCGGTCTTGTGTGTTCCAACGATTTATCAGGTAGGCCCATCTAATAATAATAATAATAATAATAAATGAAATTTATATAGCGCTTAATATGGTACTCTAAGACGCTTAATAAATCTAATCAAATAAATAAATATATATGTAATAAATCTCTGTCTAATCAATGCTTCATTTTGTTTATGTCAGTTGAATTTTGTTACAAGTTGAATGAAAATGAGCACTGTTAGCATTCCAAAAGGCAGAAGCTCTTACTTGGCTGTTTTCAGTCTGTGTTAGTTGTATGGCACATAATGATGGCATTTGGGCTTAAAAAGCCAAACATATATTTTTTCGTCTAGACCAATTGATTTGAAAATGTACAATTTCCTAATAAGCACTTCTGATCAGATATTAAAGAGGAAAAAAAACAAAACACATTTATACTTATTTTCTCACCCAATGAGAATCGATAAGGAATCGGATCGATAAGCAGAATCGGAATCGGAATCATGAAATTCTTATCAATTCCCATCCCTAATAAGGGGTACCACTGTCCTTTTTTATCGGTCGTCATGAAAAACACATAAGGAGTAACACTGTCGATATTTATTCATTAAAACATAGGGGGTAACCCTGTCTTTTTTATCAAATGAAACATGAGGGGGGACACTGTCGTTTTTCTTTGGTCATCATGGTTTTTTATTGGTCGTCATGAATAAAAACATAAGGGGTAACACTGTTGTTTTTTATTGGTCGTCATGAATAAAAACATAAGGGGTAACACTGTTGTTTTTTGTTGGTCGTCATGAAAAAAGACATAAGGGGTAACACTGTTGTCTTTGTCAAGTAAAAGGTGTAACACACAGGGGGTACACTCAGGCGCGGTCTTTGCATAGAGGCGTTGCTAGGCAACGGCCTTGGGCCTCTCCACTGTAGGGGCCACTCCTGACTGGGAGCTGCAAACTTCCCATAGGCCTACAGCTGGTAATTGGGGCCCTTTGGACAGTAATTCACAGATAAATGTTGATTTTTTTCTTAATTGGTGATTTTTGTGTTTAAATTGGAAAGAAGAACAACAGAATAAATTACAAAGAAATACCGATTACGTGCACGCCCCCTCTCTTTCCCGTTAAAATGGAATATTCCATCCATGCAGTTGTTGTGACTCGTGAGCAAAGACGTGGACATAGCAACATTAGCAACATGAAGCGCCACTACCCAAGTGGCGCTACAAAAAGAAAAAAGGCTAAACTAAAAACAGATGCTCTCCCAAAATTAACAAGCTTTTTTAGCGTGACAACACCACCGGACACGAATGTTTTGGTGGAGGGGGAGGGGGGGGAGGAGGTGCCGCCGGGCCCGGCTGTTGATGCAGCAGGAGGAGGAGGAGAGGAGCTAAAAGCATCGTGCACTGATGACAAAGATGACGAAAATGCCGTGGAGGATACGGTGAGTAGGCCTACTGCTGCCGTTTCTGATTCTGAGCACCCAGAAGAAAGTGATGCTCTAAGTGATGACCCGGGTTTGTGGCCCACAGTAGTCAATGACAGGGAACGGTGCGAATTGGTTAAAAGAGGGCCCGTGCAGCAACAGTCAGAATTCCCAAAAAATGCAATGGGTCGGCGCTTCACAACTGCGAACTACTATATGCAGATGAAAAATGGAGAAAGGATAAGTAGGACGTGGCTAGTGTACAGCAAGGTGGAGGACGCAGCAATGTGTTTTTGTTGCCACCTTTTTGGCAAGGGAGATACACAGCTGAGCTCCACCAGCGGCTTTAATCAGTGGAAAAATCTCCATGCTCACCTCAAGTACCACGAGAGGTCTGCTGAACACGTGAAGAATATGGATGCCTGGCACACACTAAATGCACGCCTTCAAAGTGGCACAGCTATAGATCAGGGGGCACAGAATCTCATCAATGCTGAAGTCATTAGATGCAAAGAAGTGATGAAAAGATTGCTTGCTATCGTTTGCCATCTAGCTCAGCATAATCTGGCCTTTAGAGGGCACAGGGAGAAGTTGTTCGAGCATGGGAATGGAAATTTCCTGGGGCAAGTACAGTTAATGGCCAAATTTGACCCTGTGATGAAGGAGCATCTCTGGAAAATTAAAGAGAAACAGATTGCTGATACCTACCTGAGCAAACGCATACAGAATGAATTGATATGCCTTGTCGCCCAGTGCACCACTGATGCTATAGTGGAGCGCGTGAGGAGGGCCAAATACTATGCAGTCATCATGGACTGCACTCCAGATGTAAGCCACAATGAGCAGCTATCAGTGATGCTGCGAATTGTCAACTGTGAGCTCACAAAGGGTGTTTCTATCCATGAGCACTTCATGGGATTTCTTCTGGCAGATGACACCACTGGCCAAGGTCTTCTGCAGCTGTTTCTGGGACACCTGGAAAAATTGGGGTTGGACCTCTCCAACTGCCGAGGCCAGTCTTATGATAACGGCAGCAACATGCAAGGCAAAACACAGGGTGTCCAGACGAGGATGCTGCAACTCAACCCCAAAGCACTGTGTGTGCCATGTGGCAGCCACACCTTAAACCTGGTGGTGGGGGATGCTGCAAAGTCCTCAACCATTTCTCTGGGATACTTTGGCACACTACAAAGGCTGTACAATTTGTTTAGTGGCTCTGTTCAGCGTTGGACCATCCTTCAGGAGCATGTGAAAGATTTCTCAGTCAAGGCCTTGTCCACTACAAGATGGGAGTGCCGGGTGGATGCTGTCAAGGCTGTGCGCTACCAACTCCCAGAGATCGTTGATGCGTTGACAGCTGTGCACAAGCATGCAACATTGAAGAAGGATCCAGAATGCGCCTCCACTGCTGACAGCCTCAAGGACAACATGATGAAGTGGTCATTCATGGTGAGCACCTTTGTTTGGTACAATGTGTTATACCACATAAACCGTGTCAGTAAAATCTTGCAGAGCCCCAGTGTGTCTATTGAGACAGTAAGGAGAGAGGTCATGGCAGTGGCAGACTATCTGGAAGAATATAGGGAGTGTGGCTTTAATTCTGCACAAGTAGATGCCAGGGAAGTGGCAGAAAAGATGGAGGTGGAGATGAGCTGGCCTGTTGTGCGACAGAGAAAAAGGAAGAGGCAGTTTGATTATGAGGGAAGAGATGAGGATATGTCTACTCCAGAGGAGCTCTTCAAAAGAGTTTTTTCTCCATCTAGTGGACACAGCCAGAACCACTTTAAGAGAAAGATTCTCGAACATGGAGGTCTTCTTTGACCTCTATGGATTCCTTTACTCATCCAAGTCATTGAGAGGCACCATTCAGACAGGGAAACTTGATGGTTGCTGCAGGAAGCTGGAGGAAGTAATAGGAGATGTGGATGGAGAGGACCTGAAGATGGAGCTCAAAGGAGCTGTCCAGTCCTTCCCTCCACACATCACCACTCCACTTCAAATGTTAGACCACATCTACAAGGAGAATGTCTTAGACATTTACCCAAACGTCAGCATAGCCCTGCGACATCTCCTTACTATCCCAGTCACGGTTGCTTCAGGTGAGAGAAGCTTCTCCACGCTGAAACGCCTGAAAACATACATGCGTTCTACAATGGCCCAGGATAGGCTGTCTGCCCTTGCCACAATCTCAATAGAACATGAGGTCCAACAGTCCCTTGATATGGATGAAGTTATAAGCAGATTTGCAGAGGCCAAAGTGAGAAAGGTCAGATTTGTTTGAGAAGAAACTGCCACCTGTTCAGTGTTCATAAGAAGAGAAAGAAGCAGGAAGATAGTGACAGTAAGGCACATGGGCATACCAGGGAGAGAGAAGCAGATGAAGAGGTATAGAAACAGAGGGACAGAAGGAGAGAGAGGACAGCACAGAAACGGGGACAAGAAGTGAGGTAATGATTTTGCAGTGCATTCCTGTGACTGCTTGATAATTAATCATATAATCATTATCATCTCAAGCAAATTGAATGGTTTTGCATACTATGTATCATATTACAAAAAGTGTTAACTGTTAATGTGTTTGCATTTATTTTTTCTGTTCTAGATTTCTACAGATGGTACACATCCCGACCCTGATGCATGAAAACCGGTGCCACACACACACACAGGGACATTCTTCATCACTCACTCAGACCTCTCTCTCACATACTCATTCTCTCTCTTTCTCTCACACATGCACAAACTCTGCCTCCTCTCGCTCATATTTTCACTTTAAGTGTTGTTGTGATTAATAATTATTCTTTATCATTAAGTTCAGTTACAAATGCTCTGTCACACTGCTTTACTTTTTTACATTTATTTATTTTTTGGCAATCAGATGTATATTTTATTTAAAGATATGTTTATTGATTGCACATATAAAAAATACAGTTAGCACTGAAAGCTTCAATTTCCTTTTAAAACTATTTTTGTTAAATAAATATTTTGCATTTTGACATACGATGGTGTGATATCTGAAAACGTATTTCTCGCATATGAATGTTGAGGGCCCCACTAGCTAAATTCGCCTTGAGTCCCCAAATTGCTAAGTCCGCCACTGGGTACACTGTCTTGAAAAAAAACATATTTGAAAAAAAAAAAAAAAAATTGTCCTTGTCAAATGAAATATAGGGGGTAAGGCCGCGTTCACATCTAGCGTTTTTTTAAATCTGCCAGCGCTTGTTTTACATTATATCCCTATGGAGCAGAGCGTTTCTGGAAAAAGTCACGGCCGCTTTTTTAAACCGCTCTCCCAGCGTTTTTTTCTGCCATACGACGTCAGGCGTCTTTTGGGCAACTGACCAATCACAAGCGGAACATTGACACTTTGTCACGAACGAAACTCTCAGCTGTCAACTGTCAAACTGTCCACTGTCAAACTGTCAAAACAAGAAACAATGGCGAAAATATCAGTCAGGAAAGTGCCGGTGGAGCGGTTAATAGTTTTAATAACGGAACATATCGAGATATACGACATGTCTAATGGGCTCTACCACAACACCCACCACAAGAAGTCTATATGGAAGCAGATCGGGTTGATCCTTGAATGTCCATGTAAGTATAAAAAGTATTTTAAACTATTCCGGTTGGTAGCACACAGCCGTTTAGAGTGGTAGTTATGTCGTTGGAGACGGTTGATAAATGTGTTCTGGGAGATAGTTCAAAGAAATAAAGTTTATCTGATTATAGTGCACAACAAGCAGACCTAGACCCAGACGTAGCTAACTGTTGTTTACCTATCTACATAGGGGAGGCCTGTCAGGCTAAATGGAAGTATTTGAGGGACATGTACCGGAGGCAGAGAAAAGAGCAAAAAGAAAGAAAAAGTGGATCAGAGGGAGGCACCATACGTCCGTGGAAGTATATGGGGATCCTGTCTTTCTTGGAACCCCACGTCCAGGACAGAGAAACAACTTCAAAGCACTCCAAATCTCAGGAAGAAATGACAGAGACAGCAGAGAGTTTACTAAATTCGATATACGAGAGTGGAGGAGAAGGAACAGCAGGAGAGAGTGAGGTAATGATAAGTAGGTTAAATCAAGAGTCATTATGTCAAATGTAGCTGAAGCAGTAGGTGATTTAAGACAGTATCCTGCTGTGATGCTATGACACTGAAGGGTTATATCTGTTAACAAGTCTCACCTGGTATGGTAATAGTATGAGCCGTGAAGGTTAATTTATTTAATTGTGTTTTCTGGTCCCTGATAGGCTGCAATGGATGACTCTGTGCACAGCAGTGCAAGTCCTAGGCCCCAACCACCACCACCACCACCACCACCACCAAGAGGAGCTACACGAGTCCCAGGGAGGAGGAGGTCGCAGGAGAGCACTGTGACGCCATACCAGCAACGGGTGCTGGAGGCTATGAACAAGGAGCAGGACGAGCAAGAGCTATTTTTATTAAGTTTTGCCCCTGCACGGCGAAGGCTTGATTTTCGCAGACAGGCAATGGCAAGGCTGAGGATGCAAGCCCTATTTTTGGAAATTGAATTTGGCGAACAATAGAATAATATAATATAATAATAGGATAATATTTTTTTTTAGTTAGTTGGTAGTAGTTAATGAAATAGCTGTAAATAAATGAATTAAGTTAATAGTTAGTAGTTAATTAGATAATAGTTATTAGTAGTAATAGTTAGTTAATAGTTAGTTGTAATGAAATAGCTGTAAATAAATGAATTAAGTTAATAGTTAGTAGTTAATTAGATATTAGTTATTAGTAGTAATAGTTAGTTCAGTTAGTTGCAATGAAATAGCTGTAAATAAATGAATTAAATTAATAACATCCAAATTTTTCCAATGAAGTTAATATTTGTACATTGTTTAATTCATGTGATCGCAATAAATCAAAACACTGTAATATATGTATTTGCTTCCTTTTGTACCAAAGATATTTTATAGATTTTTAACTACCTATTATGGTATCCATATGAATCACACTATTTCAAACATTTTGAGATTGCCAACACTATTTTATTATGTCAATAACTCAATTGTAAGCATGATGGGCTGTAGGGGCTATGGCAAGGAATCAGAGGGTGGGCTTGTAGTCTTCAGGTTATCTTCCAGTGCAGTCAGAACCTCTGTAACCTGCAGAGACAAACAACAAGCGGAAACATGAGGTATATTCAGATTGGATAAATTGTCAAGCTGCATTAAAGAAAATAATACATTGTGAAATGTTTGTGTAAGTGTTGGATGGTGATGGAAAGGAATAGCTTTTATTGGTTTTGGGTAGCTCTTAAAAGAGCTGTTGGTTTGCAGAAGCTGTTGGTGTGCCTCAGCGATCCTGCCAGTGTACTCGCCCAGCTGGAGACATGAAATATGCAGCAAATTTCTCTCTCACAGCCACTGCATCTCTGGTGGCATTGTTGGTACCAAACCGGGGTGCACTCTGAAGGCCGAAAGATGGTTCGGTGGATGCTCCACCAGGTAGGCCTGGGTTGCCATCCCACCGCAAGAAATTGTGTAGCATGCAGGTGGCCTTCACGATGTTCTCCGCTACCTCAGGAGACACGCCCAGCACCCTCCGATACACCCTCCACTGTGATGCAAGTATACCAAAGGCACACTCCACCATCCTCCGCACATGGGAAAGACGTCAATTAAAAACTTTCTTCTTCCCAGTGTTGTGGCCAGGGTAAGGGCGCAAGATGTTTAGGCGCAATGGAAATGCCTCATCTGCCAGGAACACATGAGGCATTGGCCCAAGATGTTCTGCGCCTGGGAGAGGGGAGTCCGCAGGAATCCCCAGGGTGTTCTGACGCAGGGCAGTACCAAAGGCTGAGGCCGACAGTGTGCCCCCATCGCTGTTCCTCCCATAGGCACCGATATCCACCACCCTGAATCGGTACTTCGCATCTACTACTGCAAGTAGCACTATGGAAAATGTTCCTTTGTAATTGTAATACAATGAACCACTGGATGGAGGAGCTTCGATGACGACGTGTTTCCCATCCATTGCACCAAGGCAGTTGGGAAAAGCAAGGTGGCTGAACTCGGCAGCTATCTTCCTCCACTCTGCTGCATCTGGCCTGGGCATGTAATCAGCCAGAAGAGAGTTCCAAATCGCCTGACACACCTCGTTCACTATTCCAGCCGCAGTGCTGGCACCCACCCTGAAACAAAACGCAACAGACCTGAAGGAATCTCCTGTTGCCAAGTACCTGTAAAGTAAAAGCAATTCTGTTATATATGTACTTGATCATGTATTCATGTAATGATTTCTCTTACATTTTAAAGACTAAATGCATGACAATGTATTCAAACATTAAGTTAGCTTACATTTTAAATGCCCTTGTAAATCTAGGCTGTGCATTTCAGATTCGACTTTAGGCCTATAGGCTACTGTACAGTTTTGGGCAGCTTGTAAAATGATACTGACTTCACTATAATCATGACATGGTAGGCTAGATCAAAGAGGGAAGTTAGAAAGTACAACTCACCGTAGACAAATGCAGAGCCGTTCTTCTGGGCTAATGGCCTGTCTGAACTTGGTGTCCAGCTTCGCGATGGATGGCGCAACGATCCGCAACAGCTGTTCAAACTGACATTTGTTCAGTCTAAAGTACGCCGCAAATCGCGCATCATCGAAACGAAGCTCCTGGACTAAATTGTGGTAGGCACCTTGCTGCTGCCTTCCCCGAGTGATATCGTGCAACCACAAACGTCTAGGTACATGCTTCTCCTCGTCGTCAGCTAGGGCCAATGCAAGTGCCAATCGCCTGTTTCTTGCCATTTTGTAACAACTATCTGGGTAGCCTGGGTTCGTTGCTAGGCAATAGAAAAAACGCTCTCTGCGCTTTTATGACAAAAACGCTGCCAGCTTTTTATTTTTTCGAAAAAACGGTCGGCTCAACTTATCCCTATTACAAAAAACGCTAGATGTGAATGCGGCCTAACACTGTTTTGTTTTTCATCAGTCATGGGAAAAAAACATAAGGGGTGACACTGTCGCTTTTATCAAATGAAACGTAAAGGGTAACACTGTCGTTTCTTATCTGTCGTCATGAAAAACCCATAAGGGGTAACACTGTCGAAATGTATCGAATAAAACATAGGGGGTAACTTGGGTGTTGTTTTCAGGTGGGACCTGTCCCCAGTTGATCTAGATAGAATGACCATCTCAAACTGTGTGTGTGTGTGTGTGTGTGTGTGCGCGCGTGTGTGTGTGTGGTTTGCATTTATCTTTTGAGTTTTATACGTCACCATAATCACGAAACATTAACTGAGCGACTCTCTCACCGTCTCTGACAGCAGACAAGGCCCCGAGAAAGGACCTGTCCCAGGTCTTGGGGAACGTGAGGGTCCGGGTGAAGAGATCAAGAAAGCAGAGGGTTGAAACAGCTACCATTGCCCTGACGGATCAGGAGGAGGTGAAGCCTTTCCGGCCCTTCAGGACGGAACCCCTTCAGACGCATTAAGATGGCCTGGGCTGAAACCAAAGCCGTCTTCACCACCGACGCTCCCCCAAACAACCCTGAACACCAGGATCTGGTCGTTGAGGCTGAGGAGGAGGGGGAAGCCACACAGCAGGCCGAGGGGAAGGGCCTCAGGCCTCGGACGATGTACAAGAATGACACTATCAAACTTGTGTTTGAGTATCAATAGAATTGATCAGAGACAAACTAATGACCTTTCTTGGCCCCACTGTGAGTGTTAATGCAAATGTTTGGGTATAAAACATGAACAGATTTGGAAACAGCTGATGGACTTGGGAGAACAAATTTCAAATGTTGACTTTGTAAACACGACTGTGTTATTGTCAACTTTTTGTATTAAAGTAATATTCTTATTTCAGTGGTTTCCATTTGAGTTATTAAAAGGCCTATTCGGTAGATTGCAATAAAAACAAATCCAGTTGCCTGCGACGACGAATCAACATCAGGTACCACCTCTGGCCGGTCGGAACCCGACCGGCCTTCGTGACATCACCGCCTCTATATAAGTCCCCGCTCCTCAGTCCAGTCCTCAGTGGTGATCAGAGAGCAACGACAGAGCTGCCATATCAATAACCAGCGATTGAACAAACTGCAAGATTCACTATGGTGAGGAAGAGACGAATCAAGAGACAGGAGGGAGAACAGGAGACCCTGTGTGGGGACTCCTCGTCGCCCCCCGGAGAACAGCGTCCGGCACAGGTGAGGAAGGAGAGGACACGCACGCCGACCGCACACGCACACTTTGAGTCTGCCGACGCACATTTGTATTCTGTAAAAACTTGTGGTTGTACATGATTATATTAAGTTAGGGTCCAACTGACTTTCTTTAAAGAAGTGCAGGCAACACACACCCATACACATACACTCACACACACACACACACCCCCACACACACGCACACTCAAATACACACACACGATTGTACACATTTAATATCAGTGCAAAACATCAAAATTATTTATTTATGCTTCAGCATATTTTTGCCATTTTCAAAAGAATGTATACCCAAACATTCCGTCCCCGTGACGACGTCCCCTTGACGACGTCACCGCGGCGGCCCTCTGACATCACAGGGCCACGCTCCTCGATATAAGATAATAATAACAACTATTGAAACTAAAAGTGTGATTCTGAACAAAGTTTAAATGATATCGAAATTCCGTTTAGATATTATGGAAGATACAAGTGTGTAGATTTGTTAAATGGTTTGAACGAAGATAAACGGTTGAAGATTGATTTAGTTACGTTACTTCTACAGTTGAAGTACCAGAGGACGGCTCTGCCGTCCTCCCATTGACTCCCATGTTATAAAAAAGATAATATTTTAAATGTAGAATATCTCAAAAAGTATAAAATATTTTCAAAATCTGAAAAGAAACGCGCGATTCCAAGCTATTCTGAATATTTAAAAATTTGAATGGAGTCTCTAGGTGAAAAATTGAGGAAGGAGATAGGTCCCAAAGTTTGTAGAGAATAATAAAGAAAGAAAGAAAGAATAAAACTTATGAAGAACAATAGTTGAGCGCTGCATGCAGCACTCACCTAATAACCTTTATTCATGCATTGCTTTTCTAAACAGAGCAACAAAGTGCTTTACAAATAAAAAGAAAGACAGCAAAACAACCAAACAAAAATTAATGTCTAAGAATAACTGTATCACAGGTCTTTTTTTTTTTACAATTATAAAACCAAAAAAAAACATCAATGAAAAGTGTACCAGGCAAAAAACATAAAAAATAAAATTTAAACTTAAATAAACTCTTTAAAAGCTTTGCGGTACAGGTGAGAAAGGAGGGACTTAAAAGATGTCACAGAATCAGTTAACCTTATTTTCTCAGGCAATGCATTCCAAAGCTTTGGGGCTAACACAGAAAAAGACCCGTCCCCTTTAGCAGCAAGCTGGGACTCAGGAATAGTGAGTAAAATATAAGTCACCGCTCCTCAGTGCCGTGCTCAGTGGTGATCACAGAGCGGAGCGATGAGCGTTACCTCTGTTTGTGTCCTAGGTGGTGATCAGATGGCTGGAGACGTATGAGGAGGCGAAAGACCCGGATTTGGTCGCAGAGTGCGAGCTTTCAGTGCTGAAAGCGGGCCAGACCGCCCCGGACCAAGGCCAGACCACCCCGGACCGAGACCAGACCGCCCCGGACCGAGGCCAGACCGCCCCGGACCAAGGCCAGACCACCCCGGACCATGGCCAGACCGCCCCGGACCAAGGCCAGACCCCCGATGAACCTGGTGAGTTCGCTGCATTGTTGTTTTTACCTGTTTGTGTGTGTGTTTACCTGCTTGTGTGTGTGTGTGTGTGTGTGTGTGTGTGTGTGTGTGTGTGTGTGTGTGTGTGTTAGAGCCCGACAAATATATCGGCGGTCAGATATTATCGGTCGATATTACGCATTTTCCAAACTATCGGTATCGGCTGATTAATAAATATTAAAAATTAAAAAATATATATATAAATATTGTTTTTAGTTATTGTGGTTTTGTTCAAAGGAAAATTTAATGAATTTTAATTTGGACTTTTCTGTTGTAACAATAAAACAATAAAATAAAGTTTATTTTAAAACTGTATTACCTTATTATTTTATTGAGGACTCATAAATAACTACAAATATCCAATGTTAGGTAAATGTGTTTTATGTTTTGTTACGCGTTTATGGAATTTATTTTTTTAATATATATCGGCCGATATATCGGAATATCGGATTTTTAAATCACCAAATATTTGTATCGGTATCGGCCTTAAAAATCCTTTATCGGTCGGGCTCTAGTGTGTGTCTGTGTGTGTGTGTGTGTACAGTATTGTTTGCATTTATCTTTTGAGTTTTATGTGTCAGCATAATCACGAAACATTGACTGAGCGACTCACTGTCTCCGACAGCAGACAGGGCCCTCAGAAAGGACCTGTCCCAGGTCACGGGGAACACGAGGACCCGGTTGAGGGGACTCAGGAAGCTCTGGGCTGAGACCCGTACCATCGCCCTGCCGGATCAGGAGGAGAAGAAGCCTTTGGGCCGCCCTTCAGGGCTGAACCCCGTCCCTGGCCAGACCGCCCCGGACCACGGCCAGACCGCCCCGGACCGAGGCCAGACCGCCCCGGACCACGGCCAGACCGCCCCGGACCGAGGCCAGACCGCCCCGGACCGAGGCCAGACCGCCCCAGACCGTGGCCAGACCGCTCCGGACCGAGGCCAGACCGCACCGGACCAAGGCCAGACCCCCGATGAACCTGTTGAGTTCGCTGCGTTTTTTTAAATCTGTTTGTTACTGTGTTTGTACCTGCTTGTGTGTGTGTGTGTTTGTGTGTCTGTGTGTGTGTGTGTTAGAATCCGACAAATATAATCGGCGGTCCGATATTATCGGCCGATATTAGGCATTTTCCAAACTATTGGTATCTGCAGATTAATTAATATTAAAAAAAATAAAACATATATATATTTTTTTGTTATTGTGTTTTTGTTCAAAGGACATTGATTTTCATATCTTAAGTTTGTAATACATTTTATTTATGAGAAATTTAATACATTTAGATTTTGACTTTTCTATTGTGACAATAAAATGAAGTTTATCTTTAAACTGCATTACCTTATTATTTTAGTAAGGACTCATAAATGACTACAAATAACCAATGTTAGTTAAATCTGATTATGTTTTTTTTTTACGCGTTTCTGGATTATTTTTTTTTAATATATATCGGCTGATATATCGGAATATCAGATTTTTAAATCACCAAATATTTGTATCGTTATCGGCCTTAAAAATCCTTTATCGGTCGGGCTCTAGTGTGTGTCTGTGTGTGTGCGTGCGCGCGCGTACGTGCGTGCTGTATTGTATGCATTTATCTTTTGAGTTTTATGTGTCAGCATAATCACGAAACATTGACTGAGCGACTCACTGTCTCCGACAGCAGACAGGGCCCTCAGAAAGGACCTGTCCCAGGTCATGGGGAACACGCGGATCCGGTTGAGGGGACTCAGGAAGCTCTGGGCTGAAACCCTTACCATCGCCCTGCTGGATCAGGAGGAGAAGAAGCCTTTGGGCCGCCCTTCAGGCCTGAACCCCTTGGGACACATTAAGACGGCCACACAGCAGAGGGGAAGGGCCTCAGGCCTTGGATGCATGCCCTGTAAAAAAAAGAAATATATATATGTATATAATAATAATAATAATAATAGCATACAAAAAACTAAAAAAAATAAAAGCCCCATAAAATGTATTACTGCACCATTGTACAGACAAAGTATGTACGTCAAACATCTGATGGCGCCCAACCGATCATCAATGTGGACTTGGGCGGGACCCATCCGATGTTTGAAGTCCATACTTTGTCTGGGCCCAGGTGAATTAAAAAAAAGTATGTACGTCAACATCTGATGGCACCCAACCAGGTCGACATCGATGTGACATCACACAGGAGTGAAACCCCAGCTTTGTCTGAGTCCGGGTGAATTTAAACAAAGTAGTCAAACATCTGAGGGGACTCAACCAAGTCCTCATCGGTGTTACATCACACTGAGGTGTGTAATGCTTTGTTTGAATTCACCTGCGCTTGGACCAAGCTGCGATTTCTCTCCATTGTGATGTCACATCGATGTGGACTTGGTCGGGTCCCATCCGATGTTGGACGTACACACTTTGTTTCAATTCGCCTGGGCCCAAATGCCAATTCATGTATATAAAATCGAATAAAAATATGTTTGCCAAAATCTTCATCCTCTTGTGTCTTCTTTTAGATGTATACATATATCTTAAACTTGGTGGCAGACACACACTCTATGACACACACGTGTGTGTGAGCATGCACACACACAACAATAGCAGGTGGTGGAAGAAGAACCTGAAAGCCATGAGTCTTCCCAGAAAAGGGCCCTGGTAAAAGTAAAAGGCCCCCAATAGAATACGACTTGAGTAAAAGTCTTCCACTATCTGATATTAATTGCACTTAAGTATCAAAGGTAATTTTCTGATATTATATGTACTTGAGCATGGAAATTAAAGTATTGTAAATAAAAAAAGCAAACCAATAAATGTTTTCCGATTTGAGATTTATTGGAACTTTGACAATAACACACACACACAGAGAGAGAGAGAGAGAGACAGAGAGAGAGACAGGGACAGACAAAGAGTAGGCACAGCGATTGTCGCCGCATTGTCTGTGTCGTTTCACGTCGTATTCACCTCTGTGTGAAATGGAAAAATGACTCAAGCAAACTCAACACAAAACTTTACCAGACTCGCTTTGCACTCGTTTCACCCAGGGAAAGATAGTTTCACCCAGGGAAACAAAGCGGGACATCTGGTCACCCTACCCCTGTCCATAAACGTTTGACTGATCCCTATCAATCAGGGATGAATATAATGGAGGACCCATAGTGAGTTTTTATGTTGGTCCAACAATTTTTTCCTCCAATATCCTCCCTTCTTCCAACCTGTCTTCGTTCAAGTGCACGAATGCAGGGAGGAACAGTTGGAAGAGATTGGATAAACCTGATAGAAGCACTTATGGTATATAACTCATGTGCAATATAGTCAGCAATAGATGGATTTGTATAGATGGATCATATTATTTCAGATAACTGACATAAGCATTGGATTTGAACAAAATTGAGATTCTGAATCTCAGTTCGAAGAACTTTGCATTGCATTCATGTCTTGAGAGCAGATGAAGGGATGACCACGAACCACCAGAGAGCAGCAAACCCATTAGAGCTCAGCTCTTTCAGAATGAA
The DNA here is from genome assembly GCF_026213295.1 of Gadus chalcogrammus. Taxonomy (NCBI): domain Eukaryota; kingdom Metazoa; phylum Chordata; class Actinopteri; order Gadiformes; family Gadidae; genus Gadus; species Gadus chalcogrammus. The sequence continues at coordinate 8,360,412 of NC_079422.1, forward strand.
ATATGATCACATGAATGATCACATGAACACACACGCATTCAATGTACATTACCTTATATGTATGGACACATTACACAACTGTTGATTTTTTTTGGTTTAGATTAACATCAAATCTTGATCGAATCATCATCAAGTCTTTATCATAAGTAGTGCTCCAGTGGCGCAATCGGTCAGCGCGCGGTACTTATAAGACAGTAACCTGCACCAAGTCATGCCGAGGTTGTGAGTTCGAGCCTCACCTGGAGCAAGCTTTAGCTTTATTGAAGATAGTTTAGGACATTTGGACTTCTTCTGTAAACTAACAATCTGTTTACACAAGCAAATTATGTCAAATAAATCTAGTCATAGCCCTTGAACCAATAATATAAGATCATGTTACACATTTAACATTTTCTCTTTTGTCTTTGTGTAAAGCCAAAGCTGTTGACCTAGTAAGTTTTGATATAATGTTTAGATTAAGATCAAATCATTGTCATTTTGTTAAAAGTGCTCCAGTGGCGCAATCGGTCAGCGCGCGGTACTTATCAGTAACCTGCACAAAGACATGCCGAGGTTGTGAATTCAAGCCTCACTTGGAGCAAGCTTTAGCCTTCTTAAGGTTATCGCTATTGGGTTATCCCTAGGCGTGAGCCGTAGCACTGAAAAATGTGTAATCCCCGCCCACCAACAGCGTGGGCCCCAACGACGTCCGCAGTCCGCAGATATAAGCGGGTGCCGGCGGACGTTCTGCTCCCAATAAACAGCTTTTCTTCAGCTATTTAAAGGACAATGAGGCCGACACTTAAAAGGCTGCGCCTATACTCATAAAATCTAGTTACAATACGTAACTATCGTTCTATGTCGTATAGGCTTCACCTTTTAAGGCTATCGCTATTGGCTTAAAGGGCGAAGCACGATATAGTCTATGCCTAATTGGTCCACGTCAGTAATAGAAACACGGCTACATACGCGCTAGTATCATGCGTCAGACGTAGCATAACATACGTCATGCGTCTAACGGCACGTCATCAACGAGCAGCTCCAATGTGTCTGATAGGACACAAGAGCTCTCAGCATGAATATTTGACTCCTCCTCACATTGTTTAATATGCGAGGGGAATAGTCAAACAATCACACAATTCTCCCGCGTGGCGAATAGGTCGACCTCTGCCTTCCCAAACTAGCTCCATATCTGATTGATCAGATCGTGGTGCAGAGTCCAGTCTCCTGGTTGGGGACCCCCCCTCGACATTATGTCGGCCCCTCTGTTCAGGACACCGGGGATGTACGCCGCTCTGATGGAGAGCAAGTGCATGTGCGCCCAGCATAACAGCTGTCTCGCTATGCTCAGCAGCTGTGCCAAGCAATTTATCTGTGCAATTTATGGCAATTTATGTATGCTGCTGTCGCCTTGTTGTCCGTGCGAATCATTACGTGTTGATTCGTCAACAATGGGGCAAAGTGTTGGACCACTTTCAACACAGTGAGGAGCTCCAATGCGTTTACATTAGGGGTGTGACGATACACTCAGCTCACGAGACGAGACGAGACACGATATTCGGTTCACGAGATCGAGACGAGACGAGATTTTAAGAAAACTACAATAACAAAATATATGACTGGACCAACAGACTTTTATTTAAGATGCAATTTCACATGCATTTTGTAATGTTTTATTATAACTCTTAACATTCATGAAATTGAAACTAAAACTTATAAAAGTTGAAGTAAATTAAATAATTCTCTTTTTTTTCAAGTGCAAACAATATTATGTGCAAAACCAAATCAAAGTTCTACTCCGTCAATACAGAGTGCAAATAGTGCAAACAGAGAGTCTGACCAAGTATGTTTCTGACAACTTGGTATTGTTCGTGTCTCATCAGTCACTCTACTGCCATTCATAATTTCCGCCGGGTACCCAAAATGCTGACAAACAAATCATTTAAAAGTGGCGGGGGCATCTTCGACGGTAATACGGGTATTTATTTATTTATTTTGAAATCTCGCGAGACAGATTTTTAACGCGACGGGTAATATCGTCGAGTTTAATCTCGCGAGATCTCGTGGCACGAGATCTCGTCACACCCCTAGTTTACATGCATGGTCACGGGGGGGGGGGAAAACGCCGCCCACCACGTGAAACTCGCATGTTCCTCCCCAGCCCAACAGAGAAGCATCCGTGAACACCAAGATGTGCGACGTTGCTCTGCCCAACGGCACCCCTCTCGCGAGAGTTCGGGGATCGCCCCATTGGGTCAAATCGGGGCCCACTGATAGGGGAATGGTCACTGTGCGCCGCTGTTGGCGCACCAGGTCGATGCGCAGGCGAGAAAACCATCTCTGCAGCCGCCTCATGTGAAGCAGCCCCAGCGGCACCACCGTGTGAGCGGCTGACATCATGCCCAGGAGCCTCATGACAGAGAGGGCTGTCACGACGCTGCCCGGGGAACAGCGGCGGAGGAGAGACCACAGCGTCTCCATCCTCTGCTGTGAGAGCCGTGCTCTCATTACAGCTGAATCCAGTTCTACCCCCTAATACATCACACTCTGTGAGGGGAGGGGGGAGCTCTTCTTCCAATTTATGGCGAAGCCTAAATTCGACAGGCGAATCACCAGCTTTTTTGTTTGAATAGCTGCTTCCTCCTTGGAGCGAGCCATCAAAAGCAGATCGTCCACTCTCATTCCTGTTGCGTGAAGCGGCCGGAGAGCCGTCTCCACGCACTCAAAGACGTTTGTGGGGCTAGAGAATAGCCGAACGGGAGAGGATGTACTGGTAGTGTGACCCTTGTGTTTGGGGATCACTGCGACGTGGAAGTAGGCGTGCTTCAAATCTATTGAGGTGAACCAGTCGCCCGGCTTTACACACTGTAACACTCGTCTGAACATGTGAAACGGCCTCTCCGCGATGCATTTGTTGAATAGGGCTAGACCGAGAATCGGTCTCAGCCCTCCTGTTTTCTTGGGTACCAGGAAATAACGGGAATAGAATCCCTGCATTTCCTCTCCCTTCGGGACTGTGGAAATCACTTTTTTCGCAAGAAGCTGCTGGAGCTCCGCCAAAAGTGACAGCTGTTGATCCTTGGATGACAGCGTTGTTTCCACAATCCCGTTGAATCGCGGCGGAACGGAGGTGAACTGCAGGGTGTGACCCTTGCTGATCAGCCTGTCCATCCATTTGGCCAGGGTGCATGCCAGGGTACAGGATCGTCCAGAGGAAAATGGGAGCAGAACGTCCGCCGGCGCCCGCTTATATCTGCAGACTGCGGACGTTGTTGAGGCCCACGCTGTTGTTGTTTTTTTCAGTGCTACGGATCACGCCTAGGGATAACCCAATAGCGATAGCCTTAAAAGGCGAAGCCTATACGACATAGAACCTGGGCTGCTCTGGTCTGTCCTGTACAGCTGCATCGTGAAGTGCATCCAGAAAAGTTATATGTTTGGTATGAAAGGGACCTAGTTTTGCTTGATGGTGCAGTAGCCCTTGAAGGCTTATTGCAGCACACAATGAGATATTTCCCCCGCGCTGCCCCGGGACTTGCACAATTGCCCTTTGGCCAATTATGTTACGACCCCGTCGGCTTGTTTTGCTGAGGTTGAATCCAGCCTCATCAATATAAATAAATTCATGAGGCTGTGCAGCTCCATCCATCTCCAAGATGCTCTGTAACAAAACAAAATACATGTAATACATTTTTTGGATGGCATTACTCAAAACTAAGGTACCTGGTACTTCTCTGAATGTATCTATGTGGTACTGATACAATGACACATATTCAGCTGTAACTGGATGACACCAATACTGTATTGTAAATGTAAAGGACTGTAACACTTACCTGACATATTCACATCAAAGTCCTTTGACCCTGACACTGTTGCTTCATGGTAATTTGGTGCTTTACTAAGATGCGTCTGATAGTGGAAATGCTTACTCGCTCTATGTTATTGAATACTTCTCTATCTGCAAGTATTTGTTGCTGTAGCTGGTTGAGCTGGTTGTTACTGTATTGGTTTGCTTATTTTTTTACAGTGTTATGTAGCACATAAGCTGCCCCCACATAGCCACTAGGAAGCAGGACGAACACACCAGCTGCATTACCCTCACATAGCCACTAGGAAGCAGGACAAACACACCAGCTGCATTACCCTAACATAGCCACTAGGAAGCAGGATCGAACACACAAGCTGCATAGAGTGGCGAAGTCACGCCCCTTCCGGTAGGGCTCATGGGAGCTATGAGATCGAAAAATATGAATGGGTGTCAATGGAGAGAAAATAATTATTTTCTGGTCCCGGTCTTTATATGCCCTGGATTACACATATGTTGTTTGTGGATTTAAAGGATAATTTTTCATGCAAAGAGTTCGACCGTTTATCGTGCAATTGTTCAGATAAAGGCTGTAGAGAAAACACAACGAGAAAGACTACACGGCTCGTATGTGACGTCACGCTCCCTGCGACTGGCGTGGAGAAGACCGACAATCTTCCCATCGGCATAACTGAAACTCTGCACGTGCCCAGACTTATAATGGTTTTCACCTCTTTCGATGCTTTTATCCTCCCCTTGGAAAAAGCGGTGAAGTGGGGCAGAGAGATCGCCATCTCTGTGCCGAGTTCCAAGGGCGGGTGTGGTGACGTATATCATATGCGTCGAGAGCAGCGAAGAGCTGTAGTTCACAAAGCGGCCTCACATAAAACCTAAAATTATCAAACTTCTTCACGAACATTTTTAGTTTTCTTTGCCTGAAAAATTATCATTTAAATCCACAAACAACATATGTGTAATTCAGGGCATATAAAGACTGGGACCAGAAAATAATAATTTTCTCTCCATTGACACCCATTCATATTTTTCGATCTCATAGGTCCCATGAGCCCTACCGGAAGGGGCGTGACTTCGCCACTCTATTAGCCCCACATTAGTCTGGCTGAACGGAAGTGGACAGCGTCTATTGCCTAGCGTCGGATTTGGCCGCGACTCCTCCCCTTCCGGTTGCTGGCGTTCCCGTATTGTGCTCCCCCTCAAACTCGGAAACTAGGCAGTATGGCGAGTTTTGAAGAGGACTTTGACGGCGCTGTAAAGTTGGCATGTTTGGCTCTTTCCGTCGAAAATTGCAAAGAACTGCAAAAGATTTGCTTACAGCATTTGCTGAGGAAGAAAGATGTTCTATTTTGCATGGACACCGCTGCTGCTTACCGGGCTTAGCCCCGCCCTAGATGATTGTGATTGGTTTAAAGAAATAAAAACAGGCCCGCCCAGTTTCCCCACGGATAGACGGCTCGAGGTAGCGTGGCTCCAGACCATTCTACTTGCTGTAGTTTGGTCTGGCTTTGCGAGACTAGCCCCACATAGCCACTAGGAAGCAGGATCGAACATATAAGCTGCAATAACTACTCCAGCCACAGATGGCAGCACCTTTGGACAGGTGAGGAGGGCGGAGCCATTACGTCACACAAGCCACGCCTACTTCACATAGGCCACTCCCACTTGATACTAACCAGCGCGGGAATGAGATTGGAGGGGAGAGAATCTTAGCCAGACCCGCAGAGAGCCTCGGGCCTAATCCCCGGGGCTTGAAGTAGCTCTACGGTATTTTCTCTCCACGCGTGTTGGATACAATTCCCCCCCTGTCGCTTCATAGTCACCATACCGAAATACTTCAACAAATAAAGTGAGTTAAAAGCGACCCGGATTGGAATACTTTCTTCAAGAACGAGACAACAGTACTGTATATACTGTACTTAACTGTATGTACCAGTAAAGTACAAGTACTTCCCCCCCTGTCACTTCATAGTCACCATACCGAAATACTTCAAAAATAAAGTGAATTAAAAGCGACCCGGATTGGACTACGTTCTTCAAGAACGCGACAACAGTACTGTATATACTGTACTTTACTGTATATACCAGTGAAGTACAAGTACTTTTTTTTTTTTAAATCATTTCTCACTGAAATACAAATTGAAAGGCAGAATAGTCTGTAGTGCAGCATAAAAACAGCAAAAAGCAATGATCTTCACAGAGCGAAGATCATGCACTCACCGAACCTCCCCCCGCCCTCCGTCTGTCACGGCATGTGCATAATAGCGTCACTCAGAAAATAGCCAATACATTTTTTTGTTTACCGGAACAGCGATTTGGAATGAGAAAATGGCTTGCTCGAAAATAAGGAAAGTTGACCCCGAAAAAATACATTTTAAAGATGAATGGACTGACCAATACTTGTCCATTCTCCCGCAAGGCAGTACAAAACCTTTGTTGTGTCTTTTATGCGTTGAAACCGTTGCGCTGTTAAAAAGCGGGAATATTAAGCGGCATTACGAATCCAAACACAGATCCTTCGAGGATAAGTATCCCCAGAAGTCAGAAGTAAGAGCGTGGAAAATATCCGAGCTGAAAGCTCAGTATGAGAGGTCTACGCGTGTCTTCACACACTCATTTACAGGCCAGCAATGTGCAAATGAATGCTCACTTAAGATTGCATGGATTTTGGGGCAACATAAAACAATTCAGTGACACGACTGTTGTGAATGAGTGCTTGCCGAGACGTTACTTGAAGGTAAACAAAGGAATGAATTGTGTGAAAAAATAAAGCAAATCCCAATGTGAGCTGCAACGACAACCAGAAAATCCGAAATGTTATCAGACGCACTGTCACAGCTTCATGCGGCTGTGCCCCATCCTTAGCCATTGATGAGTCTTCAGATGTAACGGATAATGCCCAGCTTTTGGTTTATGTGTGATTGTTTCATCAAGACAAGAAAGAGATCTGTGAGGACCTGAGGGGTATTCCACAAAGCCGGTTTTATCACATAACCGGGTAAGTTAACCCAGGGTTTGCGGTAACCCTAATTTTTCCGTTCCAAAAGGATCACGGTATGTTAGTTGCTATAGAAACATATGCTCTGAATCAAACCTGGTCGGAGCAGGTTTTGCGCAGGTTAAGTTTGAAACATAACCCGGTTTTGGGTATGTAAACCGGCGTTCACCGCAGATTTCATGTGTTCACAATGGCATGCCCTTTTGATTAGAGAACTGCTGATATCGGAGCGCAAATTTATACGTACAATCCACCGGGAGCGATTGATAAGACCACGGCTCAAAATCTTGGCATATCGGATGACTTTTTGCTGGTGTGGAGAGATATAGATTCTCGCGCAAATCTTTTAAGACAGTCGCCAGATCCAGTCTGCCGACTGTCTGCCTTTTCACGATTGGCTTAAAAAAATGGCTTATTTAAATGTATACCACTACGATGGTGGGAAAAGCTTACCAGTTTGTATGTTTTTTATACTTCATTTTTATACCTGATCCACTGGCCGCTTGGAAGCAATCGGAGTACATATTTTTTGAGAAGAAAGAGGTGGTAGGATCTTTAAGAATGCTTAACTGGGATATTTTTATATTCATGGCTCAAATATTAAGGATCATGCTTTTGACGTGTAACTAACACATTTACGCGGTCAGCGATCCGCTGCCAGGCTTTGGTTCTCCAGGTTGCAGAGGCTTTAGCGTTCCCTTTTCTTGTGATAATGTCCCATCTCCTCGTCATAGCTCTCCAGGAGAACCTGGAGTTCCATTTCATTGAAATAAGCGGCCCGTTTCGCCATATCGATCAGGGTTTCCATGATCCATACAAAACGTCTTTTTAGGTTTGGCGTGGACGCGCACAACCCTGTGTTAACCAACCCCGAGTTGATTGAACTAATGCATAACCGCTGCTGTGGAACCGAAAACTCTGGGTTGGTCGGCACAGGGTCAATCAACCTAGAGTTCAGTCTTAACTCTGTTTGTTAAACCTCCGTTCGTGGAACACCCCTCTGTTGGGTCTAACACCACTTGAGACACTGTTTTGCTTACTTGAAATGAAGGCCTAATGCTCTTTTTGTGTTTATTTGAAATGTAGGTCTGGTGTAGGCTACCTGTTTTGCTTACTTGAAATGTAGGCCTAAGGCACTTTGTGTTTTATTTGAAGTGTAGGCCTAATGTACCTGTTTTGTTTACTTTGTCTTACTAGTTTTTCATGGTTAAAAGTAAGCTATTTGGAAATTGAAAATAAATACATCTGAAATTATAAGGTAATATGCTGTGTTGATTGTATTTGACAAAAGAAGGCTATTAGGACGTGGTAGGTTCGGACCTTTCTTGGAAGGAATTTTTGGTAACTGGACCTTGTTCAATTTTAATTGAAGACCCCTGGTATATACCATATATAAAGTACTGAAACATCTCAATGTAGGTAATCACAGTATGTCACAAAACTACCACTTTCGTTCAAAAAGGAGCATTAGCCACTCTGCAATACAGTACATGTGATATGGTAGAGTATGCCCTGTTCTTTTGGAAAAAAGTCTGCCGAGTCAGGATCGCTTTAACTCACTTTATTTGATAATGTTTTTGACTAGTCTCTATGAAGCAAAATGATGGGAATTGTATGGGCACGCGTGGAGATACACTAAGGCCAATTTCCACTGGAATCGGCACGGAAGCGGCACGGCAGCGAATCGCTCGCCGAAAATAATAGAAACCATTAAAGTGAACGTAGGCTATTCCACTGGATACGGCACCGGCACGGCACGGAACCGTCCCCAAACCGGCACTTCGTTTACGATACTTGCCTCTTCTATTTCATAAAGTTGCCGGTTCGCTGCCGTGTCTCAGAACACGACTACAGCCAATCAGTTTGCCTTTGCGCTCACATCGATCCTTATGCAATTCACAGGGTATTGTAATATTATACAGTCTATCTATGGTATGGTATCAATAGCTAATCAGTGGCAAAGAAGAATTGAAAGTCCGCGTCGATGCCTCGCAAGTCCAGTGTCGCGAGTGGACGTTGCCATGACATCTACAAATCATAGGTCTACCGTATTTAATGGGTAATGTGTATGGTCGATTATAAGGTAGGCCTATGTATATGTATATATGTATATATATATATATATATATATATATATATATATATATATATATATATATATATATATATATATATATATGTATATATATATATATATATATATGTATATATATATATATATATATGTATATATATATATATATATATGTATATATATATATATATATATATGTATATATATATATATATATATATATATATATATATATATATATATATATATATATATATATATATATATTATAATGTATATTATAATATATATGGTTTGAATATAACTTGTGAATAATATTGTATGAATACTTATTATAATTATGCACGTCTTGAGCCATCTGTCGGAACGTGTCCGTGCCGCTTCCAGTGGGGATTGCAGTACGGAACACAGCCGCTTCGCTGCCGTGCCGATAGGGCATCAGAACCTGCGTTACCTGGAGCGTTCTAGCCCCCTGGGCTATGTGTTGAGACTTATCTACTGGGCAGGCGTGGACTCAGTTATGTGCTCTGATTGGCTAAGCATGGTGCTGAACTCCCGCCCCCCTGGATACCCTTATGTGTCTTAATGCTGTCCCTTGCGGCTATGTGTTGGCATTGTCACTTTTTTTGTGGCTATGTGCGGGAATTACACTTGTTCTTGTGGCCTTGAGCGTCTGGGTCTCTCGAATATCTTGACTGCTCGTATCTCTACAATTGACACATGATGAATGGCCTCCTTTAAGAGCTGGACGCCTCCCTAGGCTCAGCATGGGAAAGAAGCCTCTTTTAATTGGCAAGGGCATATGTGACCTTGGTATGAATGTGTGAATTATGTTACAAGTACTGCAAATACTCTAGATACAGTCTGAGTAAAGTAGAAAGTAGAGAGTTGAAGACATACCTGTTTTCCAGTCGGAATGTCCTTATTATGGATGAAACTGTGAAACGGCTGAGATTAGGGTGGACTCTGCCCAGCTTCCCTCATAGTCAGACCATGGTTTATGACATGGTCCACCAAAGTGGCTCTTATGTCATCGGAAATAACTTTCCGTGCACGGCCTCTTCCACCACGTCCTCCTCTGTCTCTGTCCTCCTCTACCTCTGCCTCTTGCTCTACCTGCATCCATGCTTGCAAAGTTCTTAAAATGGCTTACTGTAACTGAGGCCTTTTTGTAGCTGGCTGATTGGTGTTCAGTTTTGGAAGAAAGTGTTTTCAGGTGTGTATGTTAGTATTTTCAATGAACCAATGTGTTTAGGATTTTGAATAGATGTGTTTTCCCAATGGTACACTGGGCATTTTTGAATTAAGTGTCTTATGTATAAAACAATGTGTAGTGTGCAGGAGCAAGTGTGTTGCAGAAAGGAGCAAGTGTGTTGCACAATTGGGTGCCCGCTTTGCCCAACCTGCTGGACGATGCGAGTGAGCAGTGTCAAGTCAGTTCTTGCGAACTATGAGAGCCTGGCGAGTTACTTCCATGATTTCTCAGAAATGTCTAACTGTACGTCCACACCAGGAGGACGTGCAGAAAAATTCGCTGCGAATTTTTCTGTTCGCTTTGGTCGCTGAAGTCGCTCATGACGTACAATTCAATTATGCAGACGCATTTAAAGGAGCCGTTTGCGTTTAGTAGGCCCTACAGACAGCCAAATCAAATAGTGAACTCTCCCATACACCTTTGCAATATTGCCGAGACGGTTTTGCTTGTTCGATAAAGTGCTTCGACAACAAGTAGGACAGTGATTCCCCCCAATATAAAAAAAAAATCCTAAAATGTAGGCTAATTACAACCGAGAACAAAAAACCCTGCGTGCTGTAGTAGTTAAAATATGTTTCACTGATCTGCATCTGCAAATCATGATCTGCACTCATTCGTCGCACTCAAAACAAATAGACATTGGCGCACATGGCTAATTTGCATACGTGCACAGGACTGGTTGGCTCCGCAAGGCAAATAATGGAACATATCTATCTATCTGGGTCTATCTATCTATCAACGCGTGTCTAGTTTTAATGTGATGTATTGTGTGTATGTCCAGTCAGACTTGTTCTGTGTGGTCTTGTAGGCTACTGTCCTGTGTGGGCCGAACCACCTAAATGGATTCCCGACGATTTGTGTCGTTTGGTATTAATAAAGACTTGACTCGGCGATCTATCTATCTAGACTATTTAATTAACAATTATTCACCTCAGGCTCCGTGAATGGTGGGGAATAGAGGGATAAAAGACAAGAGATATATCCCTTGTCATTTATCCCTCGTCTTGTCGATTAGTTTGTTTATGTGACGCTTTCAAAAACTTTTTGGTTTTGTTTAAAGCATGCTACACGTGATTGGTTGGTTAGATTGGTGGCATGGAGAGCAAATT
>NC_079422.1:8371746-8474246 GCF_026213295.1 Gadus chalcogrammus
GAGTTTCCGGTGAATCGAATGGTGAACGAGACGAACGAACGAACGAACGAGAGAGACGAACCGGTTCGGTTCGTTCGCCCTAAAGACTCGTTCATTCGAACCGGTTCGCGAACGAATGAGCCAACACTATTGCAGATTAGTTCCTAGCATAGCAATGTACCATATTTATACACAAAATTAATTAACTGTTCTCTCTGTTCTCAAACACAATTCATTATTTCACAGCATACAAGACCACATTGTGGCTACCTTTTAGAAGGAGCAGTTTAGTAACCACCGCCATGTAGTTGTCATACATGAGGGCTCCCTGGAGCCGTAGCGGCGCCACAGAGCCTGGAAGGTCTGCTCATCTACGGCCAGATCTGAAGGACACGTTTAGCACGGTTAGCATGCAACACAAGGGGCTGTACGGTAATACAGAACATCAGTTTATTACTAGTACATAAGCCCTACATCTTGTTTGCACGTTGGGTGTGTGTTCCTCTATTAAAAGCATGTGTTAAACTTACAATGAGTAAGAATCTGAAATTCCTACTCATACTCATTGGTAAGTTTACTGCAACCTGCAACCTGTATTATTAAAATAGTCTAATGACCTTTGGCTGCCAGAGTATTATTGAATTGGGCTGAAGAGATGAATCCTAGGTTGGCCTCGGAGCTCTCAGCGAACTCCTTCTTGGTGCCAAGTACATATTTGCTGAGGTTGGAATACTCCATATCAAGGTAGCCAGATTTATCTTTCTTTGGGTTGGTTAAAGCATGTGTACACCAATTCGATTATACACACAAACACACACCGTCTCTCACACATCCATGGGTGCACAAGCACACACACCCACCCACATTCTCTCTCTCTCTCTCTCCCTTCTCTCTCTCTCTCTCTCCTCTCTCTCTCTCTCTCTCGTACACACACTGACAGTTCTCAGTCACTGGGAAATGAATCAGAGAGGAGGTAATATCATTCGACTTGTATGCATATGAATAGTATATAATAGGATCACATACTTAAACAGTTGTATTTCTATATCCTACCTCTGAACATAAAACATTGTATTCCGGCAAAGAAATATCATAATCATATATCTAAAAATGTACAGTTTGGAATGAAAACATGATACAATAAGTACTAAGTAGAAAGGTATTTATCTGCCTATAACTTAACAATAAATGTACATTCAAGGATACATCTTTGAAGGTCACCAGGAGGTGGGCTGTGTCGAGACTCAGAGCTGTAAGGAAGAACAGGGATTGTTATAGTGACCCCAGGAGGATTATGGGGGACTCTTTCCTGATGAGGGAAGAGAGAGCTCACACTGGCCACGTAGAGCTGACCCCTCCTCCTCCAGCTTGGCCAGCACCTCCTCAGCATTCAGCCTCTGGTGGTAAAACACAGAGACTTCTGTTGAAGTTTGATAGAACACACACATTTGTGTTTGCATACATTGTGGAATGTGGGTCATTAATGGCTGGTTTAAGCAGCCTTGCTTGGCCCGGGTCGGCTTGATTGGCCCCTGGGGCTGGGCGAGGCTGCACCCCTGTGGAGCATTAACTAATCAGGGCAAACGGGTTAAACACAGAGAGAGAGAGGCAGCTCATGACCGTATTCACCACCCGCTCAGCAGTGTCTATCAGTGTCCTGGATGTAGGGCTCTGCTCCTCAACCTGAAAAAGAGAACGCAACCAGATTTAGACATCATTGAGGCCCATGGCTGTTTTTGTTAAAGCTCTACTGTTATTTTCTTAACGAGCACAACCCTGACAAAAGTATGCCGTCTTCAGCTGAACCTGACCAAACAGAGCTTTGGTCCAGACTCTTTATATGGTTACCTCCAAGGTGAAAAAAGTTTCCTAGCTCTATATTTGAGCTGAGAATCTTTCCCTAACCTCAAAAGGAATCTGGGGACCTGTCTCAGTTATAAGTACCTTTGGATGAAACTGTCTGCCTAATGACTCAATGCAAATGGATGGTTTACATCTACATCTATGCGGATGGTTGCGGTGCAGTCACCCCTTTGATTGAGCAATATGTTTACAGTAGTAGTTTAACACTTACGTAACCACAGGACTCCATAGTGAAATGTTCACACTGAAGTGTTATCGGCAATTGAAGGCCAAATTTCTTCATTAGCGGTGTGCAGCCGTCGCGTGCTAGCTCACAGGTAGATAGGCAGGGGGGCCGCGGCCGTCCGTCAACACACTCAGGGGTGTACACAGAGCACAGAAAGCTCCTCAGATGGGCAGAGCATTCAGTTTTGACCAAAGAATCGAATTGATGCATCTCCCGGCCTGCATCCTCCTGGGTGCTGTGGCCCAGAAGGTTTGGATACACTGTTTGATTATATGATACTTCCTTGCACATCGGAACATTGATGGCCTCACATGTTGGCTCTGGCTTTGGCCCTGGCTCTGCTCCCAGATCCACAGGCTGCCAGAGAGAAAAAAACATTATAGAACAGAACAAACAAAGGGTGCCATAAACACTTTTCAGGGTTCTATTTCATTCCTACTGACCGCCAGAGGCGGTGCTTTAGCACTGGATGTTCCATCTCGCGCATGCGCAGGTCGAGTAATTATACCAAAAAAGTCACCTGTGACACCTGGGTGACCCAAGAAAGTGTATATATTCCGGAGTCACCCGAGGATCTGTTCCTTCTATCTTCTCGCGGTAGCGTACTAGCAGGACACACAAACATTGTTTGTTGTAAGAGATACCATATTAGCTTGTCGCAAGTAGCCTTGTAACCCAAGGGTTGGTGCCTCGACTTGACTTCGTCCACCAAGGGCTGCGACTTGCAATTTGTTTGATTTCGGCAGGGGTGAGTAAAGTGTGTAGGCTACGCGTAGTCGACTATCCGTCGGCTAGCGCGGCAGCTGATTTCACCTTTCTACCCTTTGCTTTAATTTGCTTAGAGCATTAATTGGCGGCTAGTTTTCATGTCGCTGTGTTATTCTTTAGGTCTTGCACCGTTTCTCGTGTCCGTTCGCCTAAGCCCGGTTGCTCATTTGTATGCGCCGGTGGGGTCCAAGCCGCCGTCACTGTATTTATTTTGCCAGTTGCGCTCTTTGATTTAATCGCCAGTGAGTGGCTTGGGTTTCCAAAAGCCGTCACTGTATTTTCCTGGCGCCGTCACTCTATTGTCGGGCGCATTATTGCTCGGGTGCTCTTGCCTGTAGCTTGATTGTCTAGCCTGCGCTGATTGCTCTCCGGTTGGCTGCTTGGATTACCAAGGCTCGCCGTCACTGTGTTGTTGCCGGGGTGTCGCGTCGTTGCTCGGGTGCTCTCGCCTAAAGCTCGATTGCCTAGCCTGTGTTAATTTGCTCTCCAGTGGGCTGCTTGGGTTTCCAAGGCTTGCCGTCACTGTTATTGTCGGGGTGTCGCGTCGCTCGGGTGCTCTCGCCTGTAGCTTGCCGTCACTGTTATTGTCGGGGTGTCACGTCGTTGCTCGGGTGCTCTCGCCTAAAGCTCGATTGCCTAGCCTACTGATTAATTTGCTTGCAATTAATTTGCCGACATGCTAAGCGCCCATAGTTGTGTCGCCTGCATGGCCTCCCTGCAGGTGGAGGATGGCCCTGACCAGTGCCCTGCGTGTCTCGGGGTTGAACACCTCAGGGAAGCAGTGTCAGATAACCCGTGCATGAACTGTAGTTTCATGCCTCATGCACAGAGGCTAGCTAGGTTGGCCTAGGTGGAGGGCAGACCAGGGTTGCCCCCTTCGGGTCTTGGTCCTAGTGGCACCAGGCGCCGTGCCTCGGCAGCTGGGGGACCCCCCGGGAAGTCCCGTAAGGTCGAAAACTTGGGGAACCAAGTGGATAAGCTCTCGGATGAGGTTGCTCAGATTAAAGCCCTCCTACAGAACCTCCAACCAGCTCAGGGTGTACCAGCCGCGGCCCCTGCGGCTGCGCAACCCACTTATACAGAGGATGACATGCTGTCTACAGCTGCGTCCTGTAGCCTCTTTGCAGAGGAGGAAGAGCAAGCGTCCCTTGCCTCTCAGGCGTTCTCTCAAGGGTCTCTGGGCGGCTTGGCTAGAGGGTCAGTGTCCGGCTGCGACACTGTTAGACCAGCCGTGCGAATGGCCCTGGCAAGACTGGGGTTGGATGAAGCTCCTGTTTCATCTGCACCTGTGAACGCCTTTTTTCCACAGGCCGCTCAACCTTCCGTTTTCTCTTTGCCCCCCTCTGAGCCGTACATCGCAGAGCTTCATAGATGCTGGCCAGATTCAAGGGCTCTCTCCCATCACACTAGTGATAGCAGAGGTCTGGCAACTATGGCCAATGCTGATTCTTATGGCTTGGACCGGTTAGCTCCGATTGAGCCTGCTATAGCGTCCCTGGTTGTCTCTCCGGACGAGGCTCTGAGAACCGATGCGCGCTGCCCTCGGCCCCAGTGCCGGATTACAGATGACCTCCTTACCAGGAGTTACAACATTGCTGCCCGTGTGGGACGTCTTGGGAATTCGCTTTCTCACATCGTTCTGGCGCTGTCTCAGACTATACGTGGGTCAGACCCTCAGTGATGCTTCACTGCAAACTTTTGCTTACATGACTAGGGAGCTAGGCAGGTTAATGTAAACTGTTACGTTGGCGCGCCGCCAGGTTTGGCTGGCGCAGTCACCACTTTCTGAGGTGTGTCGACGGACCCTCCGTTCTTTTCCAGTGGTCCCAGGCCAGACATTTGGGCCAGCTGCTCTTCAGGCCCTGGAGCGAAGTGTACAGGTTGGCCAGGCTAGCCAGCAGTTTGCTAGCTTACGGCGTGCACCTCTGCTTCATTCTAGGCCGGGGGCCTCTGCGGTACCCCGTGTCTATAGCTCTCAACCACGTTCAGGTGGACAATCGAGGGGCCAGCACTTCTCAGCACGGGCTGACCAGCGCCGTAGCTCTGCGCCACGGGTGGCATTTCAGGCGCCAAGAGGTTTGGCGCCCAGCCGCCGCCCCCCCAGGGCCCCTAGGGGCAGGGGGGGTAGGTACTGAAGTCCAAGGGCCGGTCGGACGCTTTTCTCAGCAGCACTTGAGCTACTGGCAAGAGCAGACCACAAACCCTTGGATAGTGTCCACGCTATCCAATGGGTACACACTACAATTCCGACGCCGGCCCCCAACTTTCAGCGGGATCAAGGTTACCGTGGTCACCAATCCCGACAGATCCCTGGTCCTGATACAGGAAGTATCACCCTCCTTGGAAGGTGCTATCGAAGTAGTAGACCACAAGAACAGCTCGATGGGTTCTACTTCAACCTACTTTCTGGTACCTGAAGAAGGATGGCGTGGGTTTTGCCCCATTCTGGACTTGAGAGGGCTAAATCAGTTCCTCAAGTTCTTCCTTCACCATGCTGCGTGTTGCGGGACGTACTCCAGCTATCGACTCAGGGGTACTGGTTCGTATCAATAGAACCTGAAAGATGCTTACCTGTCGTGTCCCTATTACCCAACGTCACAGGCGGTTCCTCCGCTTTGCTTTCTGGGCAAGGTGTACCAAGTTCAGGTTCTTCCATTCGGGCTGTCTCTGGCCCCGCGTAGATTTACACGGTGTGTAGCAGCAGCACTGTCACCATTACAGGCCACAGGTATGGCGATACTGCCATACCTGGACGACTGGTTGGTCATTTCCCCAACTCGGGAGCAGGCGGTCAGGGACACAGCCATGCTCCTCAGCCATGTTGGACCGGCTTGGCCTCATGGTCAACTTTACCTAGAGCAACCTTACACCATGTCGGGTTGTGAGCTATCTGGGGCTGGTGCTCGACTCGGTGGCCATGCGAGCCTGCCTCTCTCCAAGCGCGTAGCTACCATTCTGCAGCTGCTACAGCGCTTCAGGCGGGGGAAGTTGCTGGAATGCTGGAATAAAGCCTCTTCCTTCGACTGATAGGTATGCTGACCTCAGCATCCATGGTGGTCCCACTAGGCCTTCTGGAATTGCGTCCCCTTCAGATCTGGGTGAATGGTCTCCACTTGGACCCCCAAGTGGCAGAGACACAAGATGGTCAGGGTGTCTGGGCGGTGCCTTCGGGCCCTCAGACCCTGGAGAGAGAGGGCATACCTGATTGCGGGGTCGCCCTTAGGGAGGATAGCTTCCCGGCGGGAGGTTGTGGAGACGGACGCCTCCCTTTCCGGCTGGGGTGCAGTATGGCAGTGCAGGACTGTCAGAGGACAGTGGGATGCCCAGCAGAGACTGGAGCATATAAATGTGCTGGGACTCCTTGCGGTGTTCTTAGCTCTCAGGCACTTCCTTTCAGTTCTGAGGGACCGACACACCTCCACAGTCTACCACGTCAACCATCAGGGGGGTACCAGATCGAGGCAGAGCCTGCGGGTCACGCAAAGGCTTCTTCCGTGGGCGTTCCCCCATTTTCTAAGCCTGAGGGCTGTCCATGTTCCAGGTGTCCGGAACACAGCGGCAGACCTTCTCTCTCGCCAAGGGCCACCCCCCGGAGAGTGGAGACTCCATCCGGAGGTGGTGGGGATGATTTGGGACAGGTATGGCAGGGCAGTGGCGGATCTCTTTGCTTCCGAAGAGACCACCCACTGTCCCCTTTGGTTCTCCTTGACGGAGAGGACCAGTCCCCTAGGGCAGGACGCTCTGGCTCATGCTTGGCCAGACAGCCTGCTTTATGCATTTCCCCCAATTCCCCTTTTACTGGCAACGCTGGACAGGGTCCAGCGTGGCTGTCACAGCCTACTTCTGGTGGCTCCATATTGGCCAGGAAGGCCATGGTTCCCACCGTTACTGAAACTCCTCAACGGAGAGCCTTGGTGCCTCCCAGAGAGACGGGACCTTCTGTCTCAGGTAGGCGGACGCATATGGCACACGAATCCGGGGCGCCTGCGGCTGTGCGTGTGGCCCCTGAGAGCCAGGACTCACTACTGACGTCTTGCGACCAGTCAGTGGTCCGTACTATTTTTAGTTCAAGGGCACCCTCCACTCGGTTGCTCTATGCAAGCAGGTGGAAGTTGTTTTCACAGTGGTGCGTGGCGCGGGGCGAAGTCCCGGAGACTTGCTCAGTGGTAGTGATACTACACTTTCTGCAGTCTGTGTTGGACAACAGAAGAGCTGCGTCTACCCTGCGTGTTTATATGGCCGCGATCTCAGCCACACACGCAAGGGTGGATAACCAGACGGTAGGGTCCCACTACCTAATCAGGCAGTTTCTGAAGGGAGCCCAGAGGCTTCAACCGCCGCGATCCCTGAGGGCACCATCATGGGACCTGCAAGTAGCTCTGAGGTCCTTATGTCTACCCCCATTTGAGCCACTAAGTCAGGCAGACCTGACGCGGCTGTCCATGAAGACGCTATTTCTCCTTGCCATTGCAACTGCAAAACGGGTCGGTGTACTCCATACCTTGTCAGTGAGCCAGGCGTGTTTGCGCTGGCACGCAGATGGGTCAGGAGTGGTGCTCTGGCCGAACCCATCCTTCCTACCCATCATGTAAACCAGTCAATCGAGTTGGCTGCTTTCAATCCCCCAGGCTCTCCAGGGGGTGCAGAAAGAGTGTCAGACCTGTTGTGCCCGTTGCGGGCGCTTAGGGCATATGTTGAAGCGACAACCAGCTTGCGTAAGACGGATAACCTCTTCGTCTGTTACGGGGGCTGCAGGAAGGGGGCTGCCCTGTCGAAACAGAGACTCTCCCACTGGGTTTTGGATGTGGTCTTGAATGCCTATGGGCACAGGGGCTCCCTATGCCCTTGGCCGTTAAGTGCCACTCTACCAGGAGTATGGCTACATCATGGGCTGCCTTGACGGGGGTTCCACTTCAGGACATTTGCTCGGCGGCTACATGGTCCTCATCATGTACGTTTGCCCGATACTACAGGGTTAATGTCGCTGCTCCTCATCCTGTGGCGACGGCTGTCTTGTCGACGGTTTCGAACCCTTGATTGGTGAGCACTCTTCGTGACCTTTTTGGTATTAGTCATCCAGTGCTAAAGCACCGCCTCTGGCGGTCAGTAGGAATGAAATAGAACGATAGTTACGTATGTAACTACGGTTCTATGAATTCCGGATGACCGCCAGAGTTCTCTGTCACTCAGACTTCTCAGATTCCGCGAGAAGATCCAGTTGGAACAGATCCTCGGGTGACTCCGGAATATATAGACTTTCTCGGGTCACCCAGGTGTCACAGGTGACTTTTTTGGTATAATTACTCGACCTGCGCATGAGCGAGATGGAACATCCAGTGCTAAAGCACCGCCTCTGGCGGTCACCCGGAATTCATAGAACCGTAGTTACATACGTAACTATCGTTTTGTCCCCACCTACTATGTTACTTTTCAACCATTCAGTGGAGCCTTTTACATTTTATACTAGACATTGACATTAGTCTGCTGTTAACACTGCCCATATTCCACCACAGATGGAGAACCCATCTGTTCGGACTTGATTTTGGCCCATAATTTTTTTATCTTATCTTCATTGATGAATACACTTATTTCACTTTGGACAAAAGGCGTCAGCAAAGTTGTAAACTTTGAGGCCACCGTAGGTAATGTGGGTGGTCCTGAATGACTTATGGTTTCGGATTCATTATTGTTGCGGCTATTTAAGCGTCCGGACGTCTGCCTGAAACCAAGTTGGGTAGCCGTGCCGGATGGTGTTTGTTTCAGTGCTAGGGAGATTGCAGGGTAGACAGTGGGAGAGCAACGTGAGGGGTATGGCTGGTGGGACTCGAGGTAGGCTACATTGCCAGATCCAAGTTGTAGCCCGTGCCTATATGCGACTAAGCAGTTGTCTATTATCCCTTCCCCTAGATCTCGCCACTGCTGCTTTGTTTTGGGTCGTTCTATTTGATTTTATTTTCTTTTGTGTTTGTTCCTTTTGTCTTTATTTTCTCAAACACTAACCCTGTTTCACCGGTTATAGGGCTCCCCATACCACCTATGTGCTGTTCTTTTATTTTGCTGTGTTTGTGTGTATTTTATAGGCCTGGGCGTGTAAAGGGTGAGTAGCCTAGCGAGCTAGCTCCCCCCTCCTGTTTACTGTTGTCGCCACTTGCCAGCCATCTCCTTGGATGACACCTGTTATGACTTGTAACTAAACATAATTGTTTGGGGGAAACTCATCTCTCCGTCTCATTGGCAAAACTGCGTATTTGGGGAACCCAGGTTTAATTTTACACTAAAAACACACTCATTAGTTAGTCCTTGAACATAACATTTTCAAGATGGCGTTGACATCGTTAGTTGCAGCTAAACTCCTTTCCACACCCTGGTTACATAAGTTTGAGAGACATAATATATGTAAAGACTGCTTCCAGTGAAGCAGTTATACTCTGTGAAGCTGCGTTTGGATGGCCCTTCTGCAGGCCTCAGACTTTGTCTTCGTGGACACACGCCTTCTTGGGTATTTCATTATGTGTCTATTTTATCTCTCGCGGATGGGGGCTTGTGTCTTTCTATCTAGCCTGGATGGGGCTTGTGTCTTTTTATCTAACCTGGATGGGGGCTTGTGTCTTTCTATTTAGCCTGGATGGGAGCTTGTGTCTTTCTATCCAGTCTGGATCATGGGAGTGTGCCTCTTTTTTTCTGAGAATTGTATTTTGTGCATCTGGGGTGTATCTCCTTATCCCAACATAGCAGCCCATACATAGGACCCCAAGTCTGATGTCAAAACCGGGTCCCTAGCGTTTCCCCTTAAGGGTTAGCACTCTAGCAGGTAGAGCAGGGCAACAGGAGAAAAGTATTGGGTACAAGACTGTGCAGCTTATAACGCGAATCGTACAAGAACTACAATTCCCTTGGTGCACTTCAATCTTACCCTTCTATAGGTTCTGATGATAGCCCTAGGTAAATTTAGACAGTGGTGTCTACTGGTTTCTACAAAGGTGATTTCTTGAGTCAATATAAAGTACTGCCTCAATAGTGCTTCAGTGCTTTCTAATACGTATATTTCCACAGGCTACAATAGAGTCGCTGTGATGCTTGTTGATAATGTAATGGCGCTAGGAGCTATTCTTCTGTGTCATTGTAGTCCCTGCGTGAATAACAAATGTTCATAATCCCTCGCAATCTCAACAAGTCTTCCTCTGAATTTGAGCAAGAAACTGTGTATTGCTGTACAAAACAGAACAGTAGTTTAACCACGAACACTTACATCACGTTTCTCCATGGTGAATTTTTCACACCGGAGACTTTCCGGCCATTGAAAACCAAATTTATTCATCAGCGTTTCGCAGCCAGCCCGAGCTAGCTCACAGGTAGCTCGGCACGGGGGCCGCGGCCGTCTGTTAACACACTCGGGGGTGTACACAGAGCACAGAAAGCTCCTCAGATGTGCAGAGCATTCAACTCTGACTAAAGGATAAAATGTATGTATCTCAAGGCCTGCATCCTCCTGGTTAGTGTGGCCCAGAAGGTTTGGATACACCGTTTGATTATACGATTCTTCTTTACACATCGGGATATTGATGGCCTCACATGTTGGCTCTGGATATGTTTCTGCTCCCAGATCCAAAGGCTGCCAGAGAGGAAAACAAACATTTTAGAGAAAAACTGAACAAACCAAGGGTGCCATACAAACTTCATGTTTTGTCCCCACCTCCAACAGACTATATAAGTTTTAAACCATTCAGTGGACCCTTGTACAGTTTATACTGGACAGTGGACATCGACATTTTAGAATGCTGTTAACATGCACTTGTTTGACGTCTTGTACTTTGTACTCTGTTGTCCGTCCACCATGTCTTTGATTCACAATAATCTTGTCCCACACAGACTCTTATCACTTATCGAGAGTCCCACATCAGACTCTTGTTATACAGTGCATTTAAATCCCCCTCCCTCTACTTATTTCCATTGTCTTGTGAATTTTGCATTTGTGTTTCCCGAAAAGCGGTATCGAATTGTGACTCTTAAACCGTGGCTCTGACCACGGTACCCTGTCTCGAAGAAAGCCAACCACCAGCTTAGCTTACTATGTGCTCTCTATAGTACTGCAAAAGTTACTGATGGTAATTCCAGCTCTGAAACAATAATGAATACGCTAGTCCAGCCTTAGCAATGCAACGAGCAAACAGCACGGAGAGAGTGAGTTATCACCTAAACTAAAACAGTGATCTCTTAGGCAATTGCTAATCCTCCTGACAAATAATCGCATCATCACACAAGCTGTGTGTGCGGCTTTGGTTTTCAGAACCAATTTAAACTTTGGTGTGGGTCTTCCCATTATTAATTTTAACCTAATAATAAATCAGAAACAATGTCCTCCTCCCTAGCGGTTACGTAACTCACGGTGGCTGCCATCGTGAAGCAAACCAAGTCACGCCCGTAAGCTTATATCTAGTTTATGGATTTGTGACCCTCACAGCGGGCAGAACATGTCATCAAGTAAGCGACAACAAAGCTCAATCATTTAGGGTTGATATGATTGTCATTTGAAATAAGTCACATTGAATTACTACAACTGCAACCAGCAAAATTCTTATGTGCTGACAAAGGGGGTTCTTTTATTTAACCCTTCACGTTACAATTCAAATTGAATAGGGCCTTTTGAAGGGTTTATATTCTTTGAAAGTAATATGTTGATGTTGATTGTAAAACAATAACCCTAACCACATTTCACTGAGATATGTGGTGCAAAAGTGTGAGTGTGGGGCATGTGTAATTTGTGAGAAAGAAATGCATTGATACTCTTAGAGAGCGGTTCAAACTGAAAATTGAGGGGATTAGTAATGAGAGGGGATGAGTAAATTAGGAATTTGTGCACCTGCAATGCATAATTTGAGACGGTGTTACTGTGTTGTTTTTTAAAGGATTTTTCTCTGTGACTTCAAATTTACTTAAATATAAATTGAAATCATAAATCTAAATGCTAAATCTTGTATCTAAATCTATATCCTAAATACATGCAACAGATAGTTATCATACAATGGGGTCAGAACAGTCTCATTAATAATGAATGCACAGAGAAGGATTCACAAATGTATTTTGTGATTTATATATAAATGACTCTTCTCAAAAATACATTTCATACACACACAAATGGATATCGGTATGTATAAATGTAAAATAAATCCATAAACAAAAATAAGTTTAACAAACAAAATTCTGATCCACACGCATAAACGTGTCGTGTTTTAAATATGTAATATAAATCAATATAATGAATTTAAAAAATGTTTGCAATTTTCATCAAAGAAATATTTGGATGTTGTAACATTTATATACAAACTGTTCAACTTGAATTTAAAAGATGCTTTTCATTTGTGAACTTGTTTGCATTTGTCTGAACTGGTCTGTATTTATGTGGATTTTTGACACTCCTGACGTGGCTGGATTCACAAATGCATTTTTTTCAACAAGGAACTCTGTAGCCAATCAGATGCCTCCCTCGGTTTCAACTGGGTTCTTGGATTGTCGGTGCCGTTAAAGTAGTAAACCATTAATAATGCTACTTTAACGGCACAGACAATCCAAAAACCCAGTCGAAACTAGATGGGAAAAGTGTGTAGTTCAAAACATGACAGCTTTTACTTTCTTGCCACCTACAGAGTTTGTTATGTACGATTGGCTGAAAACGAGGTAGGCAACATAAGAGTTGACACTATGCCTCCAGGAAGCAGCCCTTACCAGGAACCGGTGCTTTACCAAGCACACAGGCACTACCCCATGTACAGCACTGACAGGTAAAAAGTGTGATCTAGCCAGGATGCATAAATTCGGGTCAGTGTGCTATGCCTACCAGCAAGACAGCTAGATTCTAGGTGTGAAAGAGGACTTTTTGTAGGACATGACAAGGGAAGTCCCGCCTATCTAGTTTACTATCCCGTTAAAGGGAAGTGCAGAAGCAAAGACTAGTAAAGTTTGTAACCAAGACAACCAGTGAAAACGAGACTGAGCCACAGGAGCTAGGACTAGAACCCAAAGTAGATTGTTACGAGAGAGTAGAGACTCCACAGCCTAGTGTACTTAGCACAGATGTACAGACTGACGGTCCACAGTCAGCACCAGATGATGATGGCGAGAAGCTCCCTAGGGTGACGTCACATGCCTCAGACAGTGGGAGATGTCCCACCAGAGAGCGTCAACCCCTGGGGTATCTGAGAGATTATACTCTGGAAGATACTGATGATGACAGTACACTCACTAAAGTCGATTATTACAACAGAGCAGTCTGTGATGTACCTCTGACCTTTAAAGAGGCCATGAAATCAACTGAGAAAGGAAAGTGGAAGAAAGTGATGGACGAGGAGATGAAGTCCCTAGAGGACAACCAGACCTTTACCCTGACTAAGATCCTAGAGGGCAGGAAGACAGTGGGAGGAAGATGGGTATACTCGATCAAGGGTGACATTGACGGACACGATCAGTACAAAGCTAGGTTTGTAGCAAAAGGATACAGTCAGAGAGCAGGGATAGATTATGGCGAGACGTTCTCACCAAGAGCCAATCTTACAAGTATACATGTAGTAATGCAGAAGGCAGCCCAAGACGATTTGATCTTGCATCAAATGGATGTGAAAACAGCCTATCTGCACGCCCCCGTTGATCGAGATATTTACATGGAACAGCCTGGAGGTTACGAAAAAGAGGGAGAGAAGCTAGTGTGTAAAGTAGAGAAGTCAATTTACGGCCTGAAGCAGTCGGGGCGTAATTGGAATGAGATGCTCCACACATGTCTAAAAGATGACCACTTCACTCAGAACCCCGACAGACCACTGCCTCTACCCACAATAGTCTAAAGAGACAGGGAAGGTTATAGTAGTTATCTGGGTGGATAATCTTGTCATCGCAGCCAGCAACAACGAGAGTAGAGAAAGTGAAAAACATGCTTTCTACCAGATTTAAGATGAAGGACCTAGGTTGTAGTACTTTCTGGGCATCGACTTCAGCAACTCTGACGGCTGTGTAAAAGGGTCACAAAAGAGGTATGTTGAAAAGATGCTGGAACGTTTCGACATGCAGGAGTGTAGAATTGGAGAAACACCATGTGAAGAAGTACAGGGAGGCTGTCGGAGGTCTAATTTCCTTGACAACCTGTACCCGTCCTGACCTATGTTTCGTGGTGATCAAGTTATCACAGCATTTTGCTGACCCTACAGATGAACATTTGGTTACGGTGAAACATGTTTTTCATCATCTCAGAGGTACTGCAGACAAACAGCTCTGCTTCAGAAAGAGCAGCGAGAGTCTAGGCCTACGGGCATATAGTGACGCAGATTGGGCTGCGGACACTAGTGACAGACGAGCACCACGGGTATTATGTGAGTATGGGTAAAGACAGCTCCTTAGTCTCTTAGAAAACCAAGAAGCAACCCACGATTGCACTGTCCACATGCAAAGCCGAGTACATGGCTCTAGCTCTAACAATACAGGAGTGTATTATTTGGGGCAACTACTGGGTGGTATAGATACCTCTGTGTTAAAGGAAACTGTTGTTAATGAGGACAACCAGGGGACAATTGCGCTTGTTAGGAACCCTGTGTGTTGACAAAGATGTAAGCATGTGGACATTAAATATCACTTCATTAGGTCTATCATGGGGAAGGGAAGATAAAATGTCATTTGTTTCCTACCCCACAGACTTGATTGCAGATGTTATGACAAAGCCCGCCTCCAGACTTAAGCTGAGGAAATTTGCAGGCGTCATGATTGGAGTGTAAAATGTTGACATTAGACTATGCATTGTTTTGTTTTGTTTATTTATGTAAAAGTTGTACAGTTTACACGTCATTCATAGGTTAAGTGGGAGTGTTGAGACTGGATAAGTGTATGAATGCATGTAACGGTATTTGTTCAGGAGTTGCTGTTGCGTCTTGTGTCATGAGCCACGTGTGACTGATGACACCACTACCTTATAAGGGGGATTTTACCATCCTCTCCCTCGCTGTAGGCCTACCTGACTCTAAAGGTACGGCCACACCAACCGCGTTACTCGCGTTTGGGGCGTCGAAAATCTGCATTTTTGCATAGGGAACCATTTGTAAAGGCACGTAGACGCGTTACAAGCTTTGAAGCGTTGCGTTACTGTGTGTTCACACCAAACGCGACGGGGCGACAGGATCCCATACAAAGTGAACGTATAGGCGCGTATCAGGCGAATTTTTCGCGAGAGAAAAACCGGCGACAAGTTTTGATTTATCGCGCTACACTTTCGCCGTGCTCAGGCGAGCGCGTTCATGAGGATTTGTGGCGCGACAAATTCGCTCGAGTTGAAATATTTGAACTTTGACGCAGATTTTGCGTGATGACAGCCAATCAGCGTTCAACAGCGTGGCCACTGAGTGACATGTGTAACCTAACAGCCAATCAGCGTTCAACCGTCAAACTCAGTGCAGTGCCGTCCGGGGTGAACTGCAGCATGGAGGAGAAAGTGAATGTTGCCGTTTGCGACTCCCGGAGCTCTATATATAATATAATATTTGTATGCATAATATCATGGCCAAAACCTCTGTGCGCCTCTAGATGGCCGTAGCGCGGGGAGCTCTCATAGGGATTGGGCTTCTCGGGGTTTGTTTACCGGCGTTGCTATGTTTCCGGTCTTGTGTGTTCCAACCAGGGATGGAAATTAACACCCGCCACCCGCCATTTGCGGGTGGATTTGTATGGTGGCGGGTGAATTGTGTCACTTCACCCGCCACTGTGTCTCACGCAGAGAAATTACCAGGATAGCGCTCACCAATTTGGGCCGCTATTAACAGTGTTACAGGTAGGAACCAAATGGGTTTCCCGTACGTAGGGTAACCAGACGTCGTCTTTTGCCCGGACATGCCCTCTTTTTGAGACACTTTTAAAAAATGTGTGGCGGAATTTAAAAATCGTCCGGGATTTTATTAAAGCCTCATACATGTTCTCATTGTATTTGCGTTGCGTTTCTTTGGGTCGTTCGCAAACTAGTTATGCTACGCCCTCCCCTACTCAGTTCTGTTCGCTTTGCATTGGTGGAAGTTGGTAGGGGGCGTGGTTAAGTAGAGCCTTCAGATTGGACGGTTTGACTTACGCAGTTACCGTCGTGTATTTATTTTTTTACCATTATTGTTTTATAGGGACAAACATTAACAAATTTCTCCCACAGGGGATTGATAAGGTTCTATCTATTGAACAGAAAGAAACACTTGGTCATACTTTACATATTTTATCATAGCATTGGCCTACTGAATGCCACAGATATATTTCCAGCATTTGACTGAATGCCACATAAATATATAATTATGTTTTTGCACGTTTGCAACGTTTAAAAGTTCAGGGTATAAAGTTCAAGTATATGCCTCTACTAGCCAATAGGCCAATAGCCTTTTGAGCCAATGTTTTTTCTGAATATTAGTGTTAAGGGCCAATAATGCTTACTATCATACGTTAGTTACCATGTCTGTGAACACATTTGTATTCAGGCACTAATTAGATTGACTTATGATGGTGTAGCCATGCATGTTGTTTTATTGTTAACATTTAAATTTGTTTAAAATGTACGCATATATTAAAAAAATATATAGTGCATAAAAAGTGGCTGGTAAAAAAGATGAGTGGCTGGTAGATTTTTAAATCTACCTGCCACAGTGGCTGGTGGGCAAAAAAGTTAATTTCCATCTCTGGTTCCAACGGTTTATTAGGTAGGCCTATCTAATAAATCTCTGTCTATTCAATACTTCATTCACTGCCTCTTCCGTGGTCATTACAATATTATGAATATACTGCGTCGGGTCCTCCGACGTCTCTCGGTAAAGACATGCAATGGTGGTTACCTTGTTGTGGCGCGACAAATTAGACAAAACTTGCACAGCGACAGATTATGATGTGTGGCGCGACAACGCGAACGGGAGAAAGATTTCGCGTTTGGTGGGAACACACAGTTAGGGGCGTTAGACGTGGCAGACGCACGTAAACGCAGTAACACGCCCAACGCACCAATGCCCGGAGTTCAAAAAATTGAACTTTCAACGCTCCAACGCGTGATGCTTAGCCGCGATAGCCAATCACCTTGGAGCTTGACCCGACGTCACTGGCAGAGAGTAGTGACGCTTGCACAGAAGCATACGGCCGACATCATTCTTTATTCTGGGTGGAAATAGTAACATAGTTACGCCATTAAATGCGTTTATGTAAACATTTTTAGCGAGAAATGTGCATTTTACTTTCATAATGTTCACTCAGTGAATGTGAAGGATGTTTGGTTTGATAGTTATGACGAAGAGGGAACGCTTCATTCACTTGCATGGATAGCGTCTCTGGTTGCTAAGCAACCTCAACGTCTTGGCGGAATATACCTCTGCTGATCAACACTATGAATGCTGGAAACACACCAGACACACCATGTGAAGTTATTTAACCCGATTATTGTTATTTATATCCGAGATTATTTAATCTAACCCGATCTAGGCTCTATCATGCACCCAAACACGGCGGCGTTTGGGTTTACTACCTCAGACTCCTAAATCCAGCGCAGCCACAGGCGCGTTAGTCGCGTTGAACCATTTTTGTGACACACAATGATCAAGCGTCAAGTTAGGCACGTTACACGCGTTATCCAACGCGAGTAACGCGTTTTGTGTGGCCGTAGCTACGGCCACACCAAACCCCCATGGGGTCACACAAGAAGTTTCCGAACATTCTGATGTGGAGTTTCAAAGTAAAAGCCAACCAGAATCTCCAATATGAGACATATTACATATGATTTTGGATTCAATTTAAAAGAAAATGCCAAAAGGTTTCAGAATGTTCTGAAACCTTTTGCGTGACCCCATGGGGTCGTGAACTATAACCCTGAAGTGAAATGAGCCTGAAATAACAGGGCATTTTCTTTTAAATTGAATCCAAAATCATATGTAATATGTCTCATATTGGACATTTTGGTGGGCTTTTATTTTGAAACTCCACATCAGAATGTTCTGAAACTACTTGGGTGACCCTATGGGGTCGTGACCTATAACCATGAAGTGAGATGAGCCTGAAATAACATTTTCCTTTAAATTGAATCCAAATTCATTGTAATATGTCTCAGATTGGAATGTTTGGTTGGCTTTTATTTTGAAAGTAAATACCACAACGGCCGTACACTTCCTTTGATAGTATTTGCTTTTTTTGACTGTCTTTTTGTATGTACCCGACGAATGCTTTTACTTTAAACTAGTTCTAACGCTATTACCGTAATGGCTAGTATATACAGGTACGGCAAAAAACTAGGTCGGCTGGCTTGACCGCCGATCTCGATGAGTCGGCTGGCATGACCGCAGTCTAAAGGTTTACAAACGGCACCGCATACAATACTTTCTAGTCTCTATTGCAAATTAAAAGAGAGGCAAAGATAAACACTGTGTTCACCTTCACACAGGCGGTGTGACGGTGATTGATAGTTGGTAAACCTGAGCATCTGATCCGCGGCGGCCAGGGGATATCTCGCTCTCTCGCCACCTGCTCGCAGTCCTTCTGTACCCTCGTGCAGAGCGCACGGCACGGCTTGGTGTAGTCTCCGGTTTGCGGGTCCCCTTGTGGCGCGACCACACGACACATCAACTCGGCTGTATAGGGCGAACAGTGCGTGTCGATGAGCCGTTTCATCAATTCAGCGCCGCCGTCCTTCATGTACATGCGCATCCCGCGGGGATTGTGGCACGTTATGTTGTAGCTCACATTTCGACAAAAGTCGATTTTCAGAGGCTTGCAGTGCTCTCCGCTTGCTGCCACAGAAGAACTCAGTCCCAGAACCAAGATGGTCCACAGTTCCACCATGACGCTGAACATTTCAGATAATTATCAACTTTCGGGAGATTTTGGAGTAGCCTGTCTGCGCATTGAATACAGCGGACGATACAGTTCGAATGGGGGCTCAAATATAGGTATTTCGTTTCGTTACGCAAACTAAATATCTAGGGGATAACACTGTCCTACCAGCCAATCCGGGGAGGGAACGCGCAATCGATTTAGAATACGACTCTTGGACTGCATTCCAATGTTTGGGTTACATAAGTGTGGACAAAACGTAGAATAAAAACTCCAATCGCATCGATCGATCAATTTCAAGATGATAAAACAGCAATATTAATGCTTGGAAGAAAGACCCAGCCGCTATTCATTTGTTTAAAGAGGGAACGACCAGTTTTTGAGTATATTTGGTTGTTTATTAATTCATAACATGTAGAAAATAACAGTTTTTGCATTTTATGAATTGTGTATTAAATGGAGAGATTTATGTAAAGTTTGATACAATATATTGAACCGAAAAGTGGTTGGCCCTAATTTATTTAAAATCGAACGCTTCCATTCCATTAAAAGACACAAACTAACACAAACAATGACAGTGGTTATAGTGTAGTCCATCTGGACATTGGTCAGCACCCCTCACTTACCATGTTATCGTTTTAACATTAAACTGGAATGTGGTTTCAAGTGAAAGATATGGCTGCAGTAAGAACAAAATAAAAAATCAAGACATGTTATGAATGGAGTGTGCGTGAGGCAGACCATCGCTCTCTCCTCTTCCTCATGAACTCATGGTAACCTGTATGAACTGGGAAGAACACAATTGCAAGGGGTGATTAGTATGACAGCACACATCTACAGGAAGTATCTGGATGGGGACACAATTATGCACATAATGTTGGTGGGGCCAGCCTGTTAAGGCTTGTCAAACCTGAGGTGTTTAATGTCTTAAAGGATGCATGATTGATAGGATGTTGTCTTAGTCTCTTGTTGTAAGAAAAAATGCCAACAGATGTGCAAACACATTGTAAATATAATATATAAACAAACACTCACATCATCATACTGAAAGGCGGCCGTGCCTTGTTGTGAACTGTCTCTCCTCCGGAAGTGATCTGGAACACACACAGACAATTGGAGTTCTAGGTAGGTGTATGCATGTATGTATGCAAGAAAGAGAAAGAGAAAGAGAGAGAGAGATTTTCTCGGTAACGTGTATGAAAACGGCACGGCCTATGTCAAATTCTTTTGATTGAATAAAAAGCGCTATCTCTCTAGAGCCGTTGGTCGTTGCGGAATACTGTAGCAACATGGCGGCCCGGACGCCAGTAGCGCCGCTCCCTATGTAAATATAAAGTGCTCATTCTCAGGTTACAAATACACAAAGTATCTTACATTCAGAGGATTATACACTAATTACAACATACTTATGAACTTTATATTATATTTCTGGTAATAACGTTCTGCTCAGTGCCCCTACATTTTCACGCACAAAGCATCTTTAAAACTCAGTTTGTTGTTCACCAACTGCTACAATACACATACATAGCCTATAATAGTATATTGGAGATGTTGAGTGTGAAGGCAGCTCACCAGTGAGGCTGCGTAGCCGAACACAACAGGCCACGTAGTCATCGAAGGCTATCCGCCCGTGGGTGCTGTGGCGTCGAAGTACGACCCCCAAACTCTGGGGGCTGAAGTTATAACCTGCCTCCGCCAGCAAAACAACACAACACGTTCAACAAACAATACACATGCAGCATGGCAATTATTTATTAACAGCTGTGTTAATTTAAAATAAGGGGACATATTGCAGGCATAGAGACTTGCTATATCTGTACGCTTGTCCATAAAATTCATCCTATATGTTTGGAGATATAATTCTGATCAAGACACAACCAAACGATCAGAGACGACATGAGAAACTTTACACTTGTTGGGTTTGAGTCTTATTTCTGATGGAGGATTAGGGTTTCAAAATGCAGAAGTTTAATTTGTTCTCGTTTTAATTCCCAAACAGAAAAAAATAGTAAACTTGAAAGAGAATGCATGCTTTTTTCTGAAGTTCTAAAGTTTCTCAAATTAGTTTGCTCGACCACCGCTGAATGAGGATAAAGTCCTTGTTCCTACCCATGCTGCCTAGGGCCTGCTGCATCTCTTGGGCCTCGATGGTCCCGCTGCGGTCCCGGTCCATGGTCACGAAGTTCTGCTTCCAGCCGTTCAGGGCCCCCGCTAGCTCCTTGAACTCAGTAAAACCCATGGAGCCCGACATGTCCCGCTGACACAACCTTCGGTTAAAGAATGAATGCCTTTTCTTCTTTTTAGGAAGACACATACACTATGAGCAGCCGTATTATTGGCAAAGCTATATCTTTGTGATGAATCAAAGTGACATCAGAAGTTTTAAAGGAGATATCGTTGTTGCTATTGTTTGTCACTGTTTATTTGACACCTTATATAATTGGAAGGAGTGAACGGACATACATTCTTTAAGTAGGTTGCTTTATGTTGCGCTTTAACTAGACACCAACCTAACTCCTAAATTCTCAAACACACACGCACACGCACACACACACGATGAGGATACGTCCAGCATGTTGATCATGAGTCTGCAGGTCTCCAGGTTAAAAGCTGTAAGAGAGAAAACATTCAAACAGTTCAAAAACAGAGGCCGGAGCGATCCTCCTTCATGATGGGACAGCAGGATGATGCTAAACATGCACTTACGCTTGTAGGAGCCAGCCATTCCACACTGTGTGAGACACCTCTGAAGCTCCTCTGCAGAGATCTGGCCATCCTGTTGATGGTCGCAAACAAACAGTGGTGAGGAAACACTGTCAGAAGGGTGTTACACACATCCCACAGTTGCTGATATGGAGACTATCTGAAACCAGGGTAGGATTGTGTAGGCCCACTCTCTGGTACGCAGAGAACACCAACATAGGTCTGATTGTTGGCTTATGGGTCGCTGCATGTTATTGTTAGGTAAGGTATCTTCGAGCAGCACTGAATTGTGAACTGTATGGTGTGAATACTGTGTGGTATCGTTACCTGTCCGGCAACAGATGAAAAGAATCCGTAGAGAGGATCCTGCTGCTGCTGCTAGAGATATATTGGAAGAGAGCGAACCAGAGATAGAACAAGAGTTAGTGTTGCGTTTTTTTGTTAATGTAAAGAAAAGACTTGGGTACACTTTAAAGGTCCCATGGCATGCTACTTTATGGATGCTTTAATATAGATATTAGTGGGCCCCAAACACAGTATTTGAAGACGTTCCCGAAATTCAGCCGTGGTGCAGAATTACAGCCACTACGAGCCAGTCGCACATTGAGCTTTCCCCAAACGCGCCGTTTCGGTGTCTGTAGCTTTAAAGCAAATGAGGAGGAGAGAGGCGGGTCAAGGAGGAGGGTGGGTGTGTGTGTGGCCCTGAGCAGCTTGTGGCCACACACACTATCATATAATATACATTATCACGGCCAAAAGCTGTGCGAGCCTCCAGACGATATTATGAATCTCAACGACTGCGTCGGGTTCTCCGAAGTCTCTGGTTCTTCCACGTCCACATCAATCTGAAGTAGACTGAACCACGACATGGAGGAGAAAGGGATTGTTGCCCGTGATTGTTTACCGCGGTTGTCTCCCACCGGAGCCTCACTTTGGCACCACCGCCGAGGCGGCGGGAAGCGGGGCTCAAGCGGGAGACATTGGCGGGCAACAATCCCTTTCTCCTCCATGTTGTGGTTCATGTTCAGGGAGTCAAAGCCAAAGTTTCTTTCCCCCAATTCCTTCTCAACCATGGCTGAGATAACCCCCACTACGAGTCTCGTTGTGGAAATACAGAGTCTGACGTGTTATGCGCCATATCACCAACAGCAGAACGGTTGTCCAAATAACAAAGAAGTGTACACACACTTGCGTTAAAGTGTGTGTAATCAGACACACGCGCGCGAAACAAACACAACACGTTCAACAACAATACACATGCAGCATGGCAATTATTCACGCACGCACACACACACACACACACACACACACACACACACACACACACACACACACACACACACACACACACACACACACACACACACACACACACACACACACACACACACACACACACACACACACGGCAGAGAAGGGGAGGTGGCATCTCCCCTTATTTTGGATGGAATGGAGGAAGTTCTCCTCAACAGTTTTTAAAGAGCATATTACCGTGTGCAGGATCCTCTGAACAAACTCCAGAAATCATCTTCTGATCAGCCTATTGTTATTAATCAATATTATTATCATATATACACACATTATATATTAATGTGTTAATGGCCGTTAGTCTAGCCCTTATTTTCTCTCCATGAATCCCATGTCAACATTTTAGGCACCGTAATCGTTGTTGTTGTGTGGTTGTTTTGGTCAAAGGATGGGTAGGAGCATTCAATGGGATCCAGTCATCCAGTTGTTCTGGATGAACAATGCATTCGAGGGCGTAGCTTGGCAGGACGTCGCCATTCTTAAGATCCCGTGTTGGGTAACCGCTCCAACCGGTGGACGTAGCATGGTTAAGCGACTGCACGTTGACCCCAGGAGAGACTAGTCGAAGTTATCCGTTTACTTAACCACAGTAAAGTGTATTTTCCTTTCGGAGTGATTAAGCATGTGGACTAAAGCCAACAACAACTTCCTCCCCGCCCCACCGCTTGCTCTTCAGAGAAAACCATCCCATACCTTATTACACCCCTCTTTGTAAACGACCACTTTCGTGCATTTGCATATTTCACAAACTCTTGCTTAATGAAACCGTTTACTGACATGCACTGCTTCCTATTGCTGAACGAAGGGGCTTGAACTTAGGTATATAGCCATATGCTAGTTTTATCTAAAGTCTCGTTTCTTCAGCAAATTGAGGCCTCTTTTTATATATTTATTCATTTAAATCTTGCCGCTGTTGGTTTTTATAGAAGTAAATATGAAAAAAAATCTTCGAGTTGGACCCCTTTAGTTAGCCTAAGTCTTTTCTGTGATAACTTGCGTATCAATCACTTAATTATCGCTTAAGAGTAGCCTACAAAGATGTACATGAACATAAATTATGCCTATAATAACATGGCCAGATTTCTGAAAGGAAAAACTTGGAAATTTGTGTCGGAGAACAAAAAGGGACATAGCTAACTATACACATTTTCCCTATTATCATGATAAATGTTGCCTACTGAAGTGAAGGATTGAGGAACATGCCCAACGGTTTTCTATAAGCCTATGTGGTTTAACTTTTGGTAAACCAGCCCAAAACAAGCCAAAGTAGGCACTTCGAATAAGGAATCGTTGTTAATTATTGCCATATGACAGGGTCGGTCATGTCTGCAGAAACAGGGACCATTTCCGGGGACATATTCGGACGCTACGCCAACTTACAATATCGCCTATAAATTGCGCATCATTTCTTTAACTTACCCCCATCGCATATCCCGCTTGCGGGGGAGCGCCATATCCCGGATAAGCCATCGCTTAATGCTTTCAGATATCGTGAGGCTGTTTTTAATATAATTGAGAGCGCTCTGCTCGTCGGTGTCCGTGTGTTCAGGCTCGGTTTGATCTACTGATAGGCGTGTCATCCCCAAACTGCGTTGTATATGCAACTAAGTAACGAAGTGTTGATCCATTATTTATAATTATTTAATAGACCTAACAAGCGGAGGTTTACTTTTTTTGTAAGACACTGCATACTCTGTATTTTTATTGTATTTATTGGGCAAAACAGGGGAGACCAGGAACCATTCAGATCAGATGTTGGAATGCGGGACGTCATCAGGTTTTACATAGGGTTATTACTATGTAGGCCTATAACACACAGGCACCCCCTCCCTATTTAGATAGGTGAAATAATGCTAAGCAATGCATTTAATCTGCCCCCTGGACCACCCCCAGTAGCCCGATAAACGCGATAGAATATGTACACTAGCATGGTTTTCTTTAGTGGTGTTTTGTTGTGGTTGTTGTTGATGATTTCGAGTCTGATATTTTATGTTTTTACTCTATTTTTATAGCGTAAAGTAGACCGAAAATATAGTTTTAATGAGAAAATATAAAAAATAAAAAACACAATCTGCCGTGACGTCATCTCTTTGCGCCAGCTGAACGGGGGGACCGGCCACAACATCGCAGGGATGTGAGGGCAAATTGAACAGAATTGAATTCAATCAAAGAGTCCAGTAATCTAGATTTAATACAAATATGACCGACACTTTGGGAACCCAAACCGTTGAGGAGCGACTAGGCTGTCTGCAAGAGTTGACCAAGTTCACAGAAAACTGTCAAAAACAGTTGAACGACATACTTGAAACGCTGGGATGGTCTCCTGAATATGATGGCTCCGCTCAGGTTATCCAAAGCCCGCCGGATATTTACGTGTCTTAAATATGCTATAGCGTTCATTCAGCTTAAAAAACATACTTCTGTACTACATTGTGTGAAATATATGGATCTGTATATGCCCTTGTAGGATTTGTTGAATCAATCATTTTATGAAGCCCCTGTTCATTTGCGATATTAAATCATTAAACTGGTAAAATTGTAATCATACAGTGGTCTGTGTTAAATACACATATATAAGATTAAGTATCATGACTAAATTATACTAAGAACTGTGCCTCATAGTAGTCTGTGTGGTTTCCCAAAGTGGTTCTGTATCTTGATGCATCCCAATGTGTTGATCACGTCCGTAGGAGACGATGGTCCAGTGTCCCTTCGACCCAAACCATCGCATCCCGGTCAGATCCCTGGAGAGACACAAATCCTCCTGTAGCCTCAGTAAAATGGGCTACTCTGCTGAGGAGCAGGTACTGCACACATTGGAATACTGAACAGAACGCTGTAGGAATGCACATGTAGTAGTTGTGTTGCTTGTCAACACCACAAGCTGCTGAAAATGAATTGTAATATTGTATCACCATGGTGATTAACTGTAATACAACTTGCAAGTAAACCGGAGATCAATAGAAAGTTGTTGTCGTTGTGATCTCACCATTGGCCCAGGGTCATCCCATAGGTAGGAGATTCAACTAAACACTTTATTAGAGTTTCAGACTGTTTTATTTGTTTTGCAGGAAGGGATGTACGACTCTTCAGTTTGTTATGAGAAGTCAAACATAAGAAGTGTCACAATGGGTGAGTGAGGGTGATCTTATTCGATACATCTCAATCAAATCCTGGCCTTTTAGAATTTGATATAAATACTTTCCTGAGTTATATTTAATTTGCCTTCTTATAATTTTTTTATTTTTCATGAATCACTTGGCAAACAATTAGTAAATGTATTGTATATATACTGTTTTTTCGCCCTTCTCTTTTCCCACTGTACTGCTGGTCACCTGTGAATTTCTCCCAAGGGGGATTAATAAAGGACTATCTTATCTTATCTTATCTTATCAGCCTTAATCAACCAACACATTACTGCTGCTCACTGGATGCTATGGTTTGCAATTGATCCTTCCCCTCCTCAACTCAATGGTGCCGGGTCTCCATACAGATGAAGCTACGCAGCAACAGGTGATCCTCAAGGCAAGAGCTGCTGCTCCGTTGATGAGGATGGAGGGAGTGTTCTGGCAAGGTAAACAACTGGATCAGCTGAAACCTCTAATTATTCAGACACTGTAGCAAGGAGCCCTTGTTTTAGTCTGTGTTGGCTGGATTACCCAGTCAAGTATTACCCAGTCAAGTAGAGTCAAAAAAGTGTTGAAAGTATACAATTTTGAGGGTGAACCTTTTGTATCTGAAACCTGTCAATATGTATTTAAATAATATTCTCAGCTAATATCCAGTTTTTCTGCAGCACCAGAATTTTGCACACACCATTTAATATCTGGTACAAAATTTACATAAAAAATGCTTCTACCATATAAAGGCCTAATGTGTGACCTTTTTAGAGCTAGATTGACCTCAGTGATCTGCATGTACATTGATCTGATATAATACAATTCAATTATTAGAAGTAGTTTCATCTTGCTAGACTTATTATTGAACACCCATGTTATTCATGGCCAGAACAGCGGTAGGTGTCTGTTGAGCTGGCAGACTGTGAGTGAATGAGATTGTGGGGTCCTTCAGGTGAGTACACTAGCCAGCCCTTGGACGTGCCCCAGAACCACAAGCGGGCGCTCTGTGACCTCACGGTGGCCGACCGGTTGGCCCTGTACGACCACGTGACCGGTGAGCTCAACCAACAGCAGCAAGAGGCCGCCGCCAACGAGGACCTCTACGTTGATCTGGTGGCCAAACTCAAGAGGGGTAGGTCATCATGGGAACCCTATCGTTTGTTACACACCGTCGTTATTACTATCCCTATACGTTCACTGCGTCAGGTTTAATTTTTTTTATGTACCTCCGAACGTTTTGGGGGACAAAAAAATTTTTTTGTCCCATTATTACAAAAATTACGAGGAGTAAATATTATTGAGTGGTAATCTGATTAGCATATTGACTATGAGTCTTTGATCCGCGGTGACGTTGTTTCTTTCCTTCTCTGGGGT
The DNA here is from genome assembly GCF_026213295.1 of Gadus chalcogrammus. Lineage (NCBI taxonomy): Eukaryota > Metazoa > Chordata > Actinopteri > Gadiformes > Gadidae > Gadus > Gadus chalcogrammus. Next base: position 8,398,897 of record NC_079422.1, read on the forward strand.
TGTGTTGCAGACGAGCAGCAGGGAGAGCCCAAGTCGCACCTGGAGCTGATGGCCGAGAAGAGAGACTACAAGAGGAGGCGGCAGTCCTACCGCGCCAAGAACGTCCACATCACCAAGAAGTCCTACACAGAGGTGGGACCCCCTAGTCCGCTACCAGACCCACCAGACATCCTGAATGGGCTACCGCAGTGGAAGCACGATAGATGTTTGGGCCCCGTATTGAATTGTTTTAGCGAACACCGTTGGGGTCACCGGGTTGAATCCCTAGTGTCCTAGCGAAGGATCATTCACTCCCAATGGTAAAACCGCAGGACACTTCTGACTAGTTGCATCCAGGCCTGATAGAGTTTAGGCGTGGTGCCTGAATTCAGACTTGAGCTCGGCCATTTATGTTGTCAAGAAAAGTGAAAATAGGTGAGTGGTGCCTTTTAAGATGTCTAGTCAACACATTAACTTACCTGACCTTTTGATTGACATGTCTGCCACCAACTAGGGGTAGTCTATATAAGGAAGTCTTTTACCTTTGTACGTTTGCACTGAGGATGGTCTGAATGGGACTGAAAACATTTTGCACGCACTTTGGGTAGCACTTTACACTTTTATGCAATAAAAACGTATTGCATCGCCTACATGGTGTGCGAGTTCCGCTACTTTTATTGTTGTCAAGAAAGGCAATTCTCTATGGTATCTTCGAATGTATTTGATAATTTCAGGCACAGATAATTTCACTTCCCATCAGCCCTGTGCATCCATACTGGGTATCTGGCTGGTGGAAGACTGTTGCTTCACTGGGCATTTTGAGGACTGTAGGGAGGAGAATAAACGAGGCCCACTGCAGGGGTGGTGGTGGCGAGGACGGGTTGGGTAATGTGTTGGTCCTCGACTCTGCAGGTCATCAGGGAGGTGATAAAAGTGCACTCTGGGGAGCTGGCCCGAGAGTGGAAAGAGGAGAGCTGCGAAGAGGAGAAGGAGAAGGCTGAGAAGAAGGAAAAGGAGCAGGTGAAGGAGAAGGAGGAGGAGGAGAGGGGCTCAATAAGCTCCTCAAAGAGGTACTGCACCCGACTTACACGCAGAACACAACAAATGGAGTATATCCCAACATGACATAACATATCCCAACGCTTAATGTCTCAGATATGACATTGATGAGCCCTGTGAGGTAACAAACCTCCCAATGCTGTATCTTTGTTGTTTACATTATTGAGGGACAAACACTAAAAATTACTTGGCAGATGCTGCCACAAACAACATGTTGTGCAGCAGCTTTTATAGTATAGTGTTGACAACTCCCTTTTGTTATCCCACACAGATACTAACACAGCAGTTGCTCTCCAATCCATCCATCGTGTTTCTTCATCCAGTGTTTGGTTCCAGGTTGGTGCTCATGGGGTCGCTCAGTGATCATATGTTTGTTTGTCTGCGTGCGTGAGTCAGGCGGCGGTCAGACGACGAGTGTTCGGAGTCGCGGGAGTCGCAGGCGTCCCACGACAGGAGCCGGCAGCGCAGCCGGAAGCACAGCCCGGAGCGAGAGGACAGGAAGAGGAAGAAGAGGTGAGAGAACGCTGGGGGGAGGAAGACGGGCGGCCTGGGTTAAAAGTGTGTTCTGTGTCCCTCAGGAACGTGCTTTCAAATGTTAAAGACGTTTCTCAATTCAAAGTTGTTTTTATTTTCATTCGGTAGAGATTCAGGTTCTCCAGACGAGCGGCATCACGAGCGTAAGAAGAAAAAGAAGAAGAAGAAAAAAGATGAGAAGGAGAAGTAATGCGGTGATCATCTTTCAAGAAACACAAACCAGAGCGGCTTCATGCTGTGGGACAAACATCACGCTCAAGGATTACAAATTATGGACTCAAGGCTGTCAATTGCATTTATCTTTTTTATTTCTGTTCCTTCCTTTATAATTTCTGTTTCTTCCTTTACATTTATGTTTGTATTATTTTCAGACACCGCTTTTCAAAAGGGTGCTTTGAATCTTGAGTTGTTGTTGACACAAGGTCGTCAAACGACCCCATGACAAATAAAGTTGTTATCTCGTCACAGGTCATCAGGTTTACAGCATCCCTCATTCTAGATCTGCAATTTAAATCAACATATTTTTAGATAACTTATATATATACAATATGGTCAGGTTGTCTTTACTCTACAATAATTACAAAATGACAGTTCAAACACCTTCAGTGCGATATTTATTTCAACTAAATTGTTCTGTCTATCTGGTAAGTGGGCGCCGCATAACCATATTAGGCTGATACAGATTTAATAATTAAAAAAATAAGTCAAGTCTGTTGAAACACATTAGGTTTAGGTTCCTGCAGTGAGCCAGTGTCCATGAACATCCATTTCCTTTTCTCCTCGCTTCTTAAGAATATCTGGAACCATATTAGCACCATTGCTCAAATGTCTTTCCATTCCCTGCTGCAGAATACTTTCTGAATCGTGTTAATATTGTCAATTAAAAATGTCAGACAGTAAAATATACAATATCCCATGTAATCTTCTTTACGCATACCGGTAGTTTACATCCCATCCAAATTTATTGTGAATAAATAACTTCATTAAGGACAGACAACTCACATCTCTCAGATGATTGGCTGAGCCCCCAAGCAGGCCGGCTTGGAGTATAGAACTGTGGAATGTAGAACAGGAGTGAAAGAGCTGGCATAGTTTAACAACTGGGTCAAGAGGTCAATGGAGGTAGAGCGCCCTACTTTGATGCATACGTTAACACGTAGACATGTAATGTATGGGGATTATGATGGATGGCTAAATTGTTACACCTATTAAAAATGTCTTGCTCTTACAAATTGAATCTTGAATTGTACTGCATTCCAACATTCCCTAGGATTTTATTGATTTTTATTGATTTAAATTGAATTTATTTTTCATTTTTAAATAACTTGTATATATTCAATATAGTCAGGTTTTCTTCACTCTACAATAATTACAAAATTACAGTTCAAACACCTTCAGTGCGAAATTTATTTCAACTAAATTGTTCTGTCTATCTGGTAAGTGGGCGCTGCATAACCATATTAGACTGATACAGATTTAATAATTAAAAAAATAAATCAGAAGATTACACGGTTTATATACAGCATTCATTTGATTCCCAAATGATGTCAGAGTTGCTTTTTGAGCAAGAACATGTCTTCAGAACATGCAGTCCTTAAAATTATAAGATAGATGAAATGCCTGAATGCCATTATATAAATATAATAATCAATGGACTCCCATCTTTCGTGGATACCTATTTGCATATTTTGATAAGCTTCTATGATAAGAAGTTTTTAGTGAGTTCTTCACTCCTTTAACTAAGTTCACATGAAAAATATATCTCTCTCTCTCTCTCTCTCTCTCTCTCTCTCTCTCTCTCTCTCTCTCTCTGTCTCTGTCTCTCTCTCTCCTGGTGATGTGGAGTGAGGAGTAGCTTCAGGTATTTCTCACCCTGACGAGGAGGAGAGCGAGAGAAAGAGAAAAAGAGAGAGAGAGGGAAAGGAGAAGAGGCAAGGAGAGCCTGTCAGATCCTGGGAACCTGGAGAAACACTTGAGGACCTGGAGAGAAACGAAAAGCGAGTGCGAGCGAGAGAGAGGGAAGAAAGGGGACAGGGAGGCCGTTGGAAGAGAATAAGGAGGGAGAATGCTGTAAAGGAACAGCCTGACTGAAGAAACTCTTTCACTCTGAGCTGTGTGTTTCATCAGGGCCTGTGCAGCCTGTTTCCCAGGTAGTCAGGCTTACTCGGCTGCTCTGACTGGATTCTACTGCAGCATCATGGTGGCCTCAGACATCCAGGTAGGAGAGTAATGGTGGAGGGCTACATTGGGCTTGGGTCATTTAACCCGGAGGGCTTGTTGGTGGCAGGTACATTAGTGGGTCGGGTCGGAAGTGTTGGAGTTGAGAGTGGTTTTGAATGGAGTTGGGGAATGCTCTGGGCAACTTTGGAGAAAGATATCTTTAGTAGTGGATTTCTCTTTCACTCACCTCCACAAACATAATGATCCATATTATGATCTATGTATCTATGTCTTTTTTGGATTTTTACTAACGCTAAAATCATATGAAGAGTTTGATCAAAGACAGCGTTCCCCTGTCTGTCCTGGGGGACCAGAAGGTTAAGGTGGGGTTACCATCTCACCACTAGGGGGCGCCACCCTGGGAATATATACAGAGTTGAGTTTATGTGCTTGCACATGACGACAGTCTGAGTACAGTGTATTATATATGACCCACTTTAACAATTGTACTTATTAAAAGGATATAAGTTCAGCAACATTAACTGAAACAAAATATTTTTAAATACATTAAATTAATTCCTTACCAGTTAAAAACAAAAGGACATATGCATAGTTTTTCATTGTTTTAAGCAACTGTATACTGTTTGTGATCATCGATAATTCATTAACAAACAAGACAATATCTCAACTCATTTACATTAAATCATCAAAGTTTTATTGTTCAGAAATGCGCTTTTAATACATCACATAAAAAATTTCAGTATCACCGAGATTCACGGAAACATATTCCCAAGTGAACCCTCAGACCTAATGATCAAACGTTATCTAAAGAAGGCCTCCAATTCATCCAAACCATCCCAATGACTTTATTCAAAGAACCAAGCACACCCGTGTCACTCCACTATTCTGGTGAGTGTGTGTGTGTGTGTGTGTGTGTGTGTGTGTGTGTGTGTGTGTGTGTGTGTGTGTGTGTGTGTGTGTGTTTGTGTGCGTCTTTTGGATTATTCAACAGGCAGTGCTGGAATGTGAGATGAGTCTGAGAAGTGCCTTTGCCTTTGCTCTGAGGTCTGAGGCTCACAAAGAGCCCTCTGAGCTCAACCCCTCAGCCGTCACTGGCTTGCTGTGGACTCTGTCCTGAGTGACATCAGACCCCCACTGTGGGAGGAGCTACTGTCCCTCACTTGACGTCCCTGTATGAAATCTGATTTATGAATGCTCCCAGGTCATTTATTACAGGGCGTATCTTCCCTGATTTGATTGGGGAATCCATCTAACCTGTCACCTGTGATGGAAATGGAACAGTTCTCAATGAGGGAGGGAGGGAGCAGAGAGGGAGCATGAGTTTTTTGTGTTACTCTCTGAAATAGCAGGATTGACAGGTAGAGTAACGCTAACCCTATAGGACCAATAAATAAAATAAATGACCTCAAATAGATGGCGCTGATTGTGGTTCACGTCTGTGCTGTTTTCTGTGTGTGTTTCAGGTGGCGGTTGTGTGGTTGTGTTTCCTGTTGAGGGCCGTCTCGTGTCAGGGCCAGGAGGAATACTCTGGCTACCACTCAGGTCAGTCACGTCATGATTTACAATATGCAGATAAAGGCTTTTAAATCAACCTTACCCTTAAGCAAGCATTAAAGCAGCGCTATGCAACTTCTTTACCGCAGCCGCCGCTGTTGATCAACCATTTTCTCCACACACCATATTGATTTAGAGAGACATTACGTCTGGCTTGAATTAAATATGGACGGTTGGGTTCTTATTCTCTGCAGACACATCACTTCAAACACATTTTAAACAAAATTGGTGACTACAGTGAAAAAGGTAGAGGTAATAAACATAAGTAAGGGAAACAGGTCATTCCCATAACAGGAATACTGCTCACAATAGATGATTGTCTGATGCTTGATGTCCAGGTGAAGACCACACGTACGAGGGGTCGCTGGTGGACCACTATGAGAACTCAGCTTATCCACAACCAGGTCAGGAGGGCTTCAGTGAAACTAAGTTTTTAATGCTAGGATTGTAGATAACATTAGCATTGCACCTATTGATGTATTTTGGATTTCAGGAATATAATGTTATGCGTTCAGGTTCCACGATCGTAATCTTTGTGCACAATTTAGTTGTTTCTGAAATTCTCCTTGTATTGCCAATTGTTTTCTGTATAAATATAATTTTAAATATCATGTGGTATATAGTAACAAATTTTACCTTAAATGAAGTATTGTACATTACTGAGTGTCGTAAGAGGATGGGATCAGTCAAGGGGGGAATTCCTGTGAGATAATTACAGCTTTGTTGGCTTTGACTTGCTGATTTACTGATCTACTCCCCTACTACTACTACATGCTAGACACCCAGTGGCTATACAATGATATGAAAGCATCTGCTGAATTACTTTATGATTAACATTTTAATTACCATTGGACTGGATTCCCCCAAACAAAAACAAGTGAACATTTAAAAAAAAAAAGATTCTAGAATGAAGAATGAACGAATGAATGAATGAATGAATGAATGAATGAATGAATGAATGAATGAATGAATGAATGAATGAATGACTGTATGAATGAATAAATACACAAGGTGTAGTAGATATAATACTGTGGAGGAGCTGAGGCTCCTGTATGAGCAGTATAGAGCTGCGCATGGACCATGTCTCTTCCTCTCCACAACACCCTCTGCTGTCCCCCTGCCCCCGACCAGAGTACCCCCCCGAGCCCACCCCCGGGTACGGGGAGGAGCAGCACCCTGACCAGGACCCCTACGGCCAGGGGCCCGACCAGGTCACCATGATCACAGAGGACAGCTACCCCTACGCCACCACCAGCCAGCCCTACTACGCCAAGGAGGACCACACTATCACACGGGTGCGTACACACACACACACGGACACCGACATACACATGCACACACACACACACACACACACACACACACACACACACACACACACACACACACACACACACACACACACACACACACACACACACACACACACACACACACACGTCACACACACACAAAAACAACAATACTGCTTAAGTTATAACATGAGCAGACCCATGCAACATAGAGACAGACACACACAAACACATGAATACTGCGCCTACACACACACACTGCACAGTAATTATACTTGAGTTACACTTGGAGTGGAGGATGGTAACCATGGTGCTGCTGCAGGTCCCGTACGGGCCCGGGGGGGACTCGTCTGAGGAGGCGGGCCTGGTGGACGAGAAGCCAACCGACTGTGACTGTGAACCGGGACAGCCTGGCTTTGCTGGCTTCGCAGGACCCAAGGTGAACCACGACTTACCATCTGTCTGTCGGTCTGTCCCTCCGTCCGTCTGTCTGTCTGTCTGTCTGTCTGTCTGTCTGTCTGTCTGTCTGTCTGTCTGTCTGTATCCGTCTGTCTGTCCATCTGTCCGTCCATCTGCATGTCTGCATCTACCTGTCTGTCTGCATGTCCTTGTATTTGTGATGGGTGTAACCTTTTGTCTGACCTACGCAGGGCTCCAAAGGCTTGCAGGGTAAGACTGGTTCTCCAGGACCGCAGGGCAGAGAGGTGAGCTCCCATCCAATCCCATCTGTCATATCTTGTGTTCGCCAGGTATTTGGATAAGTTAACTAAAAAATAGGAATACAACGATTGAATGATTGGTGCTTCATCACTTATTTATAAATATATTCACGCAATAGGCCTTAATCACCACATCTTGGTTCTGAACACTTGCAGGCTGATCACCATAATTTGTGTGTGTGTCTGCATGTTGGGATATGTATGTTTTTGTACTTTTGTGCACGTTTGTGTGTGCGTGTGTGTGTGTGTTTGTGTGTGTTACTCTTGTTCTCAGGGATATAGAGGATTTAAAGGTGTTCGGGGAAGAGGTGGAGATGTTGGACCAGTGGTGAGGAACCTTTAGTCATAATATTTATTTTATTATTGTATATATTACATTTAATTATTATATCATATGGTTTTTATTTCATAGCATGATATGAGTATATACTGTTCATAGTAATCCAGACGCAATGACCTGATTCTGAAGTACCAATTAATTTGACCTTTGACCTTTACCACGGCAGGGTGACCCTGGGCTGGATGGGGAGGAGGGGGCGTCTGGTTTCTCTGGATCGTTGGTGAGTTTATCACCAGTCCATGTAGATCTCTGAAACATAGTTGTTTTCTTTTATGGTGGTTATATTTTGTAAATAACGTTTTTTCTATAATAATAGATCTAATGAGTAACAATTTATTTGCCATTTAGAAAAGCTGACTATCATTTTATACAGATAAAGCTCTAGTGAATAGTACCGGGCAAGAAAAACAATACTTCTTAATGACTCGTAGAGGGCAGCCTTTGCCTCCTCAATTGTTTACAAAATGTATTATTTTTCTGCGTATTGTTAACTTCAAACAGCTCATAGATTGATTCACTATCTCCTTCCTGATGACAGGGAGAGCCAGGTCTACCAGGAGACCCAGGGGACCTCGGGGTGCTGGGTGAAAAGGTAAAGCAATCTGAATAACACATCAGAGCAAGGAGCAACCTCTGAAAACAGAATGCCAGCACAGGCATTCACCCACACATGCCACAGACACACAGAAGACGAAAGTTTGGGGATAAATAGATGTATCCTGTATAATTCATATCCTAGAGCAGGTAGAATGAGGGACGCCCTATGAAAACAACTGGGCTAACATCTCATTCACTGACTGTATACATTAGAGTTTGTCCCCCATCACCACGCTTCCTGTATAGCGTTCTCTCAAGCAGACTCTGATGTAAACAAAAACAGGCATTCCATTGGAATATTGCCATGCATATACAGTACAAACTTTGTCAAGAAGAATGACATAATGAGATTATATGTATCTTGTGTTTTTCATGGCTCAGAACTTCCCTGTTATTTTACGGTGCATTTGATAACTGTCACTCTTGAATCTTGAATGCTTGTCAGTCCGCACGCCAGAGGATGTATCAAACGCTATGTGTTGTTATCTGGTCCACAGGGTGCCGTGGGTATGGAAGGACCACGTGGCGGAGTGGGTGACCGCGGAGCCACGGTAGGAAACTAAAGGCTCCACTGTGGCATCGCTAAGGCCAGTGTTTACCTGAACTGAAAGGGGATAGAATCCCCCTCCGTATCTGTCTCATGCTCCCCCTGTCTGCTTGGTCAGGCCTGGTCATTACCTGGAAGACCCCGCAGAGGCCTGGGGACAAAGGGGGGAGTCCAAGATTAGCAGGAGCTATGGTCATAGAGTGGGTTTCTCATTATTGGGATCTTTTAAGGGATTTTGATCCACCAAACGCCAAACGCTTATTTCGCTGGGAGGCCACCTGCGATCGACAAATAATGAGGTGAAGTACCCACAAGTCTCTGATCGATCAGTCCTTCTATAAGAGCAGAACTTCTGGGGGAAGACAACGCAGGGCCTGTGCTGGAAACCACCTGCTGGCCATATTTGTGTTTGCAAATGATGCGTTTACATACATTAATGATTCAAACAAATAGGAACCGAAAGAGGAACTTCCCATTCAGCCAGATGGTGCTCGTCTGCCATCAGTCTTTAAATGTTTGGCCTAACCTAGAGACCTATGTGTGATTATTATTCTAATGTTACACGATAGTAAGTGCACAATGTTTTAGTACACGTGACATGTGCGTGTCAAGTGTTATTTAGTGTATTTTTCCTGTAAGCACAATGTAAGTTGTAAGATGTCTTTCTTTAGGGTTCCCATGGAGACACTGGACTCCCTGGTCCAAAAGGGGGTAAAGGTTTCAAGGTAAATGCTACTCAACTACTCTAAACCGCACTATGCTACACTACGGACACAAACACGCGCATACGCACGCACGCATCTACAAATGCAACCGCACATACTCAAACATAGTCTTGAACCTGCTGTCGGTGTGTGTGTGTCTCTGCAGGGACAACAAGGAGAAGAGGGGAAGCAAGGCACGGAGGGGCAACAGGGAAAGAAGGTACTGTGATGATGTCAGCAACAACAACAGCAACAGCAACAAGAACAGCAACGAAGTGAAACAGTCAATTGGACTTTGTCTAAAAATGCTAAATGTTTCCATGCCTTAAATTGCACCATTTCAGTGGTTATAAATTGATTTTGGAGTCTTCTATTGGTTGACTGAAGGCTGGAGTCAGATGATGTCACATCCAAACTCGGAGTTACAGACTGACCCCGAGACACAATGAGTCATCTTCCTTTTCTTCCTCTTCTTCTTCTGTGGTTCTGCAGGGTCAGACAGGAGCGCCAGGCTTCTCTGGGGACTTTGGGGAGAGAGGCTACATCGTAAGACCGCCTTTCACCTCTACGTATCCTCCACACACAGACACAAACACACTCACACATCATTCTTTCATCTCCTTTTTAGATTTTAGATCCCCAATGTCCAAAGTATACTTGAAGGCATCCTTGAGCAAGAAGACCATACCTCTTCATAGCCATTAATGACACGTGTCTGAATTCACAGGGAGTCACTATTGACGAAAGGAAACACTCAGAAAAATGAAATTGAGAGACAGTGAAAAGTAATTACATTTTGTTAGAATGTATTCTTTATTCATTTTCGTTGTCTCCATGCACACCTTCCCTCTGTCGTTCCGTTGACTTAACTTCAACTTCAACTTAACTTCATCTCAACCTGCACCACCACCCACCAAGACCACCATCATCTTCACTCTACTGACAATTCTACTCCTGTCTCATGTTCGCAGGGTTATCCTGGGCAAGCGGGAGGAAGAGGAGAGCTCGGTTTGAAGGTACGCACACACTCAGACCTAGTCTGTGTAAGGAACTCCGAAAATCCTGCCTTCAGTTCGGATTCACAGACCCACAGCACATTTTGCAATGGAAAAAAATATATAATTACCGTAGTAGAGTATAAATAAATGCTACATAATGTATCATTAATGTCAAACATACAATGGAATACAACCAGCACAGTTCATTTCTATAGTCTTACACATTAACCAGTATGCTACGCTAATGCTAACGCTAACACACAAGTGTAACTGCTGGCTGTGGTGAGGAAGTGGAGATGCAGGAAAAGCAGACACCAAAGAGTCTAGTGATGTCTCACAGAGCAAAGGTACAGCCCACTAAAGTAGAGACAAGATGGAGGATGGATAAGCACAGATAAGCACAGTTCACAGGGAGGTAAAGTTAGGTTATCCTCCTTCGTCATTTCAGTCCTCTGCATATGAGTCCTTGACCTCATTACAGTGCGCCAACAAGCAATTCAAACCTATATTACAATATAGGCCTCGAGCAGAAATGGAAAAGGGACCTTTGATATGACATTTAAAGAACAAGCGATACTGACGACTGCAAAAGGTGAAACCCAAAATCAAAGAGAGTAAACAGACCATAATAATGAGATAATATGACCTTGTGATAATCTGGGGATCTATTGTGTCATGTGACCCCCAGGGCACTAAAGGTCAGGACGGGTTGCCAGGCAGCGACGGAGAGCCCGGCGAGGATGTGGGTAGACAAAAAAACAGGAACCCCAGAGATCTTATCTCCCATTGGATAAACACGAATCATGAACTTCCCCCCACACGGTTTGAACAGTTTGTAATAATCTCTGTGATGGTTTGTTGAATCATTTCAGGGCCTGATTGGAGTCCCAGGGTTGGCAGGAGAGCCTGGTCAATTTGGTCCCAAGGTATAGTGCACCACACAATCATAGAGGCTAGTGCATTATGGGAAATTGTGTTATTCTGAATGTAGTCCAGTATGTTCAGCCACAGATGATTCAGCGGTCAACAGTATCGTTTTAATTCATAGTGTAGTAGTGAAGTGTTTTCTGTTTCTTGTTCAGTTTTACACTAAACAGAACACGCCAGAAGCACATGGACGTAAATAGGAATAAACTGACTGCTTAGTCCCATATTCTTCTCCTTCTCCCTGATTTCCTCAGAAATGAAAAGACTGATTAGCTGAATGTATACTAATTCTCAGAATATGAATGAACCTAATAAGCATAATTGCTCATACTGAATCAACATTATCTTATTTGCATTTAAATCCTTAGTATTTCAAAAAAAGTCTTGGTATCAACGTTTTTTACTTAAGTCTGCCTATATTCGACATCTCTGTGTAAAAAATGAATGCTGTTGAAGTTGGATAAATAGTAAGTCAGTATGGTGTAAGGAATAAGTTATAAATAACCTTAATTGTGCTTTGTGGATGATGACATTGCTCTCCTCCTCCAGGGCAGCAAGGGAGACGTTGGCTTGAGGGGACCCCGAGGGAGAGTGGGACTTGTGGTAAGTACACCAGAATCCCCCTACAAGTACCCTCACTCACTTCAACCAGCTAACCCCAAACTAGTACCACTAATCCCATGAACCCTGACCCCTAACTAGTTCCACCAAGAATTGTAGCCCATTCCTCTTCTAATGCTATCACATCACCTGACCCATGACCCCTTACAACCGCCGGGCCCCGCGTCAGGGACCACAGAGCCAACATACCTCTGTAGACCCAGCCATGGGGTTAATAAAATGACACGGGTTAGGGTTCGTCTTGGTCTTTCACAGTGGCTCCCAAAGCTAACCTGTCCATTGAAAGCTCCTGCAGCAGCTTGACGGGACTCCTAAAAAGCCCTAGGAAGACTAAACCTGTACTCGTGTATATAAAGTAAGTTCTAGAAAAACAACGCAATAAAACCAACTGGAGAGGAAAAATCAAGTCAAAATAAATCCAGCAAAGCTTTGAAACGAAAAAGAAAGAGGGTAGAACATCTACCCTCCTTAACATCTCCTCCCTATGCTCATAGCCAGCTCCACTCTCTTCTACCCTCCCTGTTTCTCTGTCTTACATTTTCTAACCTCTTTTAACCTGATTCTCATCACCTTATAAACTTCTTGTGTCTTTCTAAGAATGTGTCTCTGTAAACACATCGTGTTTTTATAAACCTGTGGTGTGTCTGTAAACACATTGTGTCTTTATAAACCTGTGGTGTCTCTGTAAACACATCGTGTTTTTATGAACCTGTGGTGGCTCTGTAAACACTTCGTGTCTTTATAAACCTGTGGTGTCTCTGTAAACACATTGTGTCTTTATGAACCTGTGGTGTGTCTGTAAACACATTGTGTCTTTATAAACCTGTGGTGTGTCTGTAAACACATTGTGTCTTTATAAACTTGTTGTGTCTCTATTAACGTTCAGTGTCTCTTTAAACCTTTACCAGGGGTCACAAGGAGAGCAGGGAGACGCCGGTGTTCCAGGAAAACATGGACCCAAGGGACTCCAAGGCCAGCCTGTGTGTAAACGTCCACCTTCATGCTACATCAGCGATGAAGTCTTAAGTTAGGCTTGAGGGGTCACAGTGGGAAGGAATACCTCTTCTGGGTTCCTCCTCATTGTATCGTCTCTGTTCCGACCGCGTTTTGGGGCAGTTTTTACATGCTCAGATGTCTTTTCCTTTGTGTTGCAGGGGGCCAAAGGTGAGCTCGGGACCGACGGTGAGAAGGTAAGGACTTAGGATGTTGTGAGGGGACTTAGGCGGCCATGAGTGTTTGGTTCAAGGGACACTAGCAGGACAATAACATGAGCGCAGAACAAAAAAAGTCTCCTCCATTAAACCAAGTGATTGAGAGAGACAGAGAGATTGAACATCATGTGACTCAGCATGTCCACCCTTATCGGTGGTCTGTTGTTGTTCTGTAGTACAATTTAACGTCTTACTCATTCCACCCGTTGCCTCTCTGTTCATTCTATTGAGTCCACGGGCCTGTCTCCTTCAGCGTTCCCATCTGTACTTGTGTGCTTGTGGACTTTTGAGACACTTATTGTTTGGCCCACAGCACACTTTTGTGTACTGTGGCATCATCAGTCCCTGCCCAAGTACTGGTCCATTCATGTCTGCCTCTAACCCAGTGCACTCCAAATGCCCGGATGTGTTCTCTCATTTTATCGAGGATGAATCAGGAGGGGACTTGTATGGAATTTGTAGTTTCCCAGAATGCATTTTGAAACAACGAGTGGCACTGCGTCCTCCCGTCCTCTGGAGTTTGTAGTCCCGAGTCGTACCTCACAAGTCCTAACTTGGTGCACTTGCTATTGAGAAAGGCCCCGTGTTTGGTGACTAAGTGTAGGTTTAGATTAGATTGAGGCAGCTGTTGGGGATTTGGTGAAAAGATTAGGTCAGGTTGCACCCAATACAATTATACTGTGATATTATTGTCAAGATTGTGTTCCTGTAAGAAATGAACTCAAGACAACTTCTCTACTGTTCTGCATGTTGGGCTTTCCTTTTCTACAGGGCAATACTGGCAAGAAGGGAATCAAGGGTGGGAAAGGAGCGAAGGTAATTACGTATTTTCCATCAGAAGATCCAGTTCTTTGTGCGGACCTCACTTCCTCCTTGACCTGCACTGTAACTTGATGACCGTTTCCTGGTTCCTTTGTTGCAGGGGGGCAAAGGCAGTCGTGGGGATAAGGGACAGGTAATACAAACACACACACACACACACACACACACACACACACACACACACACACACACACACACACACACACACACACACACACACACACACACACACACACACACACACACACACACACACAATTAACACACAAACCAACCAAACCAAACGAATGATAAACTGTATCTTGATATCAACATGTTTTCTTCATTCATACATAATTCATACAAAATTTGATATATTATAATATAATGTTAACTTTTAAAGAACCAGATGTTTTTAAACAAGAACCAAATACTTATATTTCATACCACCTGCAATGGCTGAGAAGTCAGTTCATTATGATGCTACGCACTTTGGGAGACATTTTTATCAGTAGCCTGTTCCTTCAGGTGAGTTAAGTTAAGTTAATTTTCATTCTCACGGTGTCCCCAGCGTGCAGAGAAAGGTTCCTTGGGTCCGGACGGCGTCCCTGGACCCGTTGGACCCCCCGGGATCCCAGGGTCCAGAGGGGATCTGGGACCCTCAGGCGACCTGGGGGTCAAAGGTCGAGCAGGACCCAAGGGAGTGGCCGGTCCAGCTGTGAGCAACTGCTGTTTGTTATTTTCATGACTGTTTAAGAGCCTGAATAAGAGGAGGCTGTAAATACATAAATATAACACACACAAACACACACACGCACACTCACACTCACACACTCACACACACACACACACACACACACACACACACACACACACACACACACACACACACACACACACACTGTGGGGTAGATGAGTCTGACTGGAGCTTCCTCCTACCCGGCAGGGCCCTGGTCTGACTGACGAGCAGGTCTTGCAGCTGTGCAGGGGTGTGGTGACGGCCCAGATCTCCCAGTACGCCTCCTCCATCAGGGGCAAGTGCTCCCAGGGGTGTCCCATCAACAACAGAACCCTCATCGGACCCCCGGGGGCCGGGGGCCCGTCTGGATCACCGGGGAAAACTGTGAGTCAAGCAGCTGTGATTTTAGGGCCGAGGTATCTGAGCTGAACCCTTGGACCAGGGTTGAGTGATGAAATACCGAGAAACAGAGTTTAACATCCTTGTTTGGACTACAGCAGAAATCAACGTTTTTAAACAAAATCTTAAAACAAACTTTTCAGCGAACTATCTTCTTGTTGAATACTGTGATCTACTCTATTCATATTCTATATATGTTTTTCACTACTTTCAAAGCTGTATACTTTCTAAATCTGTTATAAATAAAGCTTGATTGATTTATGAAAATAAAGTCTTATTCCACCTAGGTAACTATGTTTGAGAGCCTAGTTCATCAACCACAAGTACATTTTCTGTCAGTACATGAGTCAACGATACAGGAGCCGCCTCTTGCTTCATGCTATATAAGCTTACTGAATCTTTTCAGATATGTTTCACAGACATATATCTGAATCCAAACTGAGAAACCCATTTCCTTGTGTGTGTATTTACCGACCTTTGATGCCCTTCTGCTCTCTCCGTCCCCCAGGGCAAGTCAGGGAAGGCTGGAGCCAAGGGAGCCCGGGGCCCCCAGGGAGACCGGGGACTTGGGGGTCAGAAAGGAGGGGAGGGGGAAAGAGGTACGGCCCAACCTGGAGACTCCCTGATGATGACACTCCTGTCTCCATGCTCTCCTCCTTGTGAAGGCAGCGTAGCGACTGCACAGGATGCTTAACTCCACACTATAGTTGCTATAGTAGAATACTATAGTAGAATAGTAGCAATAAAATCAAATACATGAAAAACATTAACAAATCTAGTTTTGGGATAAAAATGTCTGCGAAATGACTCAATGTGTAGGTAATTCCAAATACACTAGGATGAATCGATCTTGGAAGAGAAGTTATGTCTTAATTCTCAGATATTATTTTGTCGTAATAGTAATAGTGTTTTTGTCGTAATAGGTTCAAAGGGACCCAAAGGATCCGTGGGGGTCACTGGTAAAGGCCTTCCAGGACATGATGGACCCCAGGGCCATACAGGTAGGACCGGTTGTCATGGCTCCTTGGATAGCACCAGCAGCTGGACGCTGTAATATTGTGTTGAGCACAGCTATATTGTAGTGTTCAGTAGTGCCATGGTTTGTTTGCGTTTCATGAATGGAAACTTGTCATAAACAGAGTCATAAATCATTCCCTGTTCACGCTGTTCCAGGATTTCCGGGTCACCCTGGAGAACCCAAGATCGGCATGGACGGCCCCCGGGGCTCCAGGGGATTCCCCGGCCCGGTGGGTCCACCTGGAGGCCTGGGACAGGCAGGAGTGTCTGGGTTCTGCGAGGCACGTGACTGCAGCATCCATGCACCAGTGATGCGCAAAGAGCAGGGGCTGGTGAAGAGAGGACCCCACAGCAGTAAGATGTAGCCCCCCAGCCCCCCTGTGGAGCATGCCTAGCCCTGCATTGGTCACCCTGAGAACCTCCTCATAACCGTATTCTTATGGTTTGTTTTCTTGGTAGGCCGGTTGATTTACCTTGCCCTTAGGTTTGGATAGATACATACCCATAAGGACCAGCATTATGGGAGCAGCCTGTTTCAAGGCCTTGTTCAATTCAGTTCTCTGGTTGAGAGGGGGCCAAGAATAGTGCCCTCTGTTGGGCTGAGACATGGACTCAATCCAGAGAGGAAGCCAAAAAAAGGACAAATCATAACAGATCAAGAATGTGGACATTAAACACTCTTAACTCTTTTTTTCTTAATTCATAAAGACCCTTCTCCCATTTTCATGTCAGAGGGTCCTAATAATATGAATTCATAATTTAGATTTTTTTGAACTGAAAATAAAAAATGCAATGTAAATATGATTGTAATGTATTTGAAATACAGTATATGTATGTATGTGTTCTAAAATACATTTCCTCTCCTACTTTTTTCTTAATGAGGCTTACGTTGATTAGTTGACAAGAGTAAGACAAATGCTAATATAATGCATAATATGAGAAAAATATTACATTTAGGATGTAATTTGGTGTTTTGTGTAGAGAAGAGGACTTTGAAGCCATTTTCATATTGTTATTATAAAATAAAAGTATACTCAAGGTCAAGTCATGAGTCACAATAAATGTATCACCCAAGTGGGCCAGTCTTGTCTCTCCTTAATAGTCAGGTCAGCTCTAATTCTCAATTACAGTCTCAAAGGTTTTCAAATAATAAAAGATGAAAGAAAGAAGAAAAGAGAAAAGAAAAGAGAAAGCAGAAAAAAGGCATTGCACGCCTTTGAACAAACGTTATGCAACGTAAAACAAAATGTGGCTTACAAAATCACTAACAAATGTAAATTCACACTTTGATTAAGTAGTAAAACCTCAGAAGGCTGCTTCTCTAGCTTATCGGACAGCAGGTACAAGGAGATCATCAGAAGATTTAGGAAAATTGGGGGAGCAGAATTGGTATGAAATGACTATTGGAACACAGCCTCAGAATACCCAGAAACCCCACATTATTTTAAGATTTTGATCGATGGCCTATGTTATGAAAGACTTTAAAGTTACAATATTAGCGTAATTAGCCCAACAACAGGAGGCACTAATCGCCATTACATTTAATGTTTCCCTTTCTGAAATATGAAATATTTTAATAATATTTTAGCTTACTAAACTCAGGTTCAAAGCCTTCCTATAACATTCTTAACAGGGACGTGCAAGGGGAAGGGAGGAGATAAAGTGCAGCAGAAAGAGAGAGAATGAGGAAAATCTCCTCAGCTTGGTCCAGGAGATGAGGCTGGAAGTGGGATGGCTCAGTGTCCATTATCGCTGGTGTTGAACTCATTGGATAGCCTTGATGTGGTAGCCATGGTTACCACTGTTTTGTCTTGCACAGTGGGACTTAATTACCAGGCACATCAAAGTGAAAACACATAACAGTGGAGCAGGTACCAAGCCTACATTGGATGATAAACAACATACTGTAGCGACCCAGCAGGACTATGGGGGGGATTGATGGGGAGTTTGTGGAGGGAAGGAGTTGCCCTAGTTCAGCTTGATAGGCCAGTTGGGATAGGGGGCGGGAACAGCTAGCCAGTGTTCGGGTTAGCCATATTGTTTTGGGCACTCCTCCAACCCCGTAGTTAGTTGTACAGGAAGGATAATAAAGCCTGGTTCTCCAGTTAAACGTCAGCCCCTCTGTGTCCTCACCATTGCGCTACTTAGCCCCTGCAGTGTTGTACCACAAACGCTACAAAATGATAACATTACATTTAGTGGGGCGGATAACCAGAAGGATTGTGCATTTTATGATAAAAAAACAATTTTTTCATAAAATGTTCAATATGACCACCATTTTCAAGATGGCCACCAGTGATGACAAATAAAATAAATAAAATAAAATTTCACATTAACAATGGATAATAGGCGATAGAAACATACATTTTGAACAGTTATAACAAAAGACATGGGCCGTGTTCCAATACCCGTACTTCCATGAGTATACTTAAAGGAAGTACACTATCTGCACTATCCGTACTCACTTGAGTACGCTAATTTTTCAGATGTGAGTGCTGTTCCAAATCGAGTACTCTGTGGTGCACTTACCGGAAATGACGATCACGACTGCCGCCGTGGCTCCTCCCCCGCAATAAACATCCCGCTTTGAACGGTGAACTCTTTACGCCTAGCAGCTATAAAAAGCCATAAAAACTACAAAATGACTCTATTAATGCAGGCTATATGGAAAATGCGCCGACTTTGGCTCAGCCTGGCTCCGCCTCTTCCGCTACGTAGCTAAGATGGCTGCCGTTGAGTACGGGGAGTGTCCTTCGATCCACACTTCACGATTAGCCCGTTTTGAGTACGGCATCCGGGTCCTTGAAGTATACTTCTTTTCGCCGGATCTGAATTGGAACGTACTACGTACTCAAATGTTGGCTAGTAAGTACGGACAGTACGGGTATTGGAACACGGCAACGGGAGACATGTAGAGAGATCAATGCCGTGTTCCAATACCCGTACTGTCCGCACTTACTAGCCAAAATTTGAGTACGTAGTACGTTCCAATTCAGATCCGGCGAAAAGAAGTATACTTCAAGGACCCGGATGCCGTACTCAAAACGGGCTAATCGTGAAGTGTGGATCGAAGGACACTCCCCGTACTCAACGGCAGCCATCTTAGCTACGTAGCGGAAGAGGCGGAGCCAGGCTGAGCCAAAGTCGGCGCATTTTCCATATAGCCTGCATTAATAGAGTCATTTTGTAGTTTTTATGGCTTTTTATAGCTGCTAGGCGTAAAGAGTTCACCGTTCAAAGCGGGATGTTTATTGCGGGGGAGGAGCCACGGCGGCAGTCGTGATCGTCATTTCCGGTAAGTGCACCACAGAGTACTCGATTTGGAACAGCACTCACATCTGAAAAATTAGCGTACTCAAGTGAGTACGGATAGTGCAGATAGTGTACTTCCTTTAAGTATACTCATGGAAGTACGGGTATTGGAACACGGCCCATGTCTTTTGTTATAACTGTTCAAAATGTATGTTTCTATCGCCTATTATCCATTGTTAATGTGAAATTTTATTTTATTTATTTTATTTGTCATCACTGGTGGCCATCTTGAAAATGGTGGTCATATTGAACATTTTATGAAAAAATTGTTTTTTTATCATAAAATGCACAATCCTTCTGGTTATCCGCCCCACTAAATGTAATGTTATCATTTTGTAGCGTTTGTGGTACAACACTGCAGGGGCTAAGTAGCGCAATGGTGAGGACACAGAGGGGCTGACGTTTAACTGGAGAACCAGGCTTTATTATCCTTCCTGTACAACTAACTACGGGGTTGGAGGAGTGCCCAAAACAATATGGCTAACCCGAACACTGGCTAGCTGTTCCCGCCCCCTATCCCAACTGGCCTATCAAGCTGAACTAGGGCAACTCCTTCCCTCCACAAACTCCCCATCAATCCCCCCATAGTCCTGCTGGGTCGCTACAGTATGTTGTTTATCATCCAATGTAGGCTTGGTACCTGCTCCACTGTTATGTGTTTTCACTTTGATGTGCCTGGTAATTAAGTCCCACTGTGCAAGACAAAACAGTGGTAACCATGGCTACCACATCAAGGCTATCCAATGAGTTCAACACCAGCGATAATGGACACTGAGCCATCCCACTTCCAGCCTCATCTCCTGGACCAAGCTGAGGAGATTTTCCTCATTCTCTCTCTTTCTGCTGCACTTTATCTCCTCCCTTCCCCTTGCACGTCCCTGTTAAGAATGTTATAGGAAGGCTTTGAACCTGAGTTTAGTAAGCTAAAATATTATTAAAATATTTCATATTTCAGAAAGGGAAACATTAAATGTAATGGCGATTAGTGCCTCCTGTTGTTGGGCTAATTACGCTAATATTGTAACTTTAAAGTCTTTCATAACATAGGCCATCGATCAAAATCTTAAAATAATGTGGGGTTTCTGGGTATTCTGAGGCTGTGTTCCAATAGTCATTTCATACCAATTCTGCTCCCCCAATTTTCCTAAATCTTCTGATGATCTCCTTGTACCTGCTGTCCGATAAGCTAGAGAAGCAGCCTTCTGAGGTTTTACTACTTAATCAAAGTGTGAATTTACATTTGTTAGTGATTTTGTAAGCCACATTTTGTTTTACGTTGCATAACGTTTGTTCAAAGGCGTGCAATGCCTTTTTTTCTGCTTTCTCTTTTCTTTCTCTTTTCTTCTTTCTTTCATCTTTTATTATTTGAAAACCTTTGAGACTGTAATTGAGAATTAGAGCTGACCTGACTATTAAGGAGAGACAAGACTGGCCCACTTGGGTGATACATTTATTGTGACTCATGACTTGACCTTGAGTATACTTTTATTTTATAATAACAATATGAAAATGGCTTCAAAGTCCTCTTCTCTACACAAAACACCAAATTACATCCTAAATGTAATATTTTTCTCATATTATGCATTATATTAGCATTTGTCTTACTCTTGTCAACTAATCAACGTAAGCCTCATTAAGAAAAAAGTAGGAGAGGAAATGTATTTTAGAACACATACATACATATACTGTATTTCAAATACATTACAATCATATTTACATTGCATTTTTTATTTTCAGTTCAAAAAATCTAAATTATGAATTCATATTATTAGGACCCTCTGACATGAAAATGGGAGAAGGGTCTTTATGAATTAAGAAAAAAAGAGTTAAGAGTGTTTAATGTCCACATTCTTGATCTGTTATGATTTGTCCTTTTTTTGGCTTCCTCTCTGGATTGAGTCCATGTCTCAGCCCAACAGAGGGCACTATTCTTGGCCCCCTCTCAACCAGAGAACTGAATTGAACAAGCCTTGAAACAGGCTGCTCCCATAATGCTGGTCCTTATGGGTATGTATCTATCCAAACCTAAGGGCAAGGTAAATCAACGGCCTACCAAGAAAACAAACCATAAGAATACGGTTATGAGGAGGTTTCAGGTGACCAATTGCAGGGCTAGGCATGCTCCACAGGGGGCTGGGGGGCTACATCTTACTGCTGTGGGGTCCTCTCTTCACCAGCCCCTGCTCTTTGCGCCTCAATGGTGCATGGATGCTGCAGGTCACGTGCCTCGCAGAACCCAGACACTCCTGCCTGTCCCATGGCCTCCAGGTGGACCCACCGGGCCGGGTAATCCCCTGGAGCCCCGGGGGCCGTCCATGCCGATCTTGGGTTCTCCAGGGTGACCCGGAAATCCTGGAACAGCGTGAACAGGGAATGATTTATGACTCTGTTTATGACAAGTTTCCATTCATGAAACGCAAACAAACCATGGCACTACTGAACACTACAATATAGCTGTGCTCAACACAATATTACAGCGTCCAGCTGCTGGTGCTATCAAGGAGCCATGACAACCGGTCCTACTGTATGGCCCTGGGGTCCATCATGTCCTGGAAGGCCTTTACCAGTGACCCCCACGGATCCTTTGGGTCCCTTTGAACCATTACGACAAAAACACTATTACCTATTACGACAAAATAATATCTGAGAATTAAGACATAACTTCTCTTCAAGATCGATTATCCTAGTGTATTTGGAATTACCTACACATTGAGTCATTTCGCAGACATTTTATCCCAAAACTAGATTTGTTAATGTTTTTCATGTATTTGATTTTATTGCTACTATTCACTATAGTATTCTACTATAGCAACTATAGTGTGGAGTTAAGCCTCCTGTGCAGTCGCTACGCTGCTCACAAGGAGGAGAGCATGGAGACAGGAGTGTCATCATCAGGGAGTCTCCAGGTTGGGCCGTACCTCTTTCCCCCTCCCCTCCTTTCTGACCCCCAAGTCCCCGGTCTCCCTGGGGGCCCCGGGCTCCCTTGGCTCCAGCCTTCCCTGACTTGCCCTGGGGGACGGAGAGAGCAGAAGGGCATCAAAGGTCGGTAAATACACACACAAGGAAATGGGTTTCTCAGTTTGGATTCAGATATATGTCTGTGAAACATATCTGAAAAGATTCAGTAAGCTTATATAGCATGAAGCAAGAGGCGGCTCCTGTATCGTTGACTCATGTACTGACAGAAAATGTACTTGTGGTTGATGAACTAGGCTCTCAAACATAGTTACCTAGGTGGAATAAGACTTTATTTTCATAAATCAATCAAGCTTTATTTATAACAGATTTAGAAAGTATACAGCTTTGAAAGTAGTGAAAAACATTATAGAATATGAATAGAGTAGATCACAGTATTCAACAAGAAGATAGTTCGCTGAAAAGTTTGTTTTAAGATTTTGTTTAAAAACGTTGATTTCTGCTGTAGTCCAAACAAGGATGTTAAACTCTGTTTCTCGGTATTTCATCACTCAACCCTGGTCCAAGGGTTCTCAGATCATGATACCTAGGCCCTAAAATCACAGCTGCTTGACTCACAGTTTTCCCCGGTGATCCAGACGGGCCCCCGGCCCCCGGGGGTCCGATGAGGGTTCTGTTGTTGATGGGACACCCATGGGAGCACTTGCCCTGATGGAGGAGGCGTTACTGGGAGATCTGGGCCGTCACCACACCCCTGCCACAGCTGCAAGACCTGCTCGTCAGTCAGACCAGGGCCCTGCCGGGTAGGAGGAAGCTCCAGTCAGACTCATCTACCCCACAGTGTGTGTGTGTGTGTGTGTGTGTGTGTGTGTGTGTGTGTGTGTGTGGTGTGGTGTGTGTGTGTGTGTGTGAGTGTGTGAGTTGAGTGTGCGTCGTGTGTGTGTTTGTGTGTTATATTTATGTATTTACAGCCTCCTCTTATTCAGGCTCTTTAAACAGTCATGAAAATAACAACAGCAGTTGCTCACAGCTGGACCGGCCACTCCCTTGGGTCCTGCTCGACCTTTGACCCCCAGGTCGCCTGAGGGTCCCAGATCCCCTCTGGACCTGGATTCCCGGGGGTCCAACGGGTCCAGGGACGCCGTCCGGACCCAAGGAACCTTTCTCTGCACGCTGGGGACACCGTGAGAATGAAAATAACTTAACTTAACTCCCTGAAGGAAAGGCTACTGATAAAAATGTCTCCCAAAGTGCGTAGCATCATAATGAAACTGACTTCTCAGCCATTGCAGGTGGTATGAAATATAAGTATTTGGTTCTTGTTTAAAAACATCTGGTTCTTTAAAAGTTAACATTATATTATAATATTATCAAATTTTGTATGACTTATGTATGAATGAAGAAAACATGTTGATATCAAGATACAGTTTATCATTCGTTTGGTTTGGTTGGTTTGGTGTGTTTACTTGTGTGTGTGTCGTGTGTGTGTGTGTGTGTGTGTTGTGTGTGTGTTAAACTGTGTGTGTGTTGTGTGTGTGTTAAACTGTGTGTGTTGTGTGTGTGTTAAACTGTGTGTGTTGTGTGTGTGTTTGTATACCTGTCCCTTATCCCCACGACTGCCTTGCCCCCCTGCAACAAAGGAACAGGAAACGGTCATCAAGTTACAGTGCAGGTCAAGGAGGAAGTGAGGTCCGCACAAAGAACTGGATCTTCTGATGGAAAATACGTAATTACCTTCGCTCCTTTCCCACCCTTGATTCCCTTTTGCCAGTATTGCCCTGTAGAAAAGGAAAGCCCAACATGCAGAACAGTAGAGAAGTTGTCTTGAGTTCATTTCTTACAGGAACACAATCTTGACAATAATATCACAGTATAATTGTATTGGGTGCAACCTGACCTAATCTTTTCACCAAATCCCCAACAGCTGGCCTCAATCTAATCTAAACCTACACTTAGTCACCAAACACGGGGCCTTTCTCAATAGCAAGTGCACCAAGTTAGGACTTGTGAGGTACGACTCGGGACTCCAAACTCCAGAGGACGGGAGGACGCAGTGCATCGTTGTTTCAAAACTGCATTTCTGGGAAACTACAAATTCCATACAAGTCCCCCTCCTGCTTCATCCTCGATAAAATGAGAGAACACATCCGGCATTTGGAGGCACTGGGTTAGATGGCAGACATGAATGGACCAGTACTTTGGGCAGGGACTGATGATGCCACAGTACACAAAAGGTGCTGTGGGCAAACAATAAGTGTCTCAAAAGTCCACAAGCACACAGTACAGATGGGAACGATGAAGGAGACAGCCGTGGACTCAATAGAATGAACCGAGCAGAGGCAACGTGTTGAATGAGTAAGACGTTATAATTGTACTACAGAACAACAACAGACCTACCGATAAGGGTGGACATGCTGAGTCACATGGATGTCAATCTCTCTGTCTCTCTCAATCACTTGGTTTAATGGAGGAGACTTTTTTTGTTCTGCGCTCATGTTATTGTCCCTGCTAGTGTCCCTTGAACCCAAACACTCATGGCCGCCTAAGTCCCCTCACAACATCCTAAGTCCTTACCTTCTCACCGTCGGTCCCGAGCTCACCTTTGGCCCCCCCTGCAACACAAGGAAAAGACATCTGAGCATGTAAAAACTGGCCCAAAACGCGGTCGGAACAGAGACGATACACTGAGGAGGAAACCCAGGAAGAAGGTATTCCTTCCCCCTGTGACCCCTTCACGCCTAACTTAAGACTTCATCGCTGATGTAGCATGAAGGTGGACGTTTACACACAGGCTGGCCTTGGAGTCCCTTGGGTCCATGTTTTCCTGGAACACCGGCCGTCCCTGCTCTCCTTGTGACCCCTGTAAAGGTTTAAGAGACACTGAACGTTAATAGAGGACACAACAAGGTTATAAAGTGACACAATGTGTTTACAGACACACCCACGGTTTATAAAGACAACAATGTGTTTACAGACACACCACAGGTTCATAAAGGACACAATGTGTTTTACAGAGGACCCACAGGTTTATCAAGCCACGACGTGTTACAGAGCCACCACAGGTTCATAAAAACCCGATTGTGTTACAGAGACACCACAGGTTTATAAAGACACAATGTGTTTACAGACCACCACAGGTTATAAAAACACGATGTGTTTACAGAGACACATTCTTAGAAAGACACAAGAAGTTTATAAGGTGATGAGAATCAGGTTAAAAGAGGTTAGAAAATGTAAGACAGAGAAAACAGGGAGGGTAGAAGAGAGTGGAGCTGGCTATGAGCATAGGGAGGAGATGTTAAGGAGGGTAGATGTTCTACCCTCTTTCTTTTTCGTTTCAAAGCTTTGCTGGATTTATTTTGACTTGATTTTTCCTCTCCAGTTGGTTTTATTGCGTTGTTTTTCTAGAACTACTTTATATACACGAGTACAGGTTTAGTCTTCCTAGGGCTTTTTAGGAGTCCGTCAAGCTGCTGCAGGAGCTTTCAATGGACAGGTTAGCTTTGGGAGCCACTGTGAAAGACCAAGACGAACCCTAACCCGTGTCATTTTATTAACCCCATGGCTGGGTCTACAGAGGTATGTTGGCTCTGTGGTCCCTGACGCGGGGCCCGGCGGTTGTAAGGGGTCATGGGTCAGGTGATGTGATAGCATTAGAAGAGGAATGGGCTAATTCTTGGTGGAACTAGTTAGGGGTCAGGGTTCATGGGATTAGTGGTACTAGTTTGGGGTTAGCTGGTGAAGTGAGTGAGGGTACTGTAGGGGGATTCTGGTGTACTTACCACAAGTCCCACTCTCCTCGGGGTCCCCTCAAGCCAACGTCTCCCTTGCTGCCCTGGAGGAGGAGAGCAATGTCATCATCCACAAAGCACAATTAAGGTTATTTATAACTTATTCCTTACACCATACTGACTTACTATTTATCCAACTTCAACAGCATTCATTTTTTACACAGAGATGTCGAATATAGGCAGACTTAAGTAAAAAACGTTGATACCAAGACTTTTTTTGAAATACTAAGGATTTAAATGCAAATAAGATAATGTTGATTCAGTATGAGCAATTATGCTTATTAGGTTCATTCATATTCTGAGAATTAGTATACATCAGCTAATCAGTCTTTTCATTTCTGAGGAAATCAGGGAGAAGGAGAAGAATATGGGACTAAGCAGTCAGTTTATTCCTATTACGTCCATGTGCTTCTGGCGTGTTCTGTTTAGTGTAAATGAACAAGAAACAGAAAACACTTCACTACTACACTATGAATTAAAACGATACTGTTGACCGCTGAATCATCTGTGGCTGAACATACTGGCTACATTCAGAATAACACAATTTCCCATAATGCACTAGCCTCTATGATTGTGTGGTGCACTATACCTTGGGACCAAATTGACCAGGCTCTCCTGCCACCCTGGGACTCCAATCAGGCCCTGAAATGATTCAAAAACCATCACAGAGATTATTACAAACTGTTCAAACCGTGTGGGGGGAAGTTCATGATTCGTGTTTATCCAATGGGAGATAAGATCTCTGGGGTTCCTGTTTTTTGTCTACCCACATCCTCGCCGGGCTCTCCGTCGCTGCCTGGCAACCCGTCCTGACCTTTAGTGCCCTGGGGGTCACATGACACAATAGATCCCCAGATTATCACAAGGTCATATTATCTCATTATTATGGTCTGTTTACTCTCTTTGATTTTGGGTTTCACCTTTTGCAGTCGTCAGTATCGCTTGTTCTTTAAATGTCATATCAAAGGTCCCTTTCCATTTCTGCTCGAGGCCTATATTGTAATATAGGTTTGAATTGCTTGTTGGCGCACTGTAATGAGGTCAAGGACTCATATGCAGAGGACTGAAATGACGAAGGAGGATAACCTAACTTTACCCCTGTGAACTGTGCTTATCTGTGCTTATCCATCCTCCATCTTGTCTCTACTTTAGTGGGCTGTACCTTTGCTCTGTGAGACATCACTAGACTCTTTGGTGTCTGCTTTTCCTGCATCTCCACTTCCTCACCACAGCCAGCAGTTACACTTGTGTGTTAGCGTTAGCATTAGCGTAGCATACTGGTTAATGTGTAAGACTATAGAAATGAACTGTGCTGGTTGTATTCCATTGTATGTTTGACATTAATGATACATTATGTAGCATTATTTATACTCTACTACGGTAATTATATATTTTTTTCCATTGCAAAATGTGCTGTGGGTCTGTGAATCCGAACTGAAGGCAGGATTTTCGGAGTTCCTTACACAGACTAGGTCTGAGTGTGTGCGTACCTTCAAACCGAGCTCTCCTCTTCCTCCCGCTTGCCCAGGATAACCCTGCGAACATGAGACAGGAGTAGAATTGTCAGTAGAGTGAAGATGATGGTGGTCTTGGTGGGTGGTGGTGCAGGTTGAGATGAAGTTAAGTTGAAGTTGAAGTTAAGTCAACGGAACGACAGAGGGAAGGTGTGCATGGAGACAACGAAAATGAATAAAGAATACATTCTAACAAAATGTAATTACTTTTCACTGTCTCTCAATTTCATTTTTCTGAGTGTTTCCTTTCGTCAATAGTGACTCCCTGTGAATTCAGACACGTGTCATTAATGGCTATGAAGAGGTATGGTCTTCTTGCTCAAGGATGCCTTCAAGTATACTTTGGACATTGGGGATCTAAAATCTAAAAAGGAGATGAAAGAATGATGTGTGAGTGTGTTTGTGTCTGTGTGTGGAGGATACGTAGAGGTGAAAGGCGGTCTTACGATGTAGCCTCTCCCCCAAAGTCCCCAGAGAAGCCTGGCGCTCCTGTCTGACCCTGCAGAACCACAGAAGAAGAGGGAAGAAAAGGAAGATGACTCATTGTGTCTCGGGGTCAGTCTGTAACTCCGAGTTTGGATGTGACATCATCTGACTCCAGCCTTCAGTCAACCAATAGAAGACTCCAAAATCAATTTATAACCACTGAAATGGTGCAATTTAAGGCATGGAAAATTTAGCATTTTTAGACAAAGTCCAATTGACTGTTTCACTTCGTTGCTGTTCTTGTTGCTGTTGCTGTTGTTGTTGCTGACATCATCACAGTACCTTCTTCCTGTTGCCCCTCCGTGCCTTGCTTCCCCTCTCCTTGTTGTCCCTGCAGAGACACACACACACCGACAGCAGGTTCAAGACTATGTTTGAGTATGTGCGGTTGCATTTGTAGATGCGTGCGTGCGTATGCGCGTGTTTGTGTCCGTAGTGTAGCATAGTGCGGTTTAGAGTAGTTGAGTAGCATTTACCTTGAAACCTTTACCCCCTTTTGGACCAGGGAGTCCAGTGTCTCCATGGGAACCCTAAAGAAAGACATCTTACAACTTACATTGTGCTTACAGGAAAAATACACTAAATAACACTTGACACGCACATGTCACGTGTACTAAAACATTGTGCACTTACTATCGTGTAACATTAGAATAATAATCACACATAGGTCTCTAGGTTAGGCCAAACATTTAAAGACTGATGGCAGACGAGCACCATCTGGCTGAATGGGAAGTTCCTCTTTCGGTTCCTATTTGTTTGAATCATTAATGTATGTAAACGCATCATTTGCAAACACAATATGGCCAGCAGGTGGTTTCCAGCACAGGCCCTGCGTTGTCTTCCCCCAGAAGTTCTGCTCTTATAGAAGGACTGATCGATCAGAGACTTGTGGGTACTTCACCTCATTATTTGTCGATCGCAGGTGGCCTCCCAGCGAAATAAGCGTTTGGCGTTTGGTGGATCAAAATCCCTTAAAAGATCCCAATAATGAGAAACCCACTCTATGACCATAGCTCCTGCTAATCTTGGACTCCCCCCTTTGTCCCCAGGCCTCTGCGGGGTCTTCCAGGTAATGACCAGGCCTGACCAAGCAGACAGGGGGAGCATGAGACAGATACGGAGGGGGATTCTATCCCCTTTCAGTTCAGGTAAACACTGGCCTTAGCGATGCCACAGTGGAGCCTTTAGTTTCCTACCGTGGCTCCGCGGTCACCCACTCCGCCACGTGGTCCTTCCATACCCACGGCACCCTGTGGACCAGATAACAACACATAGCGTTTGATACATCCTCTGGCGTGCGGACTGACAAGCATTCAAGATTCAAGAGTGACAGTTCAAATGCACCGTAAAATAACAGGGAAGTTCTGAGCCATGAAAAACACAAGATACATATAATCTCATTATGTCATTCTTCTTGACAAAGTTTTACTGTATATGCATGGCAATATTCCAATGGAATGCCTGTTTTGTTACATCAGAGTCTGCTTGAGAGAACGCTATACAGGAAGCGTGGTGATGGGGGACAAACTCTAATGTATACAGTCAGTGAATGAGATGTTAGCCCAGTTGTTTTCATAGGGCGTCCTCATTCTACCTGCTCTAGGATATGAATTATACAGGATACATCTATTTATCCCCAAACTTTCGTCTTCTGTGTGTCTGTGGCATGTGTGGGTGAATGCCTGTGCTGGCATTCTGTTTTCAGAGGTTGCTCCTTGCTCTGATGTGTTTTCAGATTGCTTTACCTTTTCACCCAGCACCCCGAGGTCCCCTGGGTCTCCTGGTAGACCTGGCTCTCCCTGTCATCAGGAAGGAGATAGTGAATCAATCTATGAGCTGTTTGAAGTTAACAATACGCAGAAAAATAATACATTTTGTAAACAATTGAGGAGGCAAAGGCTGCCCTCTACGAGTCATTAAGAAGTATTGTTTTTCTTGCCCGGTACTATTCACTAGAGCTTTATCTGTATAAAATGATAGTCAGCTTTTCTAAATGGCAAATAAATTGTTACTCATTAGATCTATTATTATAGAAAAAACGTTATTTACAAAATATAACCACCATAAAAGAAAACAACTATGTTTCAGAGATCTACATGGACTGGTGATAAACTCACCAACGATCCAGAGAAACCAGACGCCCCCTCCTCCCCATCCAGCCCAGGGTCACCCTGCCGTGGTAAAGGTCAAAGGTCAAATTAATTGGTACTTCAGAATCAGGTCATTGCGTCTGGATTACTATGAACAGTATATACTCATATCATGCTATGAAATAAAAACCATATGATATAATAATTAAATGTAATATATACAATAATAAATAAATATTATGACTAAAGGTTCCTCACCACTGGTCCAACATCTCCACCTCTTCCCCGAACACCTTAAATCCTCTATATCCCTGAGAACAAGAGTAACACACACAAACACACACACACACGCACACACAAACGTGCACAAAAGTACAAAACATACATATCCCAACATGCAGACACACACACAAATTATGGTGATCAGCCTGCAAGTGTTCAGAACCAAGATGTGGTGATTAAGGCCTATTGCGTGAATATATTTATAAATAAGTGATGAAGCACCAATCATTCAATCGTTGTATTCCTATTTTTAGTTAACTTATCCAAATACCTGGCGAACACAAGATATGACAGATGGGATTGGATGGGAGCTCACCTCTCTGCCCTGCGGTCCTGGAGAACCAGTCTTACCCTGCAAGCCTTTGGAGCCCTGCGTAGGTCAGACAAAAGGTTACACCCATCACAAATACAAGGACATGCAGACAGACAGGTAGATGCAGACATGCAGATGGACGGACAGATGGACAGACGGACGGATACAGACAGACAGACAGACAGACAGACAGACAGACAGACAGACAGACAGACAGACAGACGGACGGAGGGACAGACCGACAGACAGATGGTAAGTCGTGGTTCACCTTGGGTCCTGCGAAGCCAGCAAAGCCAGGCTGTCCCGGTTCACAGTCACAGTCGGTTGGCTTCTCGTCCACCAGGCCCGCCTCCTCAGACGAGTCCCCCCCGGGCCCGTACGGGACCTGCAGCAGCACCATGGTTACCATCCTCCACTCCAAGTGTAACTCAAGTATAATTACTGTGCAGTGTGTGTGTGTAGGCGCAGTATTCATGTGTTTGTGTGTGTCTGTCTCTATGTTGCATGGGTCTGCTCATGTTATAACTTAAGCAGTATTGTTGTTTTTGTGTGTGTGTGTGGTGTGTGTGTGTGTGTGTGTGTGTGTGTGTGTGTGTGTGTGTGTGTGTGTGTGTGTGTGTGTGTGTGTGTGTGTGTGTGTGTGTGTGTGTGTGCATGTGTATGTCGTGTCCGTGTGTGTGTGTACGCACCCGTGTGATAGTGTGGTCCTCCTTGGCGTAGTAGGGCTGGCTGGTGGTGGCGTAGGGGTAGCTGTCCTCTGTGATCATGGTGACCTGGTCGGGCCCCTGGCCGTAGGGGTCCTGGTCAGGGTGCTGCTCCTCCCCGTACCCGGGGGTGGGCTCGGGGGGGTACTCTGGTCGGGGGCAGGGGGACAGCAGAGGGTGTTGTGGAGAGGAAGAGACATGGTCCATGCGCAGCTCTATACTGCTCATACAGGAGCCTCAGCTCCTCCACAGTATTATATCTACTACACCTTGTGTATTTTTCATTCATACAGTCATTCATTCATTCATTCATTCATCATTCATTCATTCATTCATTCATTCATTCATTCATTCATTCGTTCATTCTTCATTCTAGAATCTTTTTTTTTTAAATGTTCACTTGTTTTTGTTTGGGGGAATCCAGTCCAATGGTAATTAAAATGTTAATCATAAAGTAATTCAGCAGATGCTTTCATATCATTGTATAGCCACTGGGTGTCTAGCATGTAGTAGTAGTAGGGGAGTAGATCAGTAAATCAGCAAGTCAAAGCCAACAAAGCTGTAATTATCTCACAGGAATTCCCCCCTTGACTGATCCCATCCTCTTACGACACTCAGTAATGTACAATACTTCATTTAAGGTAAAATTGTTACTATATACCACATGATATTTAAAATTATATTTATACAGAAAACAATTGGCAATACAAGGAGAATTTCAGAAACAACTAAATTGTGCACAAAGATTACGATCGTGGAACCTGAACGCATAACATTATATTCCTGAAATCCAAAATACATCAATAGGTGCAATGCTAATGTTATCTACAATCCTAGCATTAAAACTTAGTTTCACTGAAGCCCTCCTGACCTGGTTGTGGATAAGCTGAGTTCTCATAGTGGTCCACCAGCGACCCCTCGTACGTGTGGTCTTCACCTGGACATCAAGCATCAGACAATCATCTATTGTGAGCAGTATTCCTGTTATGGGAATGACCTGTTTCCCTTACTTATGTTTATTACCTCTACCTTTTTCACTGTAGTCACCAATTTTGTTTAAAATGTGTTTGAAGTGATGTGTCTGCAGAGAATAAGAACCCAACCGTCCATATTTAATTCAAGCCAGACGTAATGTCTCTCTAAATCAATATGGTGTGTGGAGAAAATGGTTGATCAACAGCGGCGGCTGCGGTAAAGAAGTTGCATAGCGCTGCTTTAATGCTTGCTTAAGGGTAAGGTTGATTTAAAAGCCTTATCTGCATATTGTAAATCATGACGTGACTGACCTGAGTGGTAGCCAGAGTATTCCTCCTGGCCCTGACACGAGACGGCCCTCAACAGGAAACACAACCACACAACCGCCACCTGAACACACACAGAAAACAGCACAGACGTGAACCACAATCAGCGCCATCTATTTGAGGTCATTTATTTTATTTTTGGTCCTATAGGGTTAGCGTTACTCTACCTGTCAATCCTGCTATTTCAGAGAGTAACACAAAAAACTCATGCTCCCTCTCTGCTCCCTCCCTCCCTCATTGAGAACTGTTCCATTTCCATCACAGGTGACAGGTTAGATGGATTCCCCAATCAAATCAGGGAAGATACGCCCTGTAATAAATGACCTGGGAGCATTCATAAATCAGATTTCATACAGGGACGTCAAGTGAGGGACAGTAGCTCCTCCCACAGTGGGGGTCTGATGTCACTCAGGACAGAGTCCACAGCAAGCCAGTGACGGCTGAGGGGTTGAGCTCAGAGGGCTCTTTGTGAGCCTCAGACCTCAGAGCAAAGGCAAAGGCACTTCTCAGACTCATCTCACATTCCAGCACTGCCTGTTGAATAATCCAAAAGACGCACACAAACACACACACACACACACACACCACACACACACACACACACACACACACACACACACACACACACTCACCAGAATAGTGGAGTGACACGGGTGTGCTTGGTTCTTTGAATAAAGTCATTGGGATGGTTTGGATGAATTGGAGGCCTTCTTTAGATAACGTTTGATCATTAGGTCTGAGGGTTCACTTGGGAATATGTTTCCGTGAATCTCGTGATACTGAAATTTTTATGTGATGTATTAAAAGCGCATTTCTGAACAATAAAACTTTGATGATTTAATGTAAATGAGTTGAGATATTGTCTTGTTTGTTAATGAATTATCGATGATCACAAACAGTATACAGTTGCTTAAAACAATGAAAAACTATGCATATGTCCTTTTGTTTTTAACTGGTAAGGAATTAATTTAATGTATTTAAAAATTTTGTTTCAGTTAATGTTGCTGAACTTATATCCTTTTAATAAGTACAATTGTTAAAGTGGGTCATATATAATACACTGTACTCAGACTGTCGTCATGTGCAAGCACATAAACTCAACTCTGTATATATTCCCAGGGTGCGCCCCCTAGTGGTGAGATGGTAACCCCACCTTAACCTTCTGGTCCCCCAGGACAGACAGGGGAACGCTGTCTTTGATCAAACTCTTCATATGATTTTAGCGTTAGTAAAAATCCAAAAAAGACATAGATACATAGATCATAATATGGATCATTATGTTTGTGGAGGTGAGTGAAAGAGAAATCCACTACTAAAGATATCTTTCTCCAAAGTTGCCCAGAGCATTCCCCAACTCCATTCAAAACCACTCTCAACTCCAACACTTCCGACCCGACCCACTAATGTACCTGCCACCAACAAGCCCTCCGGGTTAAATGACCCAAGCCCAATGTAGCCCTCCACCATTACTCTCCTACCTGGATGTCTGAGGCCACCATGATGCTGCAGTAGAATCCAGTCAGAGCAGCCGAGTAAGCCTGACTACCTGGGAAACAGGCTGCACAGGCCCTGATGAAACACACAGCTCAGAGTGAAAGAGTTTCTTCAGTCAGGCTGTTCCTTTACAGCATTCTCCCTCCTTATTCTCTTCCAACGGCCTCCCTGTCCCCTTTCTTCCCTCTCTCTCGCTCGCACTCGCTTTTCGTTTCTCTCCAGGTCCTCAAGTGTTTCTCCAGGTTCCCAGGATCTGACAGGCTCTCCTTGCCTCTTCTCCTTTCCCTCCTCTCTCTCTTTTTCTCTTTCCTCTCGCCTCTCCCTCCTCGTCAGGGTGAGAAATTACCTGAAGCTACTCCTCACTCCACATCACCAGGAGAGAGAGAGACAGAGACAGAGAGAGAGAGAGAGAGAGAGAGAGAGAGAGAGAGAGAGAGAGAGATATATTTTCATGTGAACTTAGTTAAAGGAGTGAAGAACTCACTAAAAACTTCTTATCATAGAAGCTTATCAAAATATGCAAATAGGTATCCACGAAAGATGGGAGTCCATTGATTATTATATTTATATAATGGCATTCAGGCATTTCATCTATCTTATAATTTTAAGGACTGCATGTTCTGAAGACATGTTCTTGCTCAAAAAGCAACTCTGACATCATTTGGGAATCAAATGAATGCTGTATAAACCGTGTAATCTTCTGATTTATTTTTTTAATTATTAAATCTGTATCAGTCTAATATGGTTATGCTGCGCCCACTTACCAGATAGACAGAACAATTTAGTTGAAATAAATTTCGCACTGAAGTGTTTGAACTGTAATTTTGTAATATTGTAGAGTGAAGAAAACCTGACTATATTGAATATATACAAGTTATTTAAAAATGAAAAATAAATTCCCAATTTAAATCAATAAAATCAATAAAATCCCTAGGGATATGTTGGAATGCAGTACAATTCAAGATTCAATTTGTAAGAGCAAGACATTTTTAATAGGTGTAACAATTAGCCATCCAT
Organism: Gadus chalcogrammus; assembly: GCF_026213295.1. Taxonomy (NCBI): domain Eukaryota; kingdom Metazoa; phylum Chordata; class Actinopteri; order Gadiformes; family Gadidae; genus Gadus; species Gadus chalcogrammus. The sequence continues at coordinate 8,434,336 of NC_079422.1, forward strand.
CATAATCCCCATACATTACATGTCTACCGTGTTAACGTATGCATCAAGTAGGGCGCTCTACCTCCATTGACCTCTTGACCCCAGTTGTTAAACTATGCCAGCTCTTTCACTCCTGTTCTACATTCCACAGTTCTATACTCCAAGCCGGCCTGCTTGGGGGCCTCAGCCAATCATCTTGAGAGATGTGAGTTGTCCTGTCCTTAATTGAAGTTATTTATTCACAATAATTGGATGGGATGTAAACTACCGGTATGCGTAAGAAGATTACATGGGATATTGTATATTTTACTGTCTGACATTTTAAATTGACAATATTACACGATTCAGAAAGTATTCTGCAGCAGGGAATGGAAAGACATTTGAGCAATGGTGCTAAATGGTTCCAGATATTCTTAAGAAGCGAGGAGAAAAGGAAATGGATGTTCATGGACACTGGCTCACTGCAGGAACCTAAACCTAATGTGTTTCAACAGACCTTGACTATTTTTTTAATTATTAAATCTGTATCAGCCTAATATGGTTATGCGGCGCCCACTTACCAGATAGACAGAACAATTTAGTTGAAATAAATATCGCACTGAAGGTGTTTGAACTGTCATTTTGTAATTATTGTAGAGTAAAGACAACCTGACCATATGTATATATATAAGTTATCTAAAATATGTTGATTTAAATTGCAGATCTAGAATGAGGGATGCTGTAAACCTGATGACCTTGTGACGAGATAACAACTTTATTTGTCATGGGTCGTTTGACGACCTTGTGTCAACAACAACTCAAGATCAAAGCACCCTTTGAAAAGCGGTGTCTGAAATAATACAACATAAATGTAAAGGAAGAAACAGAAATGATAAGGAAGGAACAGAAATAAAAAGATAAATGCAATGACAGCCTTGAGTCCATAATTTGTAATCCTTGAGCGTGATGTTTGTCCCACAGCATGAAGCCGCTCTGGTTTGTGTTTCTTGAAAGATGATCACCGCATTACTTTCTCCTTCTCATCTTTTTTTCTTCTTCTTCTTTTTCTTCTTACGCTCGTGATGCCGCTCGTCTGGAGAACCTGAATCTCTACCGAATGAAAATAAAAACAACTTTGAATTGAGAAACGTCTTTAACATTTGAAAGCACGTTCCTGAGGGACACAGAACACACTTTTAACCCAGGCCGCCCGTCTTCCCTCCCCCAGCCGTTCTCTCACCTCTTCTTCCTCTTCCTGTCCTCTCGCTCCGGGCTGTGCTTCCGGCTGCGCTGCCGGCTCCTGTCGTGGGACGCCTGCGACTCCCGCGACTCCGAACACTCGTCGTCTGACCGCCCGCCTGACTCACGCACGCAGACAAACAAACATATGATCACTGAGCGACCCCATGAGCACAACCTGGAACCAAACACTGGATGAAGAAACACGATGGATGGATTGGAGAGCAACTGCTGTGTTAGTATCTGTGTGGGATAACAAAAGGGAGTTGTCAACACTAACTATAAAGCTGCTGCACAACATGTTGTTTGTGGCAGCATCTGCCAAGTAATTTTTAGTGTTTGTCCCTCAATAATGTAAACAACAAAGATACAGCATTGGGAGGTTTGTTACCTCACAGGGCTCATCAATGTCATATCTGAGACATTAAGCGTTGGGATATGTTATGTCATGTTGGGATATACTCCATTTGTTGTGTTCTGCGTGTAAGTCGGGTGCAGTACCTCTTTGAGGAGCTTATTGAGCCCCTCTCCTCCTCCTCCTTCTCCTTCACCTGCTCCTTTTCCTTCTTCTCAGCCTTCTCCTTCTCCTCTTCGCAGCTCTCCTCTTTCCACTCTCGGGCCAGCTCCCCAGAGTGCACTTTTATCAACCTCCCTGATGACCTGCAGAGTCGAGGACCAACACATTACCCAACCCGTCCTCGCCACCACCACCCCTGCAGTGGGCCTCGTTTATTCTCCTCCCTACAGTCCTCAAAATGCCCAGTGAAGCAACAGTCTTCCACCAGCCAGATACCCAGTATGGATGCACAGGGCTGATGGGAAGTGAAATTATCTGTGCCTGAAATTATCAAATACATTCGAAGATACCATAGAGAATTGCCTTTCTTGACAACAATAAAAGTAGCGGAACTCGCACACCATGTAGGCGATGCAATACGTTTTTATTGCATAAAAGTGTAAAGTGCTACCCAAAGTGCGTGCAAATGTTTTCAGTCCCATTCAGAGACCATCCTCAGTGCAAACGTACAAAGGTAAAAGACTTCCTTATATAGACTACCCCTAGTTGGTGGCAGACATGTCAATCAAAAGGTCAGGTAAGTTAATGTGTTGACTAGACATCTTAAAAGGCACCACTCACCTATTTTCACTTTTCTTGACAACATAAATGGCCGAGCTCAAGTCTGAATTCAGGCACCACGCCTAAACTCTATCAGGCCTGGATGCAACTAGTCAGAAGTGTCCTGCGGTTTTACCATTGGGAGTGAATGATCCTTCGCTAGGACACTAGGGATTCAACCCGGTGACCCCAACGGTGTTCGCTAAAACAATTCAATACGGGGCCCAAACATCTATCGTGCTTCCACTGCGGTAGCCCATTCAGGATGTCTGGTGGGTCTGGTAGCGGACTAGGGGGTCCCACCTCTGTGTAGGACTTCTTGGTGATGTGGACGTTCTTGGCGCGGTAGGACTGCCGCCTCCTCTTGTAGTCTCTCTTCTCGGCCATCAGCTCCAGGTGCGACTTGGGCTCTCCCTGCTGCTCGTCTGCAACACAACCCCAGAGAAGGAAAGAAACAACGTCCACCGCGGATCAAAGACTCATAGTCAATATGCTAATCAGATTACCACTCAATAATATTTACTCCTCGTAATTTTTGTAATAATGGGACAAAAAAATTTTTTTGTCCCCCAAAACGTTCGGAGGTACATAAAAAAAATTAAACCTGACGCAGTGAACGTATAGGGATAGTAATAACGACGGTGTGTAACAAACGATAGGGTTCCCATGATGACCTACCCCTCTTGAGTTTGGCCACCAGATCAACGTAGAGGTCCTCGTTGGCGGCGGCCTCTTGCTGCTGTTGGTTGAGCTCACCGGTCACGTGGTCGTACAGGGCCAACCGGTCGGCCACCGTGAGGTCACAGAGCGCCCGCTTGTGGTTCTGGGGCACGTCCAAGGGCTGGCTAGTGTACTCACCTGAAGGACCCCACAATCTCATTCACTCACAGTCTGCCAGCTCAACAGACACCTACCGCTGTTCTGGCCATGAATAACATGGGTGTTCAATAATAAGTCTAGCAAGATGAAACTACTTCTAATAATTGAATTGTATTATATCAGATCAATGTACATGCAGATCACTGAGGTCAATCTAGCTCTAAAAAGGTCACACATTAGGCCTTTATATGGTAGAAGCATTTTTTATGTAAATTTTGTACCAGATATTAAATGGTGTGTGCAAAATTCTGGTGCTGCAGAAAAACTGGATATTAGCTGAGAATATTATTTAAATACATATTGACAGGTTTCAGATACAAAAGGTTCACCCTCAAAATTGTATACTTTCAACACTTTTTTGACTCTACTTGACTGGGTAATACTTGACTGGGTAATCCAGCCAACACAGACTAAAACAAGGGCTCCTTGCTACAGTGTCCTGAATAATTAGAGGTTTCAGCTGATCCAGTTGTTTACCTTGCCAGAACACTCCCTCCATCCTCATCAACGGAGCAGCAGCTCTTGCCTTGAGGATCACCTGTTGCTGCGTAGCTTCATCTGTATGGAGACCCGGCACCATTGAGTTGAGGAGGGGAAGGATCAATTGCAAACCATAGCATCCAGTGAGCAGCAGTAATGTGTTGGTTGATTAAGGCTGATAAGATAAGATAAGATAAGATAGTCCTTTATTAATCCCCCTTGGGAGAAATTCACAGGTGACCAGCAGTACAGTGGGAAAAGAGAAGGGCGAAAAAACAGTATATATACAATACATTTACTAATTGTTTGCCAAGTGATTCATGAAAAATAAAAAAATTATAAGAAGGCAAATTAAATATAACTCAGGAAAGTATTTATATCAAATTCTAAAAGGCCAGGATTTGATTGAGATGTATCGAATAAGATCACCCTCACTCACCCATTGTGACACTTCTTATGTTTGACTTCTCATAACAAACTGAAGAGTCGTACATCCCTTCCTGCAAAACAAATAAAACAGTCTGAAACTCTAATAAAGTGTTTAGTTGAATCTCCTACCTATGGGATGACCCTGGGCCAATGGTGAGATCACAACGACAACAACTTTCTATTGATCTCCGGTTTACTTGCAAGTTGTATTACAGTTAATCACCATGGTGATACAATATTACAATTCATTTTCAGCAGCTTGTGGTGTTGACAAGCAACACAACTACTACATGTGCATTCCTACAGCGTTCTGTTCAGTATTCCAATGTGTGCAGTACCTGCTCCTCAGCAGAGTAGCCCATTTTACTGAGGCTACAGGAGGATTTGTGTCTCTCCAGGGATCTGACCGGGATGCGATGGTTTGGGTCGAAGGGACACTGGACCATCGTCTCCTACGGACGTGATCAACACATTGGGATGCATCAAGATACAGAACCACTTTGGGAAACCACACAGACTACTATGAGGCACAGTTCTTAGTATAATTTAGTCATGATACTTAATCTTATATATGTGTATTTAACACAGACCACTGTATGATTACAATTTTACCAGTTTAATGATTTAATAATCGCAAATGAACAGGGGCTTCATAAAATGATTGATTCAACAAATCCTACAAGGCATATACAGATCCATATATTTCACACAATGTAGTACAGAAGTATGTTTTTTAAGCTGAATGAACGCTATAGCATATTTAAGACACGTAAATATCCGGCGGGCTTTGGATAACCTGAGCGGAGCCATCATATTCAGGAGACCATCCCAGCGTTTCAAGTATGTCGTTCAACTGTTTTTGACAGTTTTCTGTGAACTTGGTCAACTCTTGCAGACAGCCTAGTCGCTCCTCAACGGTTTGGGTTCCCAAAGTGTCGGTCATATTTGTATTAAATCTAGATTACTGGACTCTTTGATTGAATTCAATTTCTGTTCAATTTGCCCTCACATCCCTGCGATGTTGTGGCCGGTCCCCCCGTTCAGCTGGCGCAAAGAGATGACGTCACGGCAGATTGTGTTTTTTATTTTTTATATTTTCTCATTAAAACTATATTTTCGGTCTACTTTACGCTATAAAAATAGAGTAAAAACATAAAATATCAGACTCGAAATCATCAACAACAACCACAACAAAACACCACTAAAAGAAAACCATGCTAGTGTACATATTCTATCGCGTTTATCGGGCTACTGGGGGTGGTCCAGGGGGCAGATTAAATGCATTGCTTAGCATTATTTCACCTATCTAAATAGGGAGGGGGTGCCTGTGTGTTATAGGCCTACATAGTAATAACCCTATGTAAAACCTGATGACGTCCCGCATTCCAACATCTGATCTGAATGGTTCCTGGTCTCCCCTGTTTTGCCCAATAAATACAATAAAAATACAGAGTATGCAGTGTCTTACAAAAAAAGTAAACCTCCGCTTGTTAGGTCTATTAAATAATTATAAATAATGGATCAACACTTCGTTACTTAGTTGCATATACAACGCAGTTTGGGGATGACACGCCTATCAGTAGATCAAACCGAGCCTGAACACACGGACACCGACGAGCAGAGCGCTCTCAATTATATTAAAAACAGCCTCACGATATCTGAAAGCATTAAGCGATGGCTTATCCGGGATATGGCGCTCCCCCGCAAGCGGGATATGCGATGGGGGTAAGTTAAAGAAATGATGCGCAATTTATAGGCGATATTGTAAGTTGGCGTAGCGTCCGAATATGTCCCCGGAAATGGTCCCTGTTTCTGCAGACATGACCGACCCTGTCATATGGCAATAATTAACAACGATTCCTTATTCGAAGTGCCTACTTTGGCTTGTTTTGGGCTGGTTTACCAAAAGTTAAACCACATAGGCTTATAGAAAACCGTTGGGCATGTTCCTCAATCCTTCACTTCAGTAGGCAACATTTATCATGATAATAGGGAAAATGTGTATAGTTAGCTATGTCCCTTTTTGTTCTCCGACACAAATTTCCAAGTTTTTCCTTTCAGAAATCTGGCCATGTTATTATAGGCATAATTTATGTTCATGTACATCTTTGTAGGCTACTCTTAAGCGATAATTAAGTGATTGATACGCAAGTTATCACAGAAAAGACTTAGGCTAACTAAAGGGGTCCAACTCGAAGATTTTTTTTCATATTTACTTCTATAAAAACCAACAGCGGCAAGATTTAAATGAATAAATATAATAAAAAGAGGCCTCAATTTGCTGAAGAAACGAGACTTTAGATAAAACTAGCATATGGCTATATACCTAAGTTCAAGCCCCTTCGTTCAGCAATAGGAAGCAGTGCATGTCAGTAAACGGTTTCATTAAGCAAGAGTTTGTGAAATATGCAAATGCACGAAAGTGGTCGTTTACAAAGAGGGGTGTAATAAGGTATGGGATGGTTTTCTCTGAAGAGCAAGCGGTGGGGCGGGGAGGAAGTTGTTGTTGGCTTTAGTCCACATGCTTAAATTCACTCCGAAAGGAAAATACACTTTACTGTGGTTAAGTAAACGGATAACTTCGACTAGTCTCTCCTGGGGTCAACGTGCAGTCGCTTAACCATGCTACGTCCACCGGTTGGAGCGGTTACCCAACACGGGATCTTAAGAATGGCGACGTCCTGCCAAGCTACGCCCTCGAATGCATTGTTCATCCAGAACAACTGGATGACTGGATCCCATTGAATGCTCCTACCCATCCTTTGACCAAAACAACCACACAACAACAACGATTACGGTGCCTAAAATGTTGACATGGGATTCATGGAGAGAAAATAAGGGCTAGACTAACGGCCATTAACACATTAATATATAATGTGTGTATATATGATAATAATATTGATTAATAACAATAGGCTGATCAGAAGATGATTTCTGGAGTTTGTTCAGAGGATCCTGCCACACGGTAATATGCTCTTTAAAAAACTGTTGAGGAGAACTTCCTCCATTCCATCCAAAATAAGGGGAGATGCCACCTCCCCTTCTCTGCCGTGTGTGTGTGTGTGTGTGTGTGTGTGTGTGTGTGTGTGTGTGTGTGTGTGTGTGTGTGTGTGTGTGTGTGTGTGTGTGTGTGTGTGTGTGTGTGTGTGTGTGTGTGTGTGTGTGTGTGTGCGTGCGTGAATAATTGCCATGCTGCATGTGTATTGTTTGTTGAACGTGTTGTGTTTGTTTCGCGCGCGTGTGTCTGATTACACACACTTTAACGCAAGTGTGTGTACACTTCTTTGTTATTTGGACAACCGTTCTGCTGTTGGTGATATGGCGCATAACACGTCAGACTCTGTATTTCCACAACGAGACTCGTAGTGGGGGTTATCTCAGCCATGGTTGAGAAGGAATTGGGGGAAAGAAACTTTGGCTTTGACTCCCTGAACATGAACCACAACATGGAGGAGAAAGGGATTGTTGCCCGCCAATGTCTCCCGCTTGAGCCCCGCTTCCCGCCGCCTCGGCGGTGGTGCCAAAGTGAGGCTCCGGTGGGAGACAACCGCGGTAAACAATCACGGGCAACAATCCCTTTCTCCTCCATGTCGTGGTTCAGTCTACTTCAGATTGATGTGGACGTGGAAGAACCAGAGACTTCGGAGAACCCGACGCAGTCGTTGAGATTCATAATATCGTCTGGAGGCTCGCACAGCTTTTGGCCGTGATAATGTATATTATATGATAGTGTGTGTGGCCACAAGCTGCTCAGGGCCACACCCCCACCCTCCTCCTTGACCCGCCTCTCTCCTCCTCATTTGCTTTAAAGCTACAGACACCGAAACGGCGCGTTTGGGGAAAGCTCAATGTGCGACTGGCTCGTAGTGGCTGTAATTCTGCACCACGGCTGAATTTCGGGAACGTCTTCAAATACTGTGTTTGGGGCCCACTAATATCTATATTAAAGCATCCATAAAGTAGCATGCCATGGGACCTTTAAAGTGTACCCAAGTCTTTTCTTTACATTAACAAAAAAACGCAACACTAACTCTTGTTCTATCTCTGGTTCGCTCTCTTCCAATATATCTCTAGCAGCAGCAGCAGGATCCTCTCTACGGATTCTTTTCATCTGTTGCCGGACAGGTAACGATACCACACAGTATTCACACCATACAGTTCACAATTCAGTGCTGCTCGAAGATACCTTACCTAACAATAACATGCAGCGACCCATAAGCCAACAATCAGACCTATGTTGGTGTTCTCTGCGTACCAGAGAGTGGGCCTACACAATCCTACCCTGGTTTCAGATAGTCTCCATATCAGCAACTGTGGGATGTGTGTAACACCCTTCTGACAGTGTTTCCTCACCACTGTTTGTTTGCGACCATCAACAGGATGGCCAGATCTCTGCAGAGGAGCTTCAGAGGTGTCTCACACAGTGTGGAATGGCTGGCTCCTACAAGCGTAAGTGCATGTTTAGCATCATCCTGCTGTCCCATCATGAAGGAGGATCGCTCCGGCCTCTGTTTTTGAACTGTTTGAATGTTTTCTCTCTTACAGCTTTTAACCTGGAGACCTGCAGACTCATGATCAACATGCTGGACGTATCCTCATCGTGTGTGTGTGCGTGTGCGTGTGTGTTTGAGAATTTAGGAGTTAGGTTGGTGTCTAGTTAAAGCGCAACATAAAGCAACCTACTTAAAGAATGTATGTCCGTTCACTCCTTCCAATTATATAAGGTGTCAAATAAACAGTGACAAACAATAGCAACAACGATATCTCCTTTAAAACTTCTGATGTCACTTTGATTCATCACAAAGATATAGCTTTGCCAATAATACGGCTGCTCATAGTGTATGTGTCTTCCTAAAAAGAAGAAAAGGCATTCATTCTTTAACCGAAGGTTGTGTCAGCGGGACATGTCGGGCTCCATGGGTTTTACTGAGTTCAAGGAGCTAGCGGGGGCCCTGAACGGCTGGAAGCAGAACTTCGTGACCATGGACCGGGACCGCAGCGGGACCATCGAGGCCCAAGAGATGCAGCAGGCCCTAGGCAGCATGGGTAGGAACAAGGACTTTATCCTCATTCAGCGGTGGTCGAGCAAACTAATTTGAGAAACTTTAGAACTTCAGAAAAAAGCATGCATTCTCTTTCAAGTTTACTATTTTTTTCTGTTTGGGAATTAAAACGAGAACAAATTAAACTTCTGCATTTTGAAACCCTAATCCTCCATCAGAAATAAGACTCAAACCCAACAAGTGTAAAGTTTCTCATGTCGTCTCTGATCGTTTGGTTGTGTCTTGATCAGAATTATATCTCCAAACATATAGGATGAATTTTATGGACAAGCGTACAGATATAGCAAGTCTCTATGCCTGCAATATGTCCCCTTATTTTAAATTAACACAGCTGTTAATAAATAATTGCCATGCTGCATGTGTATTGTTTGTTGAACGTGTTGTGTTTGTTTTGCTGGCGGAGGCAGGTTATAACTTCAGCCCCCAGAGTTTGGGGGTCGTACTTCGACGCCACAGCACCCACGGGCGGATAGCCTTCGATGACTACGTGGCCTGTTGTGTTCGGCTACGCAGCCTCACTGGTGAGCTGCCTTCACACTCAAACATCTCCAAATATACTATTATAGGCTATGTATGTGTATTGTAGCAGTTGGTGAACAACAAACTGAGTTTTAAAGATGCTTTGTGCGTGAAAATGTAGGGGCACTGAGCAGAACGTTATTACCAGAAATATAATATAAAGTTCATAAGTATGTTGTAATTAGTGTATAATCCTCTGAATGTAAGATACTTTGTGTATTTGTAACCTGAGAATGAGCACTTTATATTTACATAGGGAGCGGCGCTACTGGCGTCCGGGCCGCCATGTTGCTACAGTATTCCGCAACGACCAACGGCTCTAGAGAGATAGCGCTTTTTATTCAATCAAAAGAATTTGACATAGGCCGTGCCGTTTTCATACACGTTACCGAGAAAATCTCTCTCTCTCTTTCTCTTTCTCTTTCTTGCATACATACATGCATACACCTACCTAGAACTCCAATTGTCTGTGTGTGTTCCAGATCACTTCCGGAGGAGAGACAGTTCACAACAAGGCACGGCCGCCTTTCAGTATGATGATGTGAGTGTTTGTTTATATATTATATTTACAATGTGTTTTGCACATCTGTTGGCATTTTTTCTTACAACAAGAGACTAAGACAACATCCTATCAATCATGCATCCTTTAAGACATTAAACACCTCAGGTTTGACAAGCCTTAACAGGCTGGCCCCACCAACATTATGTGCATAATTGTGTCCCCATCCAGATACTTCCTGTAGATGTGTGCTGTCATACTAATCACCCCTTGCAATTGTGTTCTTCCCAGTTCATACAGGTTACCATGAGTTCATGAGGAAGAGGAGAGAGCGATGGTCTGCCTCACGCACACTCCATTCATAACATGTCTTGATTTTTTATTTTGTTCTTACTGCAGCCATATCTTTCACTTGAAACCACATTCCAGTTTAATGTTAAAACGATAACATGGTAAGTGAGGGGTGCTGACCAATGTCCAGATGGACTACACTATAACCACTGTCATTGTTTGTGTTAGTTTGTGTCTTTTAATGGAATGGAAGCGTTCGATTTTAAATAAATTAGGGCCAACCACTTTTCGGTTCAATATATTGTATCAAACTTTACATAAATCTCTCCATTTAATACACAATTCATAAAATGCAAAAACTGTTATTTTCTACATGTTATGAATTAATAAACAACCAAATATACTCAAAAACTGGTCGTTCCCTCTTTAAACAAATGAATAGCGGCTGGGTCTTTCTTCCAAGCATTAATATTGCTGTTTTATCATCTTGAAATTGATCGATCGATGCGATTGGAGTTTTTATTCTACGTTTTGTCCACACTTATGTAACCCAAACATTGGAATGCAGTCCAAGAGTCGTATTCTAAATCGATTGCGCGTTCCCTCCCCGGATTGGCTGGTAGGACAGTGTTATCCCCTAGATATTTAGTTTGCGTAACGAAACGAAATACCTATATTTGAGCCCCCATTCGAACTGTATCGTCCGCTGTATTCAATGCGCAGACAGGCTACTCCAAAATCTCCCGAAAGTTGATAATTATCTGAAATGTTCAGCGTCATGGTGGAACTGTGGACCATCTTGGTTCTGGGACTGAGTTCTTCTGTGGCAGCAAGCGGAGAGCACTGCAAGCCTCTGAAAATCGACTTTTGTCGAAATGTGAGCTACAACATAACGTGCCACAATCCCCGCGGGATGCGCATGTACATGAAGGACGGCGGCGCTGAATTGATGAAACGGCTCATCGACACGCACTGTTCGCCCTATACAGCCGAGTTGATGTGTCGTGTGGTCGCGCCACAAGGGGACCCGCAAACCGGAGACTACACCAAGCCGTGCCGTGCGCTCTGCACGAGGGTACAGAAGGACTGCGAGCAGGTGGCGAGAGAGCGAGATATCCCCTGGCCGCCGCGGATCAGATGCTCAGGTTTACCAACTATCAATCACCGTCACACCGCCTGTGTGAAGGTGAACACAGTGTTTATCTTTGCCTCTCTTTTAATTTGCAATAGAGACTAGAAAGTATTGTATGCGGTGCCGTTTGTAAACCTTTAGACTGCGGTCATGCCAGCCGACTCATCGAGATCGGCGGTCAAGCCAGCCGACCTAGTTTTTTGCCGTACCTGTATATACTAGCCATTACGGTAATAGCGTTAGAACTAGTTTAAAGTAAAAGCATTCGTCGGGTACATACAAAAAGACAGTCAAAAAAAGCAAATACTATCAAAGGAAGTGTACGGCCGTTGTGGTATTTACTTTCAAAATAAAAGCCAACCAAACATTCCAATCTGAGACATATTACAATGAATTTGGATTCAATTTAAAGGAAAATGTTATTTCAGGCTCATCTCACTTCATGGTTATAGGTCACGACCCCATAGGGTCACCCAAGTAGTTTCAGAACATTCTGATGTGGAGTTTCAAAATAAAAGCCCACCAAAATGTCCAATATGAGACATATTACATATGATTTTGGATTCAATTTAAAAGAAAATGCCCTGTTATTTCAGGCTCATTTCACTTCAGGGTTATAGTTCACGACCCCATGGGGTCACGCAAAAGGTTTCAGAACATTCTGAAACCTTTTGGCATTTTCTTTTAAATTGAATCCAAAATCATATGTAATATGTCTCATATTGGAGATTCTGGTTGGCTTTTACTTTGAAACTCCACATCAGAATGTTCGGAAACTTCTTGTGTGACCCCATGGGGGTTTGGTGTGGCCGTAGCTACGGCCACACAAAACGCGTTACTCGCGTTGGATAACGCGTGTAACGTGCCTAACTTGACGCTTGATCATTGTGTGTCACAAAAATGGTTCAACGCGACTAACGCGCCTGTGGCTGCGCTGGATTTAGGAGTCTGAGGTAGGAAACCCAAACGCCGCCGTGTTTGGGTGCATGATAGAGCCTAGATCGGGTTAGATTAAATAATCTCGGATATAAATAACAATAATCGGGTTAAATAACTTCACATGGTGTGTCTGGTGTGTTTCCAGCATTCATAGTGTTGATCAGCAGAGGTATATTCCGCCAAGACGTTGAGGTTGCTTAGCAACCAGAGACGCTATCCATGCAAGTGAATGAAGCGTTCCCTCTTCGTCATAACTATCAAACCAAACATCCTTCACATTCACTGAGTGAACATTATGAAAGTAAAATGCACATTTCTCGCTAAAAATGTTTACATAAACGCATTTAATGGCGTAACTATGTTACTATTTCCACCCAGAATAAAGAATGATGTCGGCCGTATGCTTCTGTGCAAGCGTCACTACTCTCTGCCAGTGACGTCGGGTCAAGCTCCAAGGTGATTGGCTATCGCGGCTAAGCATCACGCGTTGGAGCGTTGAAAGTTCAATTTTTTGAACTCCGGGCATTGGTGCGTTGGGCGTGTTACTGCGTTTACGTGCGTCTGCCACGTCTAACGCCCCTAACTGTGTGTTCCCACCAAACGCGAAATCTTTCTCCCGTTCGCGTTGTCGCGCCACACATCATAATCTGTCGCTGTGCAAGTTTTGTCTAATTTGTCGCGCCACAACAAGGTAACCACCATTGCATGTCTTTACCGAGAGACGTCGGAGGACCCGACGCAGTATATTCATAATATTGTAATGACCACGGAAGAGGCAGTGAATGAAGTATTGAATAGACAGAGATTTATTAGATAGGCCTACCTAATAAACCGTTGGAACCAGAGATGGAAATTAACTTTTTTGCCCACCAGCCACTGTGGCAGGTAGATTTAAAAATCTACCAGCCACTCATCTTTTTTACCAGCCACTTTTTATGCACTATATATTTTTTTAATATATGCGTACATTTTAAACAAATTTAAATGTTAACAATAAAACAACATGCATGGCTACACCATCATAAGTCAATCTAATTAGTGCCTGAATACAAATGTGTTCACAGACATGGTAACTAACGTATGATAGTAAGCATTATTGGCCCTTAACACTAATATTCAGAAAAAACATTGGCTCAAAAGGCTATTGGCCTATTGGCTAGTAGAGGCATATACTTGAACTTTATACCCTGAACTTTTAAACGTTGCAAACGTGCAAAAACATAATTATATATTTATGTGGCATTCAGTCAAATGCTGGAAATATATCTGTGGCATTCAGTAGGCCAATGCTATGATAAAATATGTAAAGTATGACCAAGTGTTTCTTTCTGTTCAATAGATAGAACCTTATCAATCCCCTGTGGGAGAAATTTGTTAATGTTTGTCCCTATAAAACAATAATGGTAAAAAAATAAATACACGACGGTAACTGCGTAAGTCAAACCGTCCAATCTGAAGGCTCTACTTAACCACGCCCCCTACCAACTTCCACCAATGCAAAGCGAACAGAACTGAGTAGGGGAGGGCGTAGCATAACTAGTTTGCGAACGACCCAAAGAAACGCAACGCAAATACAATGAGAACATGTATGAGGCTTTAATAAAATCCCGGACGATTTTTAAATTCCGCCACACATTTTTTAAAAGTGTCTCAAAAAGAGGGCATGTCCGGGCAAAAGACGACGTCTGGTTACCCTACGTACGGGAAACCCATTTGGTTCCTACCTGTAACACTGTTTAATAGCGGCCCAAATTGGTGAGCGCTATCCTGGTAATTTCTCTGCGTGAGACACAGTGGCGGGTGAAGTGACACAATTCACCCGCCACCATACAAATCCACCCGCAAATGGCGGGTGGCGGGTGTTAATTTCCATCCCTGGTTGGAACACACAAGACCGGAAACATAGCAACGCCGGTAAACAAACCCCGAGAAGCCCAATCCCTATGAGAGCTCCCCGCGCTACGGCCATCTGGAGGCGCACAGAGCTTTTGGCCGTGATATTATGCATACAAATATTATATTATATATAGAGCTCCGGGAGTCGCAAACGGCAACATTCACTTTCTCCTCCATGCTGCAGTTCACCCCGGACGGCACTGCACTGAGTTTGACGGTTGAACGCTGATTGGCTGTTAGGTTACACATGTCACTCAGTGGCCACGCTGTTGAACGCTGATTGGCTGTCATCACGCAAAATCTGCGTCAAAGTTCAAATATTTCAACTCGAGCGAATTTGTCGCGCCACAAATCCTCATGAACGCGCTCGCCTGAGCACGGCGAAAGTGTAGCGCGATAAATCAAAACTTGTCGCCGGTTTTCTCTCGCGAAAAATTCGCCTGATACGCGCCTATACGTTCACTTTGTATGGGATCCTGTCGCCCCGTCGCGTTTGGTGTGAACACACAGTAACGCAACGCTTCAAAGCTTGTAACGCGTCTACGTGCCTTTACAAATGGTTCCCTATGCAAAAATGCAGATTTTCGACGCCCCAAACGCGAGTAACGCGGTTGGTGTGGCCGTACCTTTAGAGTCAGGTAGGCCTACAGCGAGGGAGAGGATGGTAAAATCCCCCTTATAAGGTAGTGGTGTCATCAGTCACACGTGGCTCATGACACAAGACGCAACAGCAACTCCTGAACAAATACCGTTACATGCATTCATACACTTATCCAGTCTCAACACTCCCACTTAACCTATGAATGACGTGTAAACTGTACAACTTTTACATAAATAAACAAAACAAAACAATGCATAGTCTAATGTCAACATTTTACACTCCAATCATGACGCCTGCAAATTTCCTCAGCTTAAGTCTGGAGGCGGGCTTTGTCATAACATCTGCAATCAAGTCTGTGGGGTAGGAAACAAATGACATTTTATCTTCCCTTCCCCATGATAGACCTAATGAAGTGATATTTAATGTCCACATGCTTACATCTTTGTCAACACACAGGGTTCCTAACAAGCGCAATTGTCCCCTGGTTGTCCTCATTAACAACAGTTTCCTTTAACACAGAGGTATCTATACCACCCAGTAGTTGCCCCAAATAAATACACTCCTGTATTGTTAGAGCTAGAGCCATGTACTCGGCTTTGCATGTGGACAGTGCAATCGTGGGTTGCTTCTTGGTTTTCTAAGAGACTAAGGAGCTGTCTTTACCCATACTCACATAATACCCGTGGTGCTCGTCTGTCACTAGTGTCCGCAGCCCAATCTGCGTCACTATATGCCCGTAGGCCTAGACTCTCGCTGCTCTTTCTGAAGCAGAGCTGTTTGTCTGCAGTACCTCTGAGATGATGAAAAACATGTTTCACCGTAACCAAATGTTCATCTGTAGGGTCAGC
This sequence comes from Gadus chalcogrammus, assembly GCF_026213295.1. Lineage (NCBI taxonomy): Eukaryota > Metazoa > Chordata > Actinopteri > Gadiformes > Gadidae > Gadus > Gadus chalcogrammus. Next base: position 8,450,226 of record NC_079422.1, read on the forward strand.
AAAATGCTGTGATAACTTGATCACCACGAAACATAGGTCAGGACGGGTACAGGTTGTCAAGGAAATTAGACCTCCGACAGCCTCCCTGTACTTCTTCACATGGTGTTTCTCCAATTCTACACTCCTGCATGTCGAAACGTTCCAGCATCTTTTCAACATACCTCTTTTGTGACCCTTTTACACAGCCGTCAGAGTTGCTGAAGTCGATGCCCAGAAAGTACTACAACCTAGGTCCTTCATCTTAAATCTGGTAGAAAGCATGTTTTTCACTTTCTCTACTCTCGTTGTTGCTGGCTGCGATGACAAGATTATCCACCCAGATAACTACTATAACCTTCCCTGTCTCTTTAGACTATTGTGGGTAGAGGCAGTGGTCTGTCGGGGTTCTGAGTGAAGTGGTCATCTTTTAGACATGTGTGGAGCATCTCATTCCAATTACGCCCCGACTGCTTCAGGCCGTAAATTGACTTCTCTACTTTACACACTAGCTTCTCTCCCTCTTTTTCGTAACCTCCAGGCTGTTCCATGTAAATATCTCGATCAACGGGGGCGTGCAGATAGGCTGTTTTCACATCCATTTGATGCAAGATCAAATCGTCTTGGGCTGCCTTCTGCATTACTACATGTATACTTGTAAGATTGGCTCTTGGTGAGAACGTCTCGCCATAATCTATCCCTGCTCTCTGACTGTATCCTTTTGCTACAAACCTAGCTTTGTACTGATCGTGTCCGTCAATGTCACCCTTGATCGAGTATACCCATCTTCCTCCCACTGTCTTCCTGCCCTCTAGGATCTTAGTCAGGGTAAAGGTCTGGTTGTCCTCTAGGGACTTCATCTCCTCGTCCATCACTTTCTTCCACTTTCCTTTCTCAGTTGATTTCATGGCCTCTTTAAAGGTCAGAGGTACATCACAGACTGCTCTGTTGTAATAATCGACTTTAGTGAGTGTACTGTCATCATCAGTATCTTCCAGAGTATAATCTCTCAGATACCCCAGGGGTTGACGCTCTCTGGTGGGACATCTCCCACTGTCTGAGGCATGTGACGTCACCCTAGGGAGCTTCTCGCCATCATCATCTGGTGCTGACTGTGGACCGTCAGTCTGTACATCTGTGCTAAGTACACTAGGCTGTGGAGTCTCTACTCTCTCGTAACAATCTACTTTGGGTTCTAGTCCTAGCTCCTGTGGCTCAGTCTCGTTTTCACTGGTTGTCTTGGTTACAAACTTTACTAGTCTTTGCTTCTGCACTTCCCTTTAACGGGATAGTAAACTAGATAGGCGGGACTTCCCTTGTCATGTCCTACAAAAAGTCCTCTTTCACACCTAGAATCTAGCTGTCTTGCTGGTAGGCATAGCACACTGACCCGAATTTATGCATCCTGGCTAGATCACACTTTTTACCTGTCAGTGCTGTACATGGGGTAGTGCCTGTGTGCTTGGTAAAGCACCGGTTCCTGGTAAGGGCTGCTTCCTGGAGGCATAGTGTCAACTCTTATGTTGCCTACCTCGTTTTCAGCCAATCGTACATAACAAACTCTGTAGGTGGCAAGAAAGTAAAAGCTGTCATGTTTTGAACTACACACTTTTCCCATCTAGTTTCGACTGGGTTTTTGGATTGTCTGTGCCGTTAAAGTAGCATTATTAATGGTTTACTACTTTAACGGCACCGACAATCCAAGAACCCAGTTGAAACCGAGGGAGGCATCTGATTGGCTACAGAGTTCCTTGTTGAAAAAAATGCATTTGTGAATCCAGCCACGTCAGGAGTGTCAAAAATCCACATAAATACAGACCAGTTCAGACAAATGCAAACAAGTTCACAAATGAAAAGCATCTTTTAAATTCAAGTTGAACAGTTTGTATATAAATGTTACAACATCCAAATATTTCTTTGATGAAAATTGCAAACATTTTTTAAATTCATTATATTGATTTATATTACATATTTAAAACACGACACGTTTATGCGTGTGGATCAGAATTTTGTTTGTTAAACTTATTTTTGTTTATGGATTTATTTTACATTTATACATACCGATATCCATTTGTGTGTGTATGAAATGTATTTTTGAGAAGAGTCATTTATATATAAATCACAAAATACATTTGTGAATCCTTCTCTGTGCATTCATTATTAATGAGACTGTTCTGACCCCATTGTATGATAACTATCTGTTGCATGTATTTAGGATATAGATTTAGATACAAGATTTAGCATTTAGATTTATGATTTCAATTTATATTTAAGTAAATTTGAAGTCACAGAGAAAAATCCTTTAAAAAACAACACAGTAACACCGTCTCAAATTATGCATTGCAGGTGCACAAATTCCTAATTTACTCATCCCCTCTCATTTACTAATCCCCTCAATTTTCAGTTTGAACCGCTCTCTAAGAGTATCAATGCATTTCTTTCTCACAAATTACACATGCCCCACACTCACACTTTTGCACCACATATCTCAGTGAAATGTGGTTAGGGTTATTGTTTTACAATCAACATCAACATATTACTTTCAAAGAATATAAACCCTTCAAAAGGCCCTATTCAATTTGAATTGTAACGTGAAGGGTTAAATAAAAGAACCCCCTTTGTCAGCACATAAGAATTTTGCTGGTTGCAGTTGTAGTAATTCAATGTGACTTATTTCAAATGACAATCATATCAACCCTAAATGATTGAGCTTTGTTGTCGCTTACTTGATGACATGTTCTGCCCGCTGTGAGGGTCACAAATCCATAAACTAGATATAAGCTTACGGGCGTGACTTGGTTTGCTTCACGATGGCAGCCACCGTGAGTTACGTAACCGCTAGGGAGGAGGACATTGTTTCTGATTTATTATTAGGTTAAAATTAATAATGGGAAGACCCACACCAAAGTTTAAATTGGTTCTGAAAACCAAAGCCGCACACACAGCTTGTGTGATGATGCGATTATTTGTCAGGAGGATTAGCAATTTGCCTAAGAGATCACTGTTTTTAGTTTAGGTGATAACTCACTCTCTCCGTGCTGTTTGCTCGTTGCATTGCTAAGGCTGGACTAGCGTATTCATTATTGTTTCAGAGCTGGAATTACCATCAGTAACTTTTGCAGTACTATAGAGAGCACATAGTAAGCTAAGCTGGTGGTTGGCTTTCTTCGAGACAGGGTACCGTGGTCAGAGCCACGGTTTAAGAGTCACAATTCGATACCGCTTTTCGGGAAACACAAATGCAAAATTCACAAGACAATGGAAATAAGTAGAGGGAGGGGGATTTAAATGCACTGTATAACAAGAGTCTGATGTGGGACTCTCGATAAGTGATAAGAGTCTGTGTGGGACAAGATTATTGTGAATCAAAGACATGGTGGACGGACAACAGAGTACAAAGTACAAGACGTCAAACAAGTGCATGTTAACAGCATTCTAAAATGTCGATGTCCACTGTCCAGTATAAACTGTACAAGGGTCCACTGAATGGTTTAAAACTTATATAGTCTGTTGGAGGTGGGGACAAAACATGAAGTTTGTATGGCACCCTTGGTTTGTTCAGTTTTTCTCTAAAATGTTTGTTTTCCTCTCTGGCAGCCTTTGGATCTGGGAGCAGAAACATATCCAGAGCCAACATGTGAGGCCATCAATATCCCGATGTGTAAAGAAGAATCGTATAATCAAACGGTGTATCCAAACCTTCTGGGCCACACTAACCAGGAGGATGCAGGCCTTGAGATACATACATTTTATCCTTTAGTCAGAGTTGAATGCTCTGCACATCTGAGGAGCTTTCTGTGCTCTGTGTACACCCCCGAGTGTGTTAACAGACGGCCGCGGCCCCCGTGCCGAGCTACCTGTGAGCTAGCTCGGGCTGGCTGCGAAACGCTGATGAATAAATTTGGTTTTCAATGGCCGGAAAGTCTCCGGTGTGAAAAATTCACCATGGAGAAACGTGATGTAAGTGTTCGTGGTTAAACTACTGTTCTGTTTTGTACAGCAATACACAGTTTCTTGCTCAAATTCAGAGGAAGACTTGTTGAGATTGCGAGGGATTATGAACATTTGTTATTCACGCAGGGACTACAATGACACAGAAGAATAGCTCCTAGCGCCATTACATTATCAACAAGCATCACAGCGACTCTATTGTAGCCTGTGGAAATATACGTATTAGAAAGCACTGAAGCACTATTGAGGCAGTACTTTATATTGACTCAAGAAATCACCTTTGTAGAAACCAGTAGACACCACTGTCTAAATTTACCTAGGGCTATCATCAGAACCTATAGAAGGGTAAGATTGAAGTGCACCAAGGGAATTGTAGTTCTTGTACGATTCGCGTTATAAGCTGCACAGTCTTGTACCCAATACTTTTCTCCTGTTGCCCTGCTCTACCTGCTAGAGTGCTAACCCTTAAGGGGAAACGCTAGGGACCCGGTTTTGACATCAGACTTGGGGTCCTATGTATGGGCTGCTATGTTGGGATAAGGAGATACACCCCAGATGCACAAAATACAATTCTCAGAAAAAAAGAGGCACACTCCCATGATCCAGACTGGATAGAAAGACACAAGCTCCCATCCAGGCTAAATAGAAAGACACAAGCCCCCATCCAGGTTAGATAAAAAGACACAAGCCCCCATCCAGGCTAGATAGAAAGACACAAGCCCCCATCCGCGAGAGATAAAATAGACACATAATGAAATACCCAAGAAGGCGTGTGTCCACGAAGACAAAGTCTGAGGCCTGCAGAAGGGCCATCCAAACGCAGCTTCACAGAGTATAACTGCTTCACTGGAAGCAGTCTTTACATATATTATGTCTCTCAAACTTATGTAACCAGGGTGTGGAAAGGAGTTTAGCTGCAACTAACGATGTCAACGCCATCTTGAAAATGTTATGTTCAAGGACTAACTAATGAGTGTGTTTTTAGTGTAAAATTAAACCTGGGTTCCCCAAATACGCAGTTTTGCCAATGAGACGGAGAGATGAGTTTCCCCCAAACAATTATGTTTAGTTACAAGTCATAACAGGTGTCATCCAAGGAGATGGCTGGCAAGTGGCGACAACAGTAAACAGGAGGGGGGAGCTAGCTCGCTAGGCTACTCACCCTTTACACGCCCAGGCCTATAAAATACACACAAACACAGCAAAATAAAAGAACAGCACATAGGTGGTATGGGGAGCCCTATAACCGGTGAAACAGGGTTAGTGTTTGAGAAAATAAAGACAAAAGGAACAAACACAAAAGAAAATAAAATCAAATAGAACGACCCAAAACAAAGCAGCAGTGGCGAGATCTAGGGGAAGGGATAATAGACAACTGCTTAGTCGCATATAGGCACGGGCTACAACTTGGATCTGGCAATGTAGCCTACCTCGAGTCCCACCAGCCATACCCCTCACGTTGCTCTCCCACTGTCTACCCTGCAATCTCCCTAGCACTGAAACAAACACCATCCGGCACGGCTACCCAACTTGGTTTCAGGCAGACGTCCGGACGCTTAAATAGCCGCAACAATAATGAATCCGAAACCATAAGTCATTCAGGACCACCCACATTACCTACGGTGGCCTCAAAGTTTACAACTTTGCTGACGCCTTTTGTCCAAAGTGAAATAAGTGTATTCATCAATGAAGATAAGATAAAAAAATTATGGGCCAAAATCAAGTCCGAACAGATGGGTTCTCCATCTGTGGTGGAATATGGGCAGTGTTAACAGCAGACTAATGTCAATGTCTAGTATAAAATGTAAAAGGCTCCACTGAATGGTTGAAAAGTAACATAGTAGGTGGGGACAAAACGATAGTTACGTATGTAACTACGGTTCTATGAATTCCGGGTGACCGCCAGAGGCGGTGCTTTAGCACTGGATGTTCCATCTCGCTCATGCGCAGGTCGAGTAATTATACCAAAAAAGTCACCTGTGACACCTGGGTGACCCGAGAAAGTCTATATATTCCGGAGTCACCCGAGGATCTGTTCCAACTGGATCTTCTCGCGGAATCTGAGAAGTCTGAGTGACAGAGAACTCTGGCGGTCATCCGGAATTCATAGAACCGTAGTTACATACGTAACTATCGTTCTATTTCATTCCTACTGACCGCCAGAGGCGGTGCTTTAGCACTGGATGACTAATACCAAAAAGGTCACGAAGAGTGCTCACCAATCAAGGGTTCGAAACCGTCGACAAGACAGCCGTCGCCACAGGATGAGGAGCAGCGACATTAACCCTGTAGTATCGGGCAAACGTACATGATGAGGACCATGTAGCCGCCGAGCAAATGTCCTGAAGTGGAACCCCCGTCAAGGCAGCCCATGATGTAGCCATACTCCTGGTAGAGTGGCACTTAACGGCCAAGGGCATAGGGAGCCCCTGTGCCCATAGGCATTCAAGACCACATCCAAAACCCAGTGGGAGAGTCTCTGTTTCGACAGGGCAGCCCCCTTCCTGCAGCCCCCGTAACAGACGAAGAGGTTATCCGTCTTACGCAAGCTGGTTGTCGCTTCAACATATGCCCTAAGCGCCCGCAACGGGCACAACAGGTCTGACACTCTTTCTGCACCCCCTGGAGAGCCTGGGGGATTGAAAGCAGCCAACTCGATTGACTGGTTTACATGATGGGTAGGAAGGATGGGTTCGGCCAGAGCACCACTCCTGACCCATCTGCGTGCCAGCGCAAACACGCCTGGCTCACTGACAAGGTATGGAGTACACCGACCCGTTTTGCAGTTGCAATGGCAAGGAGAAATAGCGTCTTCATGGACAGCCGCGTCAGGTCTGCCTGACTTAGTGGCTCAAATGGGGGTAGACATAAGGACCTCAGAGCTACTTGCAGGTCCCATGATGGTGCCCTCAGGGATCGCGGCGGTTGAAGCCTCTGGGCTCCCTTCAGAAACTGCCTGATTAGGTAGTGGGACCCTACCGTCTGGTTATCCACCCTTGCGTGTGTGGCTGAGATCGCGGCCATATAAACACGCAGGGTAGACGCAGCTCTTCTGTTGTCCAACACAGACTGCAGAAAGTGTAGTATCACTACCACTGAGCAAGTCTCCGGGACTTCGCCCCGCGCCACGCACCACTGTGAAAACAACTTCCACCTGCTTGCATAGAGCAACCGAGTGGAGGGTGCCCTTGAACTAAAAATAGTACGGACCACTGACTGGTCGCAAGACGTCAGTAGTGAGTCCTGGCTCTCAGGGGCCACACGCACAGCCGCAGGCGCCCCGGATTCGTGTGCCATATGCGTCCGCCTACCTGAGACAGAAGGTCCCGTCTCTCTGGGAGGCACCAAGGCTCTCCGTTGAGGAGTTTCAGTAACGGTGGGAACCATGGCCTTCCTGGCCAATATGGAGCCACCAGAAGTAGGCTGTGACAGCCACGCTGGACCCTGTCCAGCGTTGCCAGTAAAAGGGGAATTGGGGGAAATGCATAAAGCAGGCTGTCTGGCCAAGCATGAGCCAGAGCGTCCTGCCCTAGGGGACTGGTCCTCTCCGTCAAGGAGAACCAAAGGGGACAGTGGGTGGTCTCTTCGGAAGCAAAGAGATCCGCCACTGCCCTGCCATACCTGTCCCAAATCATCCCCACCACCTCCGGATGGAGTCTCCACTCTCCGGGGGGTGGCCCTTGGCGAGAGAGAAGGTCTGCCGCTGTGTTCCGGACACCTGGAACATGGACAGCCCTCAGGCTTAGAAAATGGGGGAACGCCCACGGAAGAAGCCTTTGCGTGACCCGCAGGCTCTGCCTCGATCTGGTACCCCCCTGATGGTTGACGTGGTAGACTGTGGAGGTGTGTCGGTCCCTCAGAACTGAAAGGAAGTGCCTGAGAGCTAAGAACACCGCAAGGAGTCCCAGCACATTTATATGCTCCAGTCTCTGCTGGGCATCCCACTGTCCTCTGACAGTCCTGCACTGCCATACTGCACCCCAGCCGGAAAGGGAGGCGTCCGTCTCCACAACCTCCCGCCGGGAAGCTATCCTCCCTAAGGGCGACCCCGCAATCAGGTATGCCCTCTCTCTCCAGGGTCTGAGGGCCCGAAGGCACCGCCCAGACACCCTGACCATCTTGTGTCTCTGCCACTTGGGGTCCAAGTGGAGACCATTCACCCAGATCTGAAGGGGACGCAATTCCAGAAGGCCTAGTGGGACCACCATGGATGCTGAGGTCAGCATACCTATCAGTCGAAGGAAGAGGCTTTATTCCAGCATTCCAGCAACTTCCCCCGCCTGAAGCGCTGTAGCAGCTGCAGAATGGTAGCTACGCGCTTTGGAGAGAGGCAGGCTCGCATGGCCACCGAGTCGAGCACCAGCCCCAGATAGCTCACAACCCGACATGGTGTAAGGTTGCTCTAGGTAAAGTTGACCATGAGGCCAAGCCGGTCCACATGGCTGAGGAGCATGGCTGTGTCCCTGACCGCCTGCTCCCGAGTTGGGGAAATGACCAACCAGTCGTCCAGGTATGGCAGTATCGCCATACCTGTGGCCTGTAATGGTGACAGGGCTGCTGCTACACACCGTGTAAATATACGCGGGGCCAGAGACAGCCCGAATGGAAGAACCCTGAACTGGTACACCTTGCCCAGAAAAGCAAAGCGGAGGAACCGCCTGTGACGTTGGGTAATAGGGACACGAAAGTAAGCATCTTTCAGGTCTATTGATACGAACCAGTCCCCCTGAGCGATAGCCTGGAGGACGTCCGCAACACGCAGCATGTGGAAGGGAAGAACCTTGAGGAACTGATTTAGCCCTCTCAAGTCCAGAATGGGGCAAAACCCGCCATCCTTCTTCGGTACCAGAAAGTAGGTTGAGTAGAACCCATCGAGCTGTTCTTGTGGTTCTACTACTTCGATAGCACCCTTCCCAAGGAGGGTGGCTACTTCCTGTATCAGGACCAGGGATCTGTCGGGATTGGTGACCACGGTAACCTTGATCCCGCTGAAAGTTGGGGGCCGGCGTCGGAATTGTAGTGTGTACCCATTGGATAGCGTGGACACTATCCAAGGGTTTGTGGTCTGCTCTTGCCAGTAGCTCAAGTGCTGCTGAGAAAAGCGTCCGACGACCGGCCCTTGGACTTCAGTACCTACCCCCCCTGCCCCTAGGGGCCCTGGGGGGGCGGCGGCTGGGCGCCAAACCTCTTGGCGCCTGAAATGCCACCCGTGGCGCAGAGCTACGGCGCTGGTCAGCCCGTGCTGAGAAGTGCTGGCCCCTCGATTGTCCACCTGAACGTGGTTGAGAGCTATAGACACGGGGTACCGCAGAGGCCCCCGGCCTAGAATGAAGCAGAGGTGCACGCCGTAAGCTAGCAAACTGCTGGCTAGCCTGGCCAACCTGTACACTTCGCTCCAGGGCCTGAAGAGCAGCTGGCCCAAATGTCTGGCCTGGGACCACTGGAAAAGAACGGAGGGTCCGTCGACACACCTCAGAAAGTGGTGACTGCGCCAGCCAAACCTGGCGGCGCGCCAACGTAACAGTTTACATTAACCTGCCTAGCTCCCTAGTCATGTAAGCAAAAGTTTGCAGTGAAGCATCACTGAGGGTCTGACCCACGTATAGTCTGAGACAGCGCCAGAACGATGTGAGAAAGCGAATTCCCAAGACGTCCCACACGGGCAGCAATGTTGTAACTCCTGGTAAGGAGGTCATCTGTAATCCGGCACTGGGGCCGAGGGCAGCGCGCATCGGTTCTCAGAGCCTCGTCCGGAGAGACAACCAGGGACGCTATAGCAGGCTCAATCGGAGCTAACCGGTCCAAGCCATAAGAATCAGCATTGGCCATAGTTGCCAGACCTCTGCTATCACTAGTGTGATGGGAGAGAGCCCTTGAATCTGGCCAGCATCTATGAAGCTCTGCGATGTACGGCTCAGAGGGGGGCAAAGAGAAAACGGAAGGTTGAGCGGCCTGTGGAAAAAAGGCGTTCACAGGTGCAGATGAAACAGGAGCTTCATCCAACCCCAGTCTTGCCAGGGCCATTCGCACGGCTGGTCTAACAGTGTCGCAGCCGGACACTGACCCTCTAGCCAAGCCGCCCAGAGACCCTTGAGAGAACGCCTGAGAGGCAAGGGACGCTTGCTCTTCCTCCTCTGCAAAGAGGCTACAGGACGCAGCTGTAGACAGCATGTCATCCTCTGTATAAGTGGGTTGCGCAGCCGCAGGGGCCGCGGCTGGTACACCCTGAGCTGGTTGGAGGTTCTGTAGGAGGGCTTTAATCTGAGCAACCTCATCCGAGAGCTTATCCACTTGGTTCCCCAAGTTTTCGACCTTACGGGACTTCCCGGGGGGTCCCCCAGCTGCCGAGGCACGGCGCCTGGTGCCACTAGGACCAAGACCCGAAGGGGGCAACCCTGGTCTGCCCTCCACCTAGGCCAACCTAGCTAGCCTCTGTGCATGAGGCATGAAACTACAGTTCATGCACGGGTTATCTGACACTGCTTCCCTGAGGTGTTCAACCCCGAGACACGCAGGGCACTGGTCAGGGCCATCCTCCACCTGCAGGGAGGCCATGCAGGCGACACAACTATGGGCGCTTAGCATGTCGGCAAATTAATTGCAAGCAAATTAATCAGTAGGCTAGGCAATCGAGCTTTAGGCGAGAGCACCCGAGCAACGACGTGACACCCCGACAATAACAGTGACGGCAAGCTACAGGCGAGAGCACCCGAGCGACGCGACACCCCGACAATAACAGTGACGGCAAGCCTTGGAAACCCAAGCAGCCCACTGGAGAGCAAATTAACACAGGCTAGGCAATCGAGCTTTAGGCGAGAGCACCCGAGCAACGACGCGACACCCCGGCAACAACACAGTGACGGCGAGCCTTGGTAATCCAAGCAGCCAACCGGAGAGCAATCAGCGCAGGCTAGACAATCAAGCTACAGGCAAGAGCACCCGAGCAATAATGCGCCCGACAATAGAGTGACGGCGCCAGGAAAATACAGTGACGGCTTTTGGAAACCCAAGCCACTCACTGGCGATTAAATCAAAGAGCGCAACTGGCAAAATAAATACAGTGACGGCGGCTTGGACCCCACCGGCGCATACAAATGAGCAACCGGGCTTAGGCGAACGGACACGAGAAACGGTGCAAGACCTAAAGAATAACACAGCGACTGAAAACTAGCCGCCAATTAATGCTCTAAGCAAATTAAAGCAAAGGGTAGAAAGGTGAAATCAGCTGCCGCGCTAGCCGACGGATAGTCGACTACGCGTAGCCTACACACTTTACTCACCCCTGCCGAAATCAAACAAATTGCAAGTCGCAGCCCTTGGTGGACGAAGTCAAGTCGAGGCACCAACCCTTGGGTTACAAGGCTACTTGCGACAAGCTAATATGGTATCTCTTACAACAAACAATGTTTGTGTGTCCTGCTAGTACGCTACCGCGAGAAGATAGAAGGAACAGATCCTCGGGTGACTCCGGAATATATACACTTTCTTGGGTCACCCAGGTGTCACAGGTGACTTTTTTGGTATAATTACTCGACCTGCGCATGCGCGAGATGGAACATCCAGTGCTAAAGCACCGCCTCTGGCGGTCAGTAGGAATGAAATAGAACCCTGAAAAGTGTTTATGGCACCCTTTGTTTGTTCTGTTCTATAATGTTTTTTTCTCTCTGGCAGCCTGTGGATCTGGGAGCAGAGCCAGGGCCAAAGCCAGAGCCAACATGTGAGGCCATCAATGTTCCGATGTGCAAGGAAGTATCATATAATCAAACAGTGTATCCAAACCTTCTGGGCCACAGCACCCAGGAGGATGCAGGCCGGGAGATGCATCAATTCGATTCTTTGGTCAAAACTGAATGCTCTGCCCATCTGAGGAGCTTTCTGTGCTCTGTGTACACCCCTGAGTGTGTTGACGGACGGCCGCGGCCCCCCTGCCTATCTACCTGTGAGCTAGCACGCGACGGCTGCACACCGCTAATGAAGAAATTTGGCCTTCAATTGCCGATAACACTTCAGTGTGAACATTTCACTATGGAGTCCTGTGGTTACGTAAGTGTTAAACTACTACTGTAAACATATTGCTCAATCAAAGGGGTGACTGCACCGCAACCATCCGCATAGATGTAGATGTAAACCATCCATTTGCATTGAGTCATTAGGCAGACAGTTTCATCCAAAGGTACTTATAACTGAGACAGGTCCCCAGATTCCTTTTGAGGTTAGGGAAAGATTCTCAGCTCAAATATAGAGCTAGGAAACTTTTTTCACCTTGGAGGTAACCATATAAAGAGTCTGGACCAAAGCTCTGTTTGGTCAGGTTCAGCTGAAGACGGCATACTTTTGTCAGGGTTGTGCTCGTTAAGAAAATAACAGTAGAGCTTTAACAAAAACAGCCATGGGCCTCAATGATGTCTAAATCTGGTTGCGTTCTCTTTTTCAGGTTGAGGAGCAGAGCCCTACATCCAGGACACTGATAGACACTGCTGAGCGGGTGGTGAATACGGTCATGAGCTGCCTCTCTCTCTCTGTGTTTAACCCGTTTGCCCTGATTAGTTAATGCTCCACAGGGGTGCAGCCTCGCCCAGCCCCAGGGGCCAATCAAGCCGACCCGGGCCAAGCAAGGCTGCTTAAACCAGCCATTAATGACCCACATTCCACAATGTATGCAAACACAAATGTGTGTGTTCTATCAAACTTCAACAGAAGTCTCTGTGTTTTACCACCAGAGGCTGAATGCTGAGGAGGTGCTGGCCAAGCTGGAGGAGGAGGGGTCAGCTCTACGTGGCCAGTGTGAGCTCTCTCTTCCCTCATCAGGAAAGAGTCCCCCATAATCCTCCTGGGGTCACTATAACAATCCCTGTTCTTCCTTACAGCTCTGAGTCTCGACACAGCCCACCTCCTGGTGACCTTCAAAGATGTATCCTTGAATGTACATTTATTGTTAAGTTATAGGCAGATAAATACCTTTCTACTTAGTACTTATTGTATCATGTTTTCATTCCAAACTGTACATTTTTTAGATATATGATTATGATATTTCTTTGCCGGAATACAATGTTTTATGTTCAGAGGTAGGATATAGAAATACAACTGTTTAAGTATGTGATCCTATTATATACTATTCATATGCATACAAGTCGAATGATATTACCTCCTCTCTGATTCATTTCCCAGTGACTGAGAACTGTCAGTGTGTGTACGAGAGAGAGAGAGAGAGAGAGAGAGAGAGAGAGAGAGAGAGAGAGAGAGAGAGAGAGAGAATGTGGGTGGGTGTGTGTGCTTGTGCACCCATGGATGTGTGAGAGACGGTGTGTGTTTGTGTGTATAATCGAATTGGTGTACACATGCTTTAACCAACCCAAAGAAAGATAAATCTGGCTACCTTGATATACTGGAGTATTCCAACCTCAGCAAATATGTACTTGGCACCAAGAAGGAGTTCGCTGAGAGCTCCGAGGCCAACCTAGGATTCATCTCTTCAGCCCAATTCAATAATACTCTGGCAGCCAAAGGTCATTAGACTATTTTAATAATACAGGTTGCAGGTTGCAGTAAACTTACCAATGAGTATGAGTAGGAATTTCAGATTCTTACTCATTGTAAGTTTAACACATGCTTTTAATAAGAGGAACACACACCCAACGTGCAAACAAGATGTAGGGCTTATGTACTAGTAATAAACTGATGTTCTGTATTACCGTACAGCCCCTTGTGTTGCATGCTAACCGTGCTAAACGTGTCCTTCAGATCTGGCCGTAGATGAGCAGACCTTCCAGGCTCTGTGGCGCCGCTACGGCTCCCAGGGAGCCCTCATGTATGACAACTACATGGCGGTGGTTACTAAACTGCTCCTTCTAAAAGGTAGCCACAATGTGGTCTTGTATGCTGTGAAATAATGAATTGTGTTTGAGAACAGAGAGAACAGTTAATTAATTTTGTGTATAAATATGGTACATTGCTATGCTAGGAACTAATCTGCAATAGTGTTGGCTCATTCGTTCGCGAACCGGTTCGAATGAACGAGTCTTTAGGGCGAACGAACCGAACCGGTTCGTCTCTCTCGTTCGTTCGTTCGTTCGTCTCGTTCACCATTCGATTCACCGGAAACTCGACTGAACGAAAGAACGAGTTTCCGGTAGCACTAACTCCACTGAGTCTGACTGACTCAGCTGAGAACTGTGCAATGGCGTGCATTCTATGATGCGATCTACCGCTACCGGAAACTAGGCTGATTCGCGAAAGACTCCTCCACCGAGTTTCCGGGGAATCGATTCACCGGAAACTCGACTGAACTGGGAGGAGTCGTTCACGAATCGTATGTTCGTTCAGCCTGGTTTCCGGTAGCGGTAAATCGCATCATGGAATGGACGCCATTGCACGAGTCAGTCAGACTCAGTGGAGTTAGTGCTACCGGAAACTCGACTGAACGAACGAACAAACGATTCGCGAACGACTCCTCTTGGCGACCTGAATCACGCAAACTGGGTCACGGAAATGAATCATTAAATCCACCACTAATCTGCAAACTTTTCTCTGCCGTATGCGTCCTTCCTTTCGGTCGTTCAGACAGGTTTCAAACGGACCCAGTCCGGGTCGAGCCAATCACAACCGCTTACCTAATATGGGTCAGGTTTAGAGGTGTGCCCTATGGGAGGGCCATTTAGGCATTTTCATAAACAAGATGGCTGCCGTTACGTTACTCTGATTGGTTGCAGGGTCCAGTTTCCCGATAACGATCTTCGCTCGTACGATCATTCTCACTATGGATCTTGCGAACCATCGTAAATTTCTTTGGAGCGTTTCCCGAAACTCCTCTGAACATGAACGCGCATTCGCTGCACTCACGACGTTCGTAGGATTGTACCTGTCCACTGACATGGTGCTGAAACGGGCTATGACGCAGGGGGAGACGCAGGAATGTAGCAGGAAATAAGGTTTCATTGATTGGCGCGCATGCTCTCTAGAATAATTGTAGAAAATGCAACGTTCCATAATTCAAACGCAGAGGCTACCATTGACACACGGCTGCTGCTGACCCGATTAGGAGAGTTTGGTCTAAATCCTGCCCATATTGTTGTCAGGATGAAGTAGGCTATAGGTCTTTTTTCCACTGCCAAACCGGTTCGGTCGTAGCTTGGCACGCCCGGCGATTTCACCTTCTTATCTCCAGTTTCCTGTGTAATACCGAGGCGGTCAAATCCCCTGTTCATCACGGCGCGGGGTTTCTTGGTTCACTGGGGAAGGCGGGGCTACACACGGAGTCTCTGACCTCTTCAGAATAATTTGTATTATTGCATACTCCCGAATGTTTTAATTTTTTTATGAATGAATAATGCAATAATGAGTTCACGTCTGAGTGTAGACTACAAACGCGATTAAATGGTCAGTGATGTTCGTTAAGGCCAATTTCCACCGGAATCGGCACGGAAGCGCCACGGCAGCGAAGCGGCTGTGTTCCGTACTGCAATCCCCACTGGAAGCGGCACGGACACGTTCCGACAGATGGCTCAAGACGTGCATAATTATAATAAGTATTCATACAATATTATTCACAAGTTATATTCAAACCATATATATTATAATATACATTATAATATATAAATGGGCCTTTACTGTCTATTATAATATACATTATAATATATATATATATATATATATATATATATATATATATATATATATATATATATATATATATATATATATATATATATATATATATATGCATAGGCCTACCTTATAATCAACCATACACATTACCCATTAAATACGGTAGACCTATGATTTGTAGATGTCATGGCAACGTCCACTCGCGACACTGGACTTGCGAGGCATCGACGCGGACTTTCAATTCTTCTTTGCCACTGATTAGCTATTGATACCATACCATAGATAGACTGTATAATATTACAATACCCTGTGAATTGCATAAGGATCGATGTGAGCGCAAAGGCAAACTGATTGGCTGTATCGTGTTCTGAGACACGGCAGCGAACCGGCAACTTTCAGAAATAGAAGAGGCAAGTATCGTAAACGAAGTGCCGGTTTGGGGACGGTTCCGTGCCGTGCCGGTGCTGTATCCAGTGGAATAGCCTACGTTCACTTTAATGGTTTCTATTATTTTCGGCGAGCGATTCGCTGCCGTGCCGCTTCCGTGCCGATTCCAGTGGAAATGGGCCTTTACTGTCTAGACACGGTCCAATAAATAGTGAACCTTATCACAGCCTCACCGAAGCGCCTACAGTGCTTAATGCAAACAATCGCAACAAAAAACGCCTGCAGAACACCCGCTGGTCTCAGCATGATGCATGTCTAGTCTACAGTAGCCTATGTCTTCTGTCATTGGTCAATTTGAGGACATTTTAACCACGATGGTTGAAATAAAATCCGAGGATGACAGCAAGTGCAACTCGAAAGCGACCTCCCACATAAGACCAATGGAATCATTCGATTTTATTATATGCCTTGTGACGTATCGGTACATTTCGGCTGCGCTTGTATTTTTGGAATTTTAAATTGCTGCAATAAATTATGTTGTTGTTGACTTCTTACATGTCTCTATCTTTGCTTTTTAAATCTAACATTAGTCTGAGTAATATATCGGCAGTGACCACGGTTTTTGGTTGCGAAATTGCGCCTGCTGGGCATTCCGTGGTATTGGATTTGTTTTAATAAAACGCATCCAATACACGGAATATTCGCTGGTAACGCCATTGAGGCTAGTTGAAGACGGCTGAACTTCATGCAAATTACTATGACGCGTTTCAGCGGCCAAACACTGACAGCCAATCGGAAAATGTACGCTCTTTGCTTGCGTGGATACCAGGGAACACTGAACACCGGCACTTTGGTTCCTACCTACTTTTTTGGTTCCGTCTGACTGTACAAAATGTAGACTGAAAAATGAATCGCGGCTAATACGGTGTTGTACGATCCGAGCCTTTTTCATTTCAGAGATCGCAACAAAAAGGCTCTGGCCTGGGCGGAGATGTCACGCGTGGTTGGTTGGTCTGGTGTGTGAGTTAATGAAACGTTTGTGATTATTGTAAAATAGGCGCGATACATGCCTGCTAACCGAGATCGGGGTCATCCCTTTGTTCCCCGGGTCCTATGTTCCCCGGGTCCAATGTTCTCCGCTCGGGGAACATAGGACCCTTTTTTAAAAAAAAAGGTCCTATGTTCCCCGTTTTTCCCAAAAAGGGTCCTATTTTCCCCTGTAGCCATACATACCGGGGAGCATAGGACCCTTTTTGGGAAAAGCGGGGAAAATAGGACCCTTTTCTGGGAAAGGGGTCCTATGTTCCCCGCAATCTATCAATCTTTAAAAATTTAAACTTTGGCGCGACATTCGTGTGATGACAGTCAATCGGCGTTCAACAGCGTGGCCACTGAGTGACATGTGTAACGTAACAGCCACTTACGATACGTACATTTGTCATAAGAAGTGATGCGATGTATCGCTGTCAGTGACAGTGATAATGACAGCTGTGTTTTCTGTTTTGTGTTCAATAGTTAATGTGTGCAACATCCATAGTGATTTTGATACAAAGTGATGATAAGCGGGCTGCAGTTAAAAGTGATG
This sequence comes from Gadus chalcogrammus, assembly GCF_026213295.1. Lineage (NCBI taxonomy): Eukaryota > Metazoa > Chordata > Actinopteri > Gadiformes > Gadidae > Gadus > Gadus chalcogrammus. The sequence continues at coordinate 8,467,729 of NC_079422.1, forward strand.
ATAGAAAATATTTGCGATCAGAACGTTCGTATTTAAGCGGGAATCATTTTCATTTGCTCTCCATACCACCAATCTAACCAACCAATCACGTGTAGTCATGCTTTAAACAAAACACGTTTTTGAAATCGTCACATATGCAAACTAATCGACAAGACGAGGGATAAATGACAAGGGATATATCTCTTGTCTTTTATCCCTCTATTCCCGCTATTCCCCACTATTCATGGAGCCTAAGGTGAATCATTTTTAATTAAATTGTCGAGATAGATAGATAGCCTAGTCAAGTCTTTATTAATACCAAACGACACAAAATACATCCCATTAAAACTACACACGTTGATAGATGGATAGATAGATTGATAGATAGATAGACGATAGGCCTAGATAGATAGATAAATATGTTCCATTATTTGCCTTGCGGAGCCAGCCAGTCCTGTGCGCCTATTAGCCATGTGCGCCAATGTCAATTTGTTTGACGAATGAGTGCAGATCATGATTTGCGGATCACTGTAACATATTTTAACTAGCCTACTACAGCACGCAACGTTTTTTTTTTTCTCGGTTGTAATTACATTTTAGGATTTTTTTTTATACATATATTGGAGTGGAATCACTGTCCTACTTGCTGTCGAAGCACTTCATCCAACAAGCAAAACCGTCTCTGCAATGTGGCCAAAGTGTATGGGAGTTCACTCTTTGATTTGGCTGTCTGTACTAAAAGCATACGGCTCCTATAAATGCTTCTGCAAAATTGAATTGTAGGCCTACGTCATGAGCGACTTGAGCGACAAAACCGAACAGAAATATTCGCAGCGATTTCTTATGAGCGACAGGATGCTCATCCCAAGAGTACCCCTGGAGTCCTCGTTAGCTACGAGCGTTTTCACGACATTCGTTACCAACGCTGCATTCGGGAAACTGTGAAAACTACGATGCTCGTACGACGCACTTCACGATCCACTTCGGCAAACGATGCTTTCGGGAAACAGGGCCCAGTTCACACACAAATGACAACAAGTTCCCATTGAAAAGCGTCTTGTAAATTCAAGTTTAACAGTTTGTATATAAATGTAACAACATCCAAATACATTTTGATGACAATTGCAAATATTTTTACAATTCATATATTTATGGATTTATATTACATATATTTAAAGCAAGACAGTGTGTGGATCAGAAATGTGTTTGTGAAACTTAGATACCTTCCCTGGAAGCCGTCCGGTTTAAGTTTCATTGGGTCGTTACTATTTTATTTATTATTTATTCATAAATAATTGTTACATAAGTTACCTTCACAATAGCACAAAGACCTATATTCAGAAATAGAGGTACTCTTACAAGACAATTTTAACATCTACACTTGCAGAATGGCGGACTGCTGCCTATTAATCAATGTTTCGGCTTATTCCCTGTCTTTTGAAAAAACCGAACAATGTAGCCTACAGCTTTCTAGCCGATTGTTTAACGTCTTATATTCATAGACTTTCCAACCAGTAAAAGTAGTGTGTGGTCCCATTTTCCCATCACTCCTACCATGCCATATTGCGAGTTTGTGACGATGTGGTCACGTCGGTCTCGTCGAAGGACGACGAAATCATGAAAGGGAAACTCCCCCTGATGTGTTTGCTATTATTGTGTGAAGTGTGAAGGGGTAAACTTATCCTGTGTTCTCTTGCAGAGCACTACCAGACCAGCTTCACTTTCAATCAGGTATGTTTACAGGGATCCAACAGCCTCCCCCACACTTGTGTTGACCCGTTACCACACACTACAGCCCTTCCTTCACCTTGTCCACATGTAAAAAGATAATAACTGCATATTATTCACCTAATGGTTTAGCTATCTGTTGTGTTGTATTTTTCCTTAACGTATTTGTTAAAAGTGTACATAAACCCTAAAAGTGTAGTAGTTGTTATAGCTGTACAAACTGCACCTGACTTGCTCAGTAGGGATCATGTTGTTTCTCCTCTCTCCTCAGTTCATCCAGGCCGTTATAATGTGAAGCCAACCACCACCACAACCCAGAGAACTTTCTTTAACCTTGTTTAGCTGTGTGATTTGTTTTCTGAGTAGCAAAAATATTCAATCAGCTCATGGAAACTTGTTCGGACCTGACTAATAGGTCAGCCGTTCAATATAATCAACTTTTGCAAATAAAATAACATTTTGTGGACGTTGAACAACCCATCTTACCTGTCTTTGTCTCACAACGCAATAGCATTTTAATTAGACAAGGTTACCTCCCTTGTTACACAGTTATTACTATATGTTTTATGTAATTAGTGTAGGCCTGCTGTCATCAAATGCGAGAACATTGGCTACAATTGTGTTGTCAAACTTTTGTAAGGCTCACAATGATTTAAAGAAAACACGAACAATCCATCTGAATGTCAATTCAAATAACATTGCTTGCATAGTAACTTTCCGTTCATGTCATGTATTTATATTTAATACACACACAATAACCTCAGATATGCCCCCAAAGTTAAATAATACATTGTGTAGGATTGAGAGACCTCACCTTTTTCCCCATTTAACCAAAAACCGAGGCAGTGTAGTTTCTCACCTACAGGTGGAGCCAGAGACCTAACTTTGCCCCTCGGATGGCTCCGAACCAAATTGCATATCATCCGTGGATTACATTAAAATTAAATGTAATCCAATCAAAAGCATAGGTTGTGTTGTTAGGTTTTGACATGAGACCAAAATTGGAAAAAAGTTACACTTACTTTCCTTTACATAATGTACAACCAGCATTGCATATACAATATTTTATAAAGAATCTGAACAAAAAAAACTCCAGAGGGTCTCCAAATCAAAGATATTTTCTGCTGTATTTTATAATCCGCGTATGTTCCTTCGATTTTAATAGAAGATGATTCAACGTTGATGTACTCCCCTCCAGGGGGCTTCCAGCTCCACCATGACCGGAAGGGATTGGTTCAAACCTTTGAAAAGACCAAGAGGGACCAATAAACTGTTAGAAGGGACTCCAGTGTTGCTTGGAAATCCCAGGAATGGAAATTTCCAAGCAACACTGGAGTCCCTTCTAACATAAGTTTATAAACAATCATGTTTTTATTAACCTGTGATTTGATGAAATGGACTCACAGGCATCAATCCAGAGAGTCAAAAACATAACACGCTAAAGGTCTGCGTCATCATCATCTTCCTCACCATCGTGCGAGGCTGAACCAATCTTTATGACCAGGATGAGCTGGGAAGAGATTTAATATCCTGAGTGCATATATTTTGGGGCTGATTTATTGTATGATACAATATGTACATGCATCCAGGTGTGTATGTGTATATATATACGTGTGTGTGGGTAGATGGGTGGGTGATTGTGTTTTCTATGGATTGGGCCTATTTAGACGTCAGAGTTGTAATAAAGTGCTATGAGACGACGCTATCACAACACTGGCCCTTGAGGCTTAAGGGTCTCACTAACCACAGCGCCATGCTTTGTTCAACACAAACAGCAAACAAACACAACCACACATATATATACACGTGTGTTTCAACATGTGTGTGTATTTGTGTCCCTGTTTTTTTTGTTTTGTTGGGACTGTGACAACATGGGGACGAGCAGAGGCATAAAGTGAACCTTAAACTCTAATGAGGTAAAGTTTAGTCACCTTTTACGCAAGGCTTGAGCCGTACTGGTGTCCACGCTCTGATATCTGGTCTGTGTTACCTACTCTCTGTTCTTTGGAAAGTCAGTGGGTTCAGGGGTAGGCAGCTAAAAATATTATAAACTTCTACTTATAAAGGTAAGTAGATGCATAGATCTGATTACATATATGGATAAATAGTTGAAACCTACATACCCAAATTGATAAATGGATGGATATATAGACAGACAGATGGATAAATACAATATATACATAGATGCACAGATGGATACATAGATAACACACTGATATGATGTTATGGCCTGAGTCATGGTAAACCTGGAAACAGGTTTTACTGGTGAATTATCTCTCTGATAAGTCTTAACGAGCAGAGGGTCGTTAAAACAAACTAATTGAAAAATTAAACAGATTTAACTTCACTGACTCTCACTGGTGACCCTGATCCCTTCTGTATCTGTGTGTTTTAGTGTGTATGTGTTTGTGTGTGTGTGTGTGTGTGTGTGTGTGTGTGTGTGTGTGTATGCGTGTGTATGTGTTGGATATGCTTGGTTGGATACGCAAACCTCTGTTTGTGCGCCCATTTGTTGTCATATATGCGTGGGTGCATTTGAACCTGCCTTTGTGTTTCAAGAGCATGTCTTTATGCATGTATGTGTGTGGTGTGTGTGTATGTGTGTGTACATATGGGTGTTTACATACACATGTTTGCGGGAGTGGGGGTAGAGAGGCGAGATTGTGTGTCTACATGCGCACCAATCCAGTTAGCCATTAACACAGAGGCCATCTTGTATTACCTACCTCCCTTGTTTGATTTGAAGTCTTGTTTTTTTTACAACCCTGCCTCCTGAAAGCACTCTTCCTCCTCGTCCCCCCACACCCTCCCTGTCACCGATACGCCTGCACATGAAAGCCCCGCACTGTTCAACCAACAATGGATGGCCTGTGTGCTGCATTGCTACCTTAAAATGGTACATTCCCTGTCTGTCCAATATTGGAGAATCATTAGGGAAAAACATTGAGGAATTATCGGAGGAAGAGAGTGAATGTTTGACATTGAAAACCATGCAGACATGATCGTAAAACACCCAAAGGGTTTGAAAAGGGATGAGGAAGAATCATTGATGAGTCAAAAGTATCTTTAAATTAACTTATAAACCCAGTTGGGAAATTTGGATACTCAATGAAAAAACAACAACCCTGTTTTTCCTAATCAAGCTGCCAAGTAATCAAGGCAACGGTCAATGTTTTGTTGCTAGCACAACAGAGGCGATCGATACTGGTCGTCAGGTGAAGCTTAATGTGCGGTACTCATAACCACTATCAGCAGTGAAAGAGCGCTATCTGGGGATCTCTAGTGTTTACCCGGTTTCTCCATTGAAAGATGGATCCAGACTCTCTGAGACCAGGGTCAATGTTTACCTCTCACCTCTTTTATCGACCAGGGGGCCGCTATGGCCTGCCCTGAGGGGCCTACACCCATGAGGCCCTTGGCTTCCCCAGGGCACTCCCCCTGGCTCCCCCCCCGCACATCCCAACCTCCCACCTTCATTCAGAGAAGGTGAGGTCGTTAGGATACAGGTGTATTTGTTAAGGAGCAGGGGAATCAATGGACCCTGTACCAGAGGCAGGCATACATAAAGGTCTGAGCCAGATGCCTTCTCCTTTATAACTGCTCCTCAAGTTTTTTTGGAAGGGGGGCTTTGGGGAGTTTTGACTGTGTCATTGTATTAAGAGCTGTCTACTTCCACGGGTGTATATTTTAAGCCTGTGGCTCTGCGAAAACGCTACATGCAATCCTATCTCTTTTCCTGTCACCTGTGAACTTAAAACACTAGGTTAAGTGATCATAAAAACACATTTGATCTCTCAGTTATCCAACAAGTGCAGATGTGACAATAATGCAAAACGGTTCTCCTGGCATTCATTGCGCTCCCTCTCCATGTTTCATATCAGGTGTTCTGGAACTGGCAGCTGGGGACTCAAGCCAAAGGTGAACGTGCATCTTCTGTTTTGGCCCTCCTTCACACTGGAACTTCCATGTACGCACGCATTCATGCACAGACACCCATATACACAAGCACACACACACACACACACACACATACACACACACAAGCACACACACAAACACACACACACACAGACAAATACACACAGGCACGCACACACACACATACACACAAACAAACACAGTAACATGCACACACATCCACGTATACACACACACACTGAAAGACGCGCACACACACAAACTCACACACACATGCACACACACAAACAACATACACACACACATTCAAATATTCACACACACACAAATGAGTCAGATATATATTTTTTATTTTCCTGTACTAATGCAGGATTCTTATTGTTTTCACTTCTCTATTATTGACCTGTATGCTTATTAGTGTTACCTTCATATATTTAAGCAATAGATCACGCCAGGCTGTGGTATGTGCTCATTATACCACTGTTAAGGGGCGTTGTCCGGCCCCGACGCGCAGCGGAGGGCCGGCGACCCCCTTCACAGTGGTATAATGAGCACATGCCACTGACTGAAGTGATCTATTGCTTTTATACAACGGTTACTGTTATGGCGAAACGAAAGTCATAGACACACTACATTTAAAAATAAACCAAGAAAGTCAAAGTAGCCGTTTTATTAAAGACTACCAAAAAGTAGTCCCTCCTGGCTGCCTTCAAAATGCACAACGGTCGCTATGCAACACACTTTATCGTCCCTCCGAGAGAACGGTTGTAACGGTTTCCACTTCAAGGCGTGGAGAGATACTTCCACAAAATGATCGGGCGTCATAGCAGTCATGTATACGCTCATTATACAACAGTTAGGAACCAATCAGATCTCTGGATTTAGGCCCCCGG